>NC_090648.1:154739099-155103474 GCF_040937935.1 Hyperolius riggenbachi | reverse complement strand
ATTTCCATTATTCTTCGCATTCACTCTAAAAGGCATAGCACTGCATTTAATATAAAATTATTTAAATCAAAGTCTCGTTTGGACCCAATAAAAGATGATTGGAAACATTATTGCTGAATAAATATGCATATAGCTGAAATTTCAGAACTGCTCTGCACCACAGGTGAATAACCATTGGATATCAAGTGGTTATTAAAGTGTGTCTCAACAATGATAATTATGTCAGATAATGGTTTATGCTTTACAAAGTCCTTGAAATAAATCAGTGCTGCAAATTAATAAACGGTGCTCCTTTGTAAGTAGAATGAGTTAAAGTGGCCCTGATGTCACATGTAACATGAGGAGATAAACCCGACTGTATAGTACCAATGCTACTTAGAACTAGTCTATGGCCCTTGTTCTCATTGCAAGGGTTAATAGTCCAGGGCTATAAATGACCGTGTCTTTGGAGTTCAGGTTCACTTCAGCCTAATTCTCATAGATAACTACTTAGATGCTATAAAACTCATGTGTCTATAGCTGTTTTGAATTGGAAACGTCCGCTGCTTCCAGTAGGAATAAGCCCTTTTAAAAAAACCTGTAATGAGAAAAAGTTCCCCTGGGGGATGCTCACCTCGTGTGGGGGAAGCCTCCGGATCCTATTGAGGCTTCTCCCGTCCTCCTGTGTCCCACGGCGGCGGCGAAATTCCTCCCGGAACGGCGGGGATGTAAATATTTACCACCCCGGCCCCAGCGCAGGCGCAGTATCGGCTCTACGCCTCAGAGATAGGCGGAAATAGCTGATCGCTGTCGGGTTGCTCTACTGCGCAGGCACAAGTCTCCTGCACCTGCATGGTAGAGCGGACCCGACAGAGATCGGCTATTTTCACCTATCTGTGCGGAGAGCCATAACAGCGCCCCCTAATGGAGCCAGGGAAGGTAAATATATCAAACCTTGTCGACTTGTCGAGCCCTGGATTGCGGGATACTTTGAGGAAGCCAGCGCTGGATTGCCTGCAGCTACAGCGGAGGGGGAAGCCTCATTGGGACCATGAGGCTTCCCCCTAACGAGGTGAGTACCCCCCAGGGGACTTTTTTTGTTACAGGTTTTTAAGGTGTATAAACATGCACAATAAATATTGTCCACAGCGACAGGGACTCAAGCACTATACAATTTTTACCAAAAGTTAGGGCTGGTTCACACGGGTGTCTGCCCGGCGTTTGGCGGCGTCGCTTCCAGGGTGTTGTGCCAGCGTTACATTTGGAGGCTTTCAGTTGCAGTCAGCGTTTTCTTCCCGACAGGTGGACATTAGCCACGGTGGTTAACCGTCCCAAGACGCTACATGTATCACCCAGGGTCACCTTCAATGCCAGGGTAAATGGGGATCTGAACGTCGCATTCCCGCAAATGCCAGTAAAACCCCGGTACAATCGCTCCAATTCACTTGAATGGGAGCGTTTAACGCCCAGTCCCGAACGCCAGCGGTAAACGCGGGGCAGACACCCGTGTGAACCAGCCCTAATGTTTGCATTTTTGCCTGATTCTAAATTTTTTGAAAACATAATGGAATTCTCACTAGATAAACATTTTTGTGAAAATAAGAACTTTCATAAAAATGTGTTTTCTCGTGCCCCTGCCTTCCAAGCACTTTGAAGAATTTTGTTTTTCCATGCAAGCCCATACTGGGCAGCAGGGCGGTGTAGTCCCTGGTTCAAATACCAGCCAGGGCACTATCTGCACAAAGTTTGTATGTTCTTTCCGTGTCTGCGTGTCTCCGGTTTCCTCCCACTTCCCTGAAACATACAGATAAGTGAATTGTTTTCCTCTAAAATTGGCCCTATACGTCGGTCTGTATATTATATTTTTGCACAAGTACTCACAAGGGATGAGCTCACGAGTGCTCACGAGTAGCTACTTGAATTCGTCATTAAAATGAGGCTTGCTTGCCTCAGGTGTGCAGCTGGGAAACGAGGGGTTACTTCCCCACAATGCCGACGGCTTCTATGCATATCACGGCTTGCACGCGACCTATTGGATCTTATGGGGATGTGCGCAACTTATATTGGTTTGACATTGATTGAGTGAGGTGCTCTTGTTGCGATCCCCTATAATTAACGGTGGAGTCTGTGTAGCGCAGTTAAATTTCGATAGATACATGGGGGAATAAAGAGCCACATCTGTTTAATTATGGGAGGGGGTGGAGATGATCAGGCACCTCTGGCTAAGGGCGGAGGGGGGATGACACTGCACAGGCGTTGGGAAATGGTGCAAAGGCACATCTGGCCAACTATGGGGAAGGGGTAGAATATGATGGAGCACATCTGGAAAACTAAAGGGGGGGCGGGAGATTAAAGAGGCACATCGATTACAACATATATCACAGACAGAAAAAATGCACCTAAATTTCCAAATAATATATTGTCGCCATACATTGTACTAGGATTTATAGTTTTTCATTTCTCCCCTTATTTCCTTATTTCCTCCATACAAAATAAAATAATTCTTAGCAAAAAGTACCACCCAATGAAAGCCTAATTGGAGGCAAAGAAAAACCGAAGTTATAGATCATTTATCTGTGATAAGTAGTGATAAAGTTCTTGGCTAATGAATGGGAGGAGTGTGAAATGCAAACATTGCTCTGTTTTTTAAGTGAGGAATAACCCAGGGTAGGGAAGTGGTTAAACTACAAATAGGAGTAATTTACTCCCCCTGCATTTAAAGCACATAAACAACCTTCTCTTAGCCTTGATTAATGTAGTTTTCACATTACATATTTATGTAACGGTCAGAGTCAACTCTGTTTCTCCAGAAACCAAGTACATGTTTGAATGATAGAGTATCTACCATCTGAATATACTCCAAAACAAACTAGGCCTCCTGTAAATGTAAAGATCTACCACCTTACCAGTCCATGTTTGAGCTGCGGCAGTCCTTGGTTTATATTTTGTAATCGCCCCACTTCCTTGGTTACTCCTCCCCTCTCTATATGAAATCCCCTTATTTTTATAAAAAGTCCCTCTGAATCATGTCTTGCTGGCATTGTGACAGAAACATCTTACACATTGCCAGCTGTACAATTCTGCCATTTGATTTGCAGGTTAAATAAAGTTTTCCAGGTGCTCCACGGCATGGCTTTTTTTTTGTTCAACTTTTAGGCTGACCTTCCTGTGACCTCCACATTTCTTATCCTTTTGTCAGTTGCTTATATTGCTAAACTTCCTTGAGCTTTATTGAGTTTTGCTACTGCTGACCTCTCTTACACTTAGCCTTTGAACATACTGAAAGCTCCATCACTCAGCCAAGCGCACCAGGTGCAGACATGATTAAAACTAAAGAGCATGCTGCGAATTAGGATCCTGACAAAAAAAAAGGGTATACTACAGAGAGCTGAAGAAAGGCGGGAATGTTTGCAGAGGGAAAAGTACACAGGCAACATAGAGAATTCCTGTTTTGGTTTTTACTTAAAATTGACCTGCTGCTTGAAGGTTATGTATTGCCTTAGCCACACACCGCACGATCCTGTCTCTGATTTGATGATTTATTCAGATGATTAGTCAAGGCAGTGTTTCTCAAACCTGTCCTCATGACTCCCCAAAGGTGCATGTTTTGCAGGCAACCTCACCTATGCATAGGTGGGGTAATTTGTGTCTCAGCTAGGTGGAGGTTGCCTGCAAAACATGCACCTTTGGGGAGTCACGAGGACAGGTTTGAGAAACACTGAGGTAAGGATTTGGACCTGGTGGAACAATGACAAACACTTTTGCAACCACAGAAATGTACCTACCTGCAGAGGCGTAGCTATGAATCATAAGGAGCTCCATACAGTAAAACCTTGATAAGCCCCCCTCCCCGAGTTAACACCCATTTAACCAACTCCCCATGGTGACCACACAGGTTGAACCACGCAAGTGGTGGAAAGCTGCAATGGTCATGAGCCACTGAGCTACAGATGTCGGGGATGCGTTGCCAGGGAAACATCAGACATGCGCATTACTTCTCAGTCTGTGTAGCTATCCGGCCCTTGCCCAATTCAACCTTTTAGTTCTTCCCTTCCTGTGTGAGGATATGAAGCTGAGCACTTCCTGAACCCGTTGACAGCGTTTGCCATTAACGACTATGTCACCTATACCACTAGAGCCAGAGATATACCATCTAAATAAAAGGTACGGTATATTATATGTACAAGAAAAAAAAAGTAGTTTAGTGTTAAGTCCATCAAATGTCAACGCTACCATAATTGCCATTAATATATAATTTTATGATGCTCAATTAGTTATTTTAAATTAAATAGCACTATTTATTATAACATTATTAAATTATTTAAAAATCATTTTTATTTTACTTTTTTTGTGACAGATGTCCTTTATATTTTAAATAATGATTGAAATGACTCACTATTCTGGCAATGCGTTAGTCATGAAATAGACACTTTGGGTATTGTCTCGTGCAATATTCTGCCCATGTGTATTGCATATCTTCAGTGTCAGATTCTGCCTTACTTATGTGTGAGAAAAGCCCACTATCTCATCCTGCTCCCCAGACTCTGCTCCCAGCTCTGGTCTATTATTAACTTGTTCTGTTTCCTACTGACATTTTTATTCCTTTCCTTCCTGATCCTCTATTTGTCACTTTCTCTGACTATCTACCTGTCACCATGCCCACTATGAACTTCTTATTTGACTATACCTGTTTTCCATCCGCTCTCTTCTGTGGCTTGTTCCTTGAGCACATTTTTTTCTAGTGATTTACTGCTCAGTATACCTGCTGGCAGCTGTCATCAGTGGGACAAACCTAAACATTGCAACCTGGAAGAAACCATGGAAGGAAGCAACCCCACTCTGCTGGCAGGGTGAGCATGTGCTGAAAGGCAACACTTATAATACAAAAGATCCATACTTTAGCTGTGACAGCCTGCCCATTAAACCAGGTAAGCATTTACTGGACTCCATACTTGTTTCCCGTGATATTTGCAGTGCTTAGGAAAAAATGCTAAGTGCATTTTATTGACAATGTTTAAAGAAAATTTAGGAGGAAAATTGGGCCCAGGTTTGAAAATATGACCTAGGAGAAAATGTAGGAGAAAAAAGTAATTTGCATATGGGTCTATACCGATATGCAAATCACTTCTTCTCCTACGTTTTCACCCACTTTTTGCATTTTTTTTCAATTGCAAAGTGCTGAAAAGAGAAGATGAAAAATAATCTCCTAGGAGAAAACTGAGGTGAAAAAGTTAATTGCATAGTCCGATTATTCAAAATAAACAGCCCTATTCAATAAATGTTTCTCTTTTTTCTGGAGAAGTTTTCTTGGCCTATTTATAACATACCTTTTCAACATCTACCAAGTTAAAAAGTATTAAAATGGTAACTGGAACAACTTACTTTCAATACTCTTTTAGGCCCAGTGCACACCGAGCGGTTTTTGGAGCGATCCGCCGGCCGCATCCGCCTGGAAAAATGCTTGGCTAATGTATTGCAATAGGATGGTGCACACCGGCGGTTTGAGGTTTTTGCCAAGCCGCAAACGCGCCTCCTGCTGCGCGTTTGCGGTTTGCTAAAAAACCTTAAACCGCCGGTGTGCACCACACATTGAAATACAATAGTCAAGCGTTTTCACTGGCTGATGCGGCTGGTGGATCGCATACAAAATCCGCTTGGTGTGCACTCGGCCAAATATCTGCTCTCTGCTCCCAAAACCGCTAGCGTTTTGACGAACTGCTAGCGGTTTTGGTGTGCACTGGGCCTTCGGCCCAGTGCACACCGAGCGGTTTTTGGAGCGATCCGCCAGCCGCATCCGCCTGGAAAAATGCTTGGCTAATGTATTGCAATGGGATGGTGCACACCGGCGGTTTGAGGTTTTTGCCAAGCCGCAAACGCGCCTCCTGCTGCGCGTTTGCGGTTTGCTAAAAAACCTCAAACCGCCGGTGTGCACCACACATTGAAATACAATAGCCAAGCGTTTTCACTGACTGATGCGGCTGGTGGATCGCATACAAAATCCGCTTGGTGTGCACCCGGCCAAATATCTGCTCTCTGCTCCCAAAACCGCTAGCGTTTTGACGATCTGCTAGCGGTTTTGGTGTGCACTGGGCCTTACATGTATGGGGCTGTAAACGTACTTAATTGTAAAAACTGTATTTATGACATGGAAAAACACCTGTGAAAAAAATCAGGAGAAATCTTAATAGAATCAGTTTGCTAAATAATGTTTCTCCTCTGTATGTCAGTGTATATAAGCTGTGTTTTTCAGTTTTTGTCAGGAACCAGTCCGACGAAGGCTATTTATAAGCTGAAAGCTCACTGTTTCCTCATCTCTAAGTTAGCCAATAAATGGCATCATTCGAATTCAAAACTCCTTGCTTTTACTCATGGCTAACACGGTACAACACTCTACTGCTTCTACTATGCTGAAAAACATTAGGGATAGTCAGTGAGATGTCACTAATACTGAACAGGTACAAACTTTATGCTAATTTTATGCAAACGTGTGCAGGTCAGAAAAAAGCATGCTAAGGAAGTACAGCAGCTGCTGCATCTCACTTTAATTGTTCAGTTCCAGGCTACATTTATTTGCATAAAATGAACAACTCATGATTATAAGCATCTCATTGACCATCCCTAAAACCACATCACGACAATTGAAAGAGAAATAATAAGATGAGAAAATAAAACCTGGTGACTTCACCCAAATCATCCAAAAGACACCCCCCCTCAAAATGAGAAGGTGCAAGCATGGCCTTTATTATCAACTTGCACAGGGTACAGAGCCTAAAAGGCAATGCATGCATATAAGCAGGGGCGAGCCTTCCATGACACATGACACATGAAACCATAACCAAGAATTGAACTTCATCCCAGTCAGTAGCTGATACCCCCTTTTCCATGGGAAATATTTTCCTTTTCACAAATGGATCATCATTGTGGGAAATAACAGTTGTTTATACAGCTGTTTCCAACTGTCAAAAAAGCAAACAGCATCTCCTTCCACTGACATCATCTGCCATCAGTACAAATGCCAGGCATAAACCAGAAATGGTTGTGAAGTAACGGGACACAACACTTCTGGAAGAGAGAGAGTGACACCTTCTTCCGCCCACCATTCTCCCAATTGTCCAGAACTGGCCCTGCATATAAGCCAACTAAGCTCTTACCATAAATCAGAAAGTGTCTGTGTACTTTATACAATGTAACACTGTGCTGAGTCAGTAACTCAATGGATACGCTGTGCTGTTTTGATGTGGTTCCTGTTGAAGACTGTTCTGGTCCGGCATAGTTCAGTCTTGAGATGATGAAAATGTGCTTTGTGATGCAATAATAGTATAAAGTAGGTAAGGAATTAACCCGGTTTATTTGGCATCTACTTTGTGAGTTATATGACAGCATTGTCATATTTAATGGGATGGGAGAGATAGTTGTTGTCAGAGCACCATAGCACGTCTAATGACATGTTCTAATCATAAATAAAGCTTTTACTTTTAACCATCAGGAATCCCATAACTCTTTCAAAGCTCTCATCATTATGTCTATTGCTCAGCTAAGTAATGGAGAACCACTAGAGTTTGTGTCATTGGCCAAAAGCTCTCTACTGAAATCAATTCTTGATGTTCTTGTATTTTAGGCACATCTTGTCTAAGAAATATTGTTATTTGTGGCACTTTGAGGGCCTTGGGTTTGGGTCATTTTGTTCCCACATCAATTGTTGTTAATCATGCTTCTCAACGCCCTTCAATCAATGTATCTATCAATGTACTTGCCACATACACTCAGACAGGTATATAACCTGTGGCCTCACAGATGCATTTCAGCTCTGACGGGCTGTTATACTGCTGGAAACTTTGCTATTGTTGGGAGAGTGCTGTAAATAATTGTCGTTTTGAATGCTACACTTTTTTGCACTTCCCAACGAATTGTGTGAATAAATTTGTATACATAATATAAGTGTTGAATCAATACTTGGAGAACTGAGGCTGTAATTGCCGCAGAAGGTGGACCTACACCATATTAAAATATATTTTGGTGATTTTCAAGGTGTTTCCATTATTTTGTCCATCCCCTTTATATTGTGCACCGTTTTGTTTCCCATTAGAACATAATGTCGGTATTCCTCCAGTTGGCTATACTAGCATTATCTTGACCTCACCCGGACATGATATCACTCTCTGTTCTGTTATACAGTGGAACTCAGGTGCTGCATCCGTTTCCAAATCGGACGTGGCACCCATGCTGCTGTGAAGCCACAGCTAAATCGATAAACTGCAGCATGCCATCTGCATCACAAAGTTATGCAAGTCTATTGGCAGGCATACGCAGCATAAGGCCTCGTTCACATCTGCTGCGCTGAAAATCGTGTTAAAGCGCATGGTAAAAAACGCATGCACTTGTGCGCGCTTTAGTCCGCGTTTCTATGCGTTGTGCTGCGCTTCTTTAAAGCACGTTTTGCTTACTGTAGCAGCAGCAGTTGTCAATAAAACTTTGTTTTTGTATGTAAATGTATTTTTTTCTCCAATTAGGGGTAAAAAACGCATGCGCTTCTATGCGCTTGTACGCGCTTCTATACGCTAAAAAAGCGGACCCATTCACTTGCATTGCTGTGCGCTTTACAGCTCAGCGCACAGAAATGCATGCAACACTACGTTTCTGTAACGCTGCTCAGCGCAGCGCATAGATGTGAACCAGCTACATTAGTTACATGGAAAAATGAATACCTTGCTGATCGCACAGGGCAGTGCGCTGTGGAAAGCGCACAGAAACGGCCCTGATGTGAACGAGGCCTAACTCCTTCTGACATGGTTTCTGGACAACACTGTGTATTCCACTCTAGTGGAAATGGGCCCACCACAACTCTACTACACACTTGCATATAACTCCTCAGACTGTAAGCTTGAAAGGACAGTGTGTGTGTGTGTGTGTGTGTGTGTGTGTGTGTGTGTGTGTGTGTGTGTGTGTGTGTGTGTGTATGTGTGTGTGTGTGTATGTGTGTGTGTGTGTGTGTGTGTGTGTGTGTATTCCACCTCCCTGTACAATTACTGAGTTGCTCAATTGTGTATTGTGTGTATTCTCTTCATTATTTTTGCAACTGTGTGAAACATGTGCTGTCTATAGCGAAGCTCTATGGACAATGTTGATACTATACAAATCAATAATAACAATATGAATCATTATCATTTAGTATTTATGTACCGCCAATATCTTCTGCAGCGCTGTACAGAGTATATTGTCTTGTCACTTAAAGTGAACCTGAGACGAGCGGGGATACGGCTGGGGTCGATCCGGCGGCTAATCGGCCGCCAGATCGACCTGTGTATTCCCAGCATAAAGTACACCAGAAACAAGCATGCAACTAATCTTGTCAGATCTCACAATGTTGTCAGAAACACCTGATCTGCATATGCTTGTTCAGGGTCTATGGCTGAAAGCATTAAGGCAGCCATACACTGGTCGATTATGCCATCAGATTGACCAGCAGATAGATCCCTCTGTGATCGAATCTAATAAAAGAGGGATCTATTGACTGACTACACTGCAAACAGATCTTGAATCGATTTTACTATGAAACCGATTCACAATCTGTGGAGCTGCCGCTGCCGCCACCATCCTCTGCATACATTACCTGATCTGGCCGGCGCGAGTCTACCGGTCTCCGCTGTCTCTTCTCCACGCTGGGCTCCAGCTTCACTTTACTTCCTGTCGGGGAAGTTTAAACAGTAGAGGGCGCTCTATTGTTGAAACTTCCCCTGACAGGAAGTAAGTGAAGCCTGCTGGAGCCCAGCGCAGGGAAGGGACCGCGGGGACACGTGCCAGCGGAGCAGGTAATGTATTTCCGCTAGCGTCGGTCGTCGGACATTCAAACGCCGCTATCGATGCACTCCCAATATTGAGCTAAATTTTCCGCGCGGACAGATCAACGGGATAGATCGTTTTCAGGTGGAAATCAGTCGAACGGTCAGTGTTTGCGCATCGATTTCACAGCATATTCGATCACAGTGATCGAATCTGCTGTCTATCGGCGGTAAATCGGACAAGTGTATGGGCACCTTTAGAGATAGAGGATCAGCAGGATAGACAGGCTACTGGTATTGCTTAAAAGGAAATAAAATGGCAGTCTCCATTTAACCCTGACCTTGGGATCACTTTAACTGTCCCTCAGAGGGGCTCACAACCTTACCCCTAACATAGTTATATGTCTATGTATGTATTGTGTAGTGAATACATCGTAGTCTAGGGCCAATTTGGGGGAAGTCAATTAATTTATCTTTATGTTTTTGATATGTGGGAGGAAACCAGACTGCTCAGAGAAAACCCACACAGACACGGGGAGTACATAGAAACTCAGTGCAGATAGTGCCCTGGCTGAGATTTGAAACAGGGCGAAGCAGGAAAATCTGGCGCATAGCTCCGCAGCTACTTTCTGGCGCCCCATTCAAATGTATTGAAAACGTAATACACCGTTTTCAGGTGGCATCGTTGCTGTGGTGGAGTCGGAGAGTGCATTGCCCGGCTGCCTGCGGTGGGGCGGGAGGAGGCAATAGCTGCCTGGGGAAAAGTGTAGCAGATGTGCGCAGGGAGTGGGGGCCAACTCCCACCCTCTGTTCCTCACCTCGGGAGCCCCCTCCTTTTAATGGCAGTCAGCGTAGCGGAAGATACAGCTGATCAATCACCGCCCGAGGCTCCGGTCTTCAGCAAACGTTAGAGCTGCAGGTCTACGCTGCCTCTTCTCTCTGCAATGCTGATTACACTACTTCCTGATCCAGTGTAATCAGCATTGCAGAGAGAAGAGGCAGCGTAGACCTGCAGCTCTAACGTTTGCTGAAGACCGGAGCCTCGGGCGGTGATTGATCAGCTGTATCTTCCGCTACGCTGACTGCCATTAAAAGGAGGGGGCTTCCGAGGTGAGGAACAGAGGGTGGGAGTTGGCCCCCACTCCCTGCGCACATCTGCTACACTTTTCCCCAGGCAGCTATTGCCTCCTCCCGCCCCACCGCAGGCAGCCGGGCAATGCACTCTCCGACTCCACCACACCACAGGCAGCCTGGGGAGGAGAGACTGTCCTATCTTCTGCAAAAAAAACGTTTTTAGCAAAACGAAAAATTCCGTTTGGATCACAAACGCTAAATATCGTTCAGAACCATGCGCCATTTTTTCCCTGGCGCCGTTTTTTACTGTATGCGAAACAGGGACCCAGTGCTGCAAGGTGAGAGTTCTAACTACTTTGCCACCGTGCTGCCCACTGTAATCATAGCAAGTCCAAATAAGGTTAATGCTGTTTTTAAATATTATATACAGATTCAGTAATGTTTGTATTATGGTCATACTAAAATAAACTGCTCAATCTGAGCCCTATTGTATTTTCAGTTTCATTTCTTACATACTGTGCTTTTATACATATTTTCAAAGGTTAAAAGTAACCTTGAAATCAGACATTTTTCTTAAGTTCTGGGATATTCTACTGTTCTTCCTAGAAATCACAGATCTAACATTCGACCCCTCATAGTCTCTCGCCTGAGCTTTTGAGCTATGTTTTGAAGTTTAATTGATTGAGCTTTCCTCAACTCCTTTCTTACAGACTCTCTCTGAGAATTCTCCCTTTCCACAAATCACATCAATATATTGGAGGCCATTTATTTGTGCTGTCATGTATTTCAAGGAAATGTTCACTTGCGTGAGATAAAAAAAAGGTTCAACATGAAAAGCGGACCCTTTTAAAAGGTGGCTGGTGGTGGGAAAAAAATGGCGAAGATCATACATCAGCCAGTTGGGATGTCTCAGAAGAATATACAAGTGCATTATACGACATTTGAAATGCGGACGTTAAAACAAAACTAGGGAAAATGATGACCTCACATTGGAGAATTGGATTTCTTAACATTATTCCTCAGGCAACAGAGCAGCATAATGGGAAAAGGGAGAGTATGTCACACATGTATAATGGCCAAATTATTAACCCTGTGAGGCATCCGCATGACAACAAGCTTAATATAATAATATCATCATTACTAGCCAGTGGCATACCTAGGGCATTTGACACCCTTTGCTGGGTATTAAATGACCCCCACACACACGCTCCCCAAAAAAGGCAAGGGGTGAGTGCGGCATGTTG
Source organism: Hyperolius riggenbachi (assembly GCF_040937935.1). Classification (NCBI taxonomy): domain Eukaryota; kingdom Metazoa; phylum Chordata; class Amphibia; order Anura; family Hyperoliidae; genus Hyperolius; species Hyperolius riggenbachi. Next base: position 155,091,398 of record NC_090648.1, on the reverse strand, counting down.
GAATAGTTCCCTGCAGTATGGGTAGCCTGGAATAGTTTTCCCCAGTATAGGTAGCCTGCAATAGATGCCCCCAGTATAGATAGCCTCGAATAGTTGCCCCCAGTATAGGTAGCTTTGTATAGTTGTCCCCAGTATAGGTAGCCTGGAATAGTTGCCCCAGTATAGGTAGCTTTGTATAGTTTCCCCCAGTATAGGTGGCCTGGAATAGTTACCCCCAGTATAGGTAGCCTGGAATAGTGGCCCCCAGTATAGGTAGAAAAGTGGTTAGAGGCGCCCCACATAAGATAGTCAATCCTTTTGCTGACTAGCAACCACCTTTGCTGCCATGCCAAGGGGATAGATCCTCTTCTCCTACACAGAAACAGTCACGTAAAGACACAACGCCAGGTATTATGTTGCCGCTAGCATAGGTAAACTCCAATCCACCTCCAGAGATCCCTCCTTCAGTCTGCGTTCCTATAGTGCAACTCCGTACACCCCAAAGAAAGAAGCAGAAAGGGAATTCTCTCAGTGGATAAAATATGAGTCCGTTTTATTCACGCAAAGCACATCAGGTATTTAAACAAATCACTTTCATAGTGAGGGTCCTATTCCATGTAGGACCCTCTCCGGAAATAGCGCTTCCCACCCTTGTGGTACTATTGTGAGTGAAAAGTGATCTCTGGTGTCCAGCCCACTCTCGTCCCAACTAGTTTTGGCCTTTCACGATCATCAGGGGATACCTTTCTGCTTCTTTCTTTGGAGTGTACGGAGTTGCACTATAGGAACGCAGACTGAAGGAGGGATCTCTGGAGGTGGATTGGAATTTACCTTTGCTAGTGGGCAGCAACATAATACCTGGCGCTGTGTCTTTACGTGACTGCCCCAGTATTGGTAGCCTGGAATAGTGGCCCCCAGTATAGGTAGCCTGGAATAGTGGCACAGTATAGCACTGCTGGAAGACATGCTGTTATCTTACATGCTTTAAAGCTGAAATCCACTGTGTTGCAGGATGTAAAACGCGAAATGTAATTACACGAGTGCAGGAAATGAAGCCAAGGGGGAGTCTAGGGGAAGAGCTGAGTAGTGACAGAAAATCTAACATCGCTGGACTCCAGGGAGCAGGTAAGATAGTGACACGTCTTCCATCAATGCGCTATACTCTGCATGGCGTCCGCTGGTCTGGAGACTGCAGCTGCACAAGGGTCGGTTGTCACCCCCCTGCATGCTGACACCCATGGCGGGTTGCACCTTGCACTACCCTATTAGAACGCCACTGTTACTAGCAAATATTTTAATATATTGATCTATTTACTCAAATATTGTTAAGAGGGGGCACTGATATACAAAACTGCATCTTTAAAGCACATCTGAACTGAGAGGGATATGGAGGCTGCCATATTTATTTCCTGGTGGCCTTGCTGAGCCTTTGCCTCTAATACCATACCTCCCAATTTGTTGAGATAAGAAAGAGGGACACTTTCAGTCATGTCCTGGCCGAACCTCTAACCACGCCCCCACCACATCCCTCACCATGCATAACACAAAGAATTCAAAATCAAAAGATGTAGTTTTACCCTTCAAACCAGACTGGTCCTTTATATTATCATTATTTTTTCTTAATTTTAACATCTGCGAATAAGAATATATATCAGTGTAATTGATGATAATACAGTTTAAAGTCAGTTAAATACATTTCTTAGTAGAAAAATACCATGTACATAAGTCTTGAAAGAGGGATATATGAGGAAGCAAGAGTGGCATATGGATTTGGTTCCCAAAGAGGGACTGTCCGTTCAAAAGAGGGACAGTTGGGAGTTATGTCTAATACACATAGCCATAGACCCTGAACAAGCATGCAGGTCAGGTGCTCTGACTCAAGTCTGACTGGATTCAGACACTACTGCAGCCAAGGAGATCAGCAGAACTGCCATGCAACTGGTATTGTGTAAAAAGTAATAAATATGGCAGCCTCCATATCCCTCTCAGCTCCGATGTACTTTAAAGCTACTGTATATAAATCTGAATTATAGGAAAATGTTTTAGTATAGTAAAGGGCTTGTACGCCTTTCACATTTTGAATGCTGTCTTATGCCTTTATTTCTGGAATTTCAATCAAGTCCTGTGTGCACAGCAAGTTTAGAAATATCTTCAAGAGTGAGAGACACAGCAAATAAAACATTGTTTTAAGAATGGGGAAGCAATAGAATATCCATCTTTTATTGCTTTTTCTCCAAAAACCAGACATAATTCCAAAAAGGTCTTGGAAATAGAAAATGATTGGGAATGTATTTGATGAGAACACACAGAGCAATAAACACTCCCAAAGGTTCCTAACCTCTTCACACTCTATGGAACTAAAATAAAAATGTTCATGCTGATGGGTTTGTGCTCAGTACACAAGTAGTCCATCCATTCTTCAGCTAAGGTGGGGAAATTGCCAGAAGCAGTGTATTTGTAGTTGTTATAGTGATATAAGGTCAGTTACATACTTAGGTATCTAGGATGTAAAAGTACAGGTGTGCATTACATTCAACTCTCTCCCTGGTAGGGATGGTCGCTGGATTCCGCGGAATTGTAAATTCTGTGATTCCGGCTGGAATTTGGTGATTCCGGTTCCGATATCACGAAACAGAATTGCAATAGCTCTAAAACGGAATTCTGGGGTATTACAAATTTACTTACTCACCTAACTAATTCCTCCCTCCTTCCCTCCTTCCTCTCTCTATGATCAATCCAAGAGAAAAATTAACTAGCTGTCGTGTTCCAGGGAATTGTAGTATTTCAAAAGCCAGCTTAACCCTCCTGGCGGTTTGTCCATATCCGCCAGGGGGCAGCAAATACGTTTAAAAAAAAAAAAAAAATTTCATGTAGCGAGACGAGGTCTCGCTACATGATAGCCGCTGCTCAGCAGCATCCCCCCATCCCCCCAGCCCCTCCGATCGGCGCCGGCGATCAGAGATCAGGAGATCCCGTTCAAAGAATGGGATCTCCTGGAGGGCTTCCCCCGTCGCCATGGCGACGGGGCGGGATGATGTCACCGACGTCATCGACGTCGTGACGTCAAAGGGGACTCCGATCCACCCCACAGCGCTGCCTGGCACTGATTGGCCAGGCAGCGCACGGGGTCTGGGGGGGGGGAAGACGGCTGCGGCGATGCATATAGCGGCGGATCGGTGGGTAGCGGCAGCAATCGGGCACTGCACGCAGCTAGCAAAGTGCTAGCTGCGTGCAGCAAAAAAAATTATGCAAATCGGCCCAGCGGGGCCTGAGCGGTGCCTCCCGGCGGCATAGCCAGTGCTCAGCATGGGCTTACCGCCAGGGAGGTTAAATACCGTGGCTGGGAATTGAACCCAGGTCTCAATGTACCATTATGATCAATCCAAGAGAAAAATTAGCTTGCTTAAGGATTTGTAGCATGTCAAAAGCCAACTCACATTGGCTGGGAATTGAACCCAGGTCTGAGTGTGTGGTAGGTAACTCACTTAACCACTATACCACCACCAACACTACATGCTGAAGCCAGCCTAGCATGTAACATTATGATCAATCCAAGAGAAAAATTAGCTTGCTTAAGGATTTGTAGCATGTCAAAAGCCAACTCAAATTGGCTGAGAATTGAACCCAGGTCTGAGTGTGTGGTAGGTAACTCACTTAACCACTATACCTTAACCACTATACCACCACCAACACTACATGCTGAAGCCAGCCTAGCATGTACCATTATGATCAATCCAAGAGAAAAATTAGCTTGCTTAAGGATTTGTAGCATGTCAAAAGCCAACTCAAATTGGCTGAGAATTGAACCCAGGTCTGAGTGTGTGGTAGGTAACTCACTTAACCACTATACCTTAACCACTATACCACCACCAACACTACATGCTGAAGCCAGCCTAGCATGTACCATTATGATCAATCCAAGAGAAAAATTAGCTTGCTTAAGGATTTGTAGCATGTCAAAAGCCAACTCACATTGGCTGGGAATTGAACCCAGGTCTGAGTGTGTGGTAGGTAACTCACTTAACCACTATAACACCACCAACACTACATGCTGAAGCCAGCCTAGCATGTACCATTGTGATATACCCAAGAGAAAAATTAGCTCTCTCTCTCTCTCTCTAGGACTTGATGCCATTGAACTGAATTTTCAGCTTAAAACAAATACCGCCAGAATTTCACAGCCAATTTCGGAATTCTGCCAGACTGAAAAAGCAATTCCGTTCCGACCAAATGGAACCGAATGACCAATTTCCGCCTAAAAATTCCGGAAAATACAATTCCGCAGAAAGCAGTGACCATCTCTATGAGAGAGAGAGAGAGAGAGAGAGATGAATCTACCTGGCTATCTGGGGTTCTCTTTGGACAACTGTTGAATACAAAGGGCAAGACCATGCCCGGGTGGGCTTGAACCACCAACCTTGCAGTTAACAGCCAAACGCGCTAACCAATTGTGCCACACAGACTGTGTACCACAAGGACTGTGCATGCAGTTGCTGTTGAAGGATTTTATGGGGATGTATGTGTGTCTTTTGGAGGGAGGTAATAAGTCTGCTCTAAGAAGTTTCTGCATGTAGTGTTGGTGGTATAATGGTTAGGATAGCAGCCTACAGAGTGGTAGGCCTGGGTTCTATTCCCAGCCAATGTGAGTTGGCTTTTGACATGCTACAAATCCTTAAGCAAGGTAATTTTTTTCTTGGATTGATCATAATGGTATATGCTAGGCTGACTTCAGCATGTAGTGTTGGTGGTGGTATAGTGGTTAAGTGAGTTACCTACCAAACACTCAGACCTGGGTTCAATTCCCAGCCCAGCCTGGGTCCAATTCCCAGCCATGGTATGTAAGCTGGCTTTTGAAATACTACAATTACCTGGAAGATGAGACCCTCCTCCCTCCGGGAGGAGGGAATAGGGGGAAAGGGAGGAAGGGTTAATAGGATCTATGGGCTATCATATAGGATAAACAGGGTTACTTAAGCGATTTTTTTTAATTTTTCCGACGGAATCCGGAATTTTGTACAAATCCGGCGGAATTTTCATAGCGACGGAATTTAACACTGACGGAATCCGTGCTCTTTCCGATCATCCCTACTCCCTGGATCAAGGTATTAACTCCCACAGCTAGCAAACGTAGCTGTTTATGTCCTTCAAAGTCAAATCAAAGTCAAAAGTCAAAACCCCTTTAAAAATGCAAGTATTATTATTATTATTATTATTCAGTATAATATAAAGCGCCAACATCTTCTGCAGCGATGTACAAAGTATATTTTCTTATAACTTAACTGTCCCACAGAGGGGCTCACAATCGAATCCCTACCATATTCAAATGTCTCTATGATATACAGTATGTCTATATATGTATCGTATTGTGTGTATCTGTAATGATCGCTGCTGCAGCAGATATTGCTGGAAGTAGTAGTGCTGCAGCTCAGGCAGTTCTGATCTCTTTCCATGCAAGCTGCATAGCTTTGTCTGCCTTTCCCTGCTGTCAGCTTGTGACTGATTACCATTCACCTGTGTGGGAATCTGCATGTCTGCTCCCATTGGATGACCTCAGTATAAAGATCTGCTTCCTGCAGGACTCCTCGGGTTTTCATAGCTTCAGTTTAAGCCTGTCTTGCTGTCGCTTCAGCCCCCGATCGTGTTTCTTGTTCTAAAGATACTTTGTTGGTTTTGCATCATATATTGGTTCATTGCCCATATATATGCATACCAGCACGTTTATTATTTTCCTTGTATTCGTGTTACGTTGATACATCAGTGTCGCTGATGTATACGTACACGAACTGTTTATATCCTGTGTGCAGTTAGTCAGCTTTCCAGCACGTTTTGGTAGTTTGCGCGTATCGTGAGCACCCGTGCTGAGCTAGTATCCTGCTCCTGGTCCTGTTCGTGGATTGCGTTCATCTCTGCGAGGAGATAACGAATCCTTCTGAATCCTGTCCTGTTACCGTTTGTGGATTGCGTTCATCTCTGCGAAGAGATAACTAATCCTTCTGAATCCTGTTCTGTTACTGTTTGTGGATTGCGTTCATCTCTGCGAAGAGATAACGAATCCTTCTGAATCCTGTTCTGTTACTGTTTGTGGATTGCGTTCATCTCTGCGAAGAGATAACGAATCCTTCTGAATCCTGTTCTGTTACCGTTTGTGGATTGCGTTCATCTCTGCGAAGAGATAGCAAATCCTTCTGAGTCCTGTTCCCTGTATTACTCCAGTCCTAGTCAGCGTTCCTGCTTATGTCATATATCGGTTCATTGCCGATATATACATATGTTAGTCAGACGTTACAAATAGTTTCATTGATAGCTCGAATTGTAATACGCTAGGAAAACATACTTATTGTATATTTGTCTGTGTTACGTTCATCTATCTTGATCCTGCTATTTCCTGACTATCCTGTCCTGTCTTTGTGAGGCACGCCATCGCTGCAATCGCATTGGCTGCCTCATTCCAGTCTGTCTTGTTTTGGACGCTTGCTGTCGCTAAGTATCCGCTAGCTAGCAAGCGTTCATTCTGTCTACCTGTCCTGATCTCCTCAGTTCTGGTTTATGCGCTCAGCGCTACTTTGCGCTGAGATGTTATAACGAAAGCATTGTTTGTGGCTGTCAGATCTGCACCGGCTCTGTGCGCCACAATCTCCTATTGGAGTCAGTCCTCCCCTCCACTATACTAGGGATAGCCTGTTTCCTTGTGCTGGTGTGTGTACCTCCTCCACGCCAGCTCATGCGTTGCATGCTGACTGTGGAGAATACACCACCAAGCCTTACATTATGAAAACCCCATTACCAATCCCCATTGTGGGGGGGATTCTCAGAAAGTATGACACTGTTAATTATGGTTCCTGTTCCTTTAAGAAATTTGAAGAACTTAACTCTGAAACAGAAAATGAGTTTTTCTCTGAATGTGCCAGGTTCCTGGCCAATCCCGATCTCCAAGCGACTCCTGTTTCAACCTGGGCACTCCAACTAAGTTATATTTTGTTTAAAGGGGAATTATTCCAGTGGGCATTTGATGTTCTCAATCATTCCGATTTGAAAGAGAGACCGCTGGAATTTCTAGCGTTTGTGATCCATAACTGGTTGCGCATAGATCCATTGCCTTTTCCTCTTAATGAACTCCTGGCAGCAGGCCAATCAGCTTCTCCTTCAATTGCTTGCAAAAATGTTCAGCAAGCAGAAAGTGTTACTGATAATTTTCCTGCAGCCTTGAATAAATCACCAAAAACAGCAGGGTCTAAGGCAAAACGCAAACGTTCTAAGAAACGTGTCCGATCTGCAGAGTCGTTATCCTTAGCGACTGAGACCTATAATGAGATTCTGCCATTAACAGATAATGAAATGCAATTGTCTTTCAGGGGAGTTAAATGGACTTATGAAACTACTAATGAACTTTCCTCCCTGGCTAGGGAAAATAAAGATTTTTGTTTAAAATAATTATCTGAGTATGATTATGAGGAGATATTACAGAGTATTGAACAAATCAACTTATTTGTGAAGCAAGGAAAGTTTGCATACACTACAGTTCAGCACTTGCTACAGGTATTGGAGATTCTTAGGAATAAGGAATCTGCCAATCACCTGCTAATTAACCCAATATATGTCCCTGCTACAATCATATCTGCAAACCATGATCTGCCTGTTAAGTATGCTTGGAATCCTCAATTTGAGAAAGGAGAGATGGAAGCTCTGGTCAATGAATGGAAGAATGATTCAAGTTCATTTTGTCAATTTTACAGTGCAAAAAGTGAATTAGTATTGAATGCATGCATTAAGTCTGCCTATAACCTAATAAAAACTGGTGTGTGTGGGTATGACTTTGTGGCTCCATTGATTGATGTGTGGGAACTGATTTTGGATGATTTTTATGTGACTCCGAATTCGCAAATTTGGCGTTCTGACCCGCCTGCTTCAGCACCTTTGGCTGATTCAGCAGGTGATTCGGAGCTCTTTTTGTGTGAAATTGAAGTTCCTGCAATTCCACCCTGTACCATGGATAACTCAGTGTTACTTACCAGTAAAACAGAAGCCACTGATACATTCTTAACCTTGCCCTGCGCAAATTTCTCAGCAGAGAATCCAGAGGTCCTGCTGACTTCCGGGTCCAGCCTAGCCAGTACTCATGACTCTTTGTTCAGTGAAACAGACACCAGAAAAATCTTGCCTGCCTCTGCAAACACTTCTGCAGAAATTACCTGTGTTAATAAAGTTCAACTCCTGTCTGATCCAGCAGATGCCAATAGATGCACTACATCAGTTTCCGAGTCCCAGCAATCCTGTCTAGAAACCTCAGAACCCCAGCATCTGAATTTTCCAATTTTACAAATAATTGGTGATTCAGATGCGCAAACATTGTGTCTTGATCTTCCTGTTTCTACACCTCGCTCTAGTTTCGTGAATAGCTCAGAGCATCTGCTATGTGAACCTGAAATCGCAGAATTATTACCTTGTTCAGAAAATATTCCAGTAAATTTGCCCTGTACCATGAATTGTGCAGTAGATCTCTCCAATGAAACTCAGGTCACAGAATCATTATGCTGTCCAGCAGGTGCTTCCATGGTTTTGCCCTGCAATATGGACTGTTCAGTGATCCTGTCCAGTGAAGCTGTGGTCGCAGAGTCTTATGCTTCACCCAGTACTTTGGATACTTCAAACCCTCTAGCAGAGGAGTCTGAGGCACTGCTTACCTCAGTTGGTGTTGCAGTAATATTCACTTGTCTAGCAGCTGTTTTGGAATTACAGTCTGCTCTAATAAAACTTGATGAATTTCTGCCCAGCAAAGGAGAAGCCATTGAAATATTGTCCTCGTCAGCAAGTGTGTTAGATACCTTGCCCTGTACACAGTCTGATTTAACCAATGTTGTTGAGTCCCTCTCCAGTGTTGTAACAGCCGAGGAACTCCAGCCCTGTCCTCTGAATGTTTCAGAAGTCTTGCCTTGTAACATGGATAATTCTGATTCTCTGGTCAAAATAATAGAAATCTCAGAATTTCAGTCCGGTCTGATGAGTGTTCCTGAAACCCAGCCCTGTATCCTGAAAGATTCTGGTTCTCTGGCCGCTGTGGCAGAGGTTCCAGAGTCCCCTTCCTGTCCAGGGAATTCCTCAGTTTTGCCTAGTCCAGTGGGGGCTGCTGCAATACTGACTTGTTCTGCAGCGCCTCATGAGCTCCAATCCAGTGTATTAGATGAGTCTCTGTCCAGTCCAGAGGTAGTTGTGGAGTCCCTATCTGGTTCAGTGCATACATCAGAAGATTTGTCCTGTCTTGTTAGTGCCCCTTAATCTGATTTGTTACTGACTTTGCTGGAATCAGCGACATCTAAGTCTGATCCTGCATTCTCGTGTAAAAGTCCAGTAGTTGCGAAGTCTAGTCATGATGATTTTTTTTTGGCCAGTCCTGGTTTTGGTCCTGTCTTGGCTGACCCTGAGGCTCACAGTTCCTTGACATGCCCAGAGGTTTCTCTTGTGCCAGTGTGCCCAGATGTTCTTTGTGTGCCAGAATGCCCAAGTGTGTCTAAGGTGTTAGCGTGCTCTGATGCTTCCTTAGTGGGAACATGTTCTGATGTTGCCAGTCTGCCTGCATGCCCAGAGATGGTTCTGGTCCCTGAAAGCCCTGATCTTGATGTTTGTCCTTGTGGCCCTGACTCGGGAATTGCCCTAGGTTCCATAGGGGTTCTTGATAGTTCTCCATGTGAGCCTAAGGGGCGTTCTGACCTATGGGGATCTCTTTGGAGCTTCAAGGTGTTCTGGGAGGTCTCTGAGAAAACTTGTCCTGGTGCCTTGGACTGGTTCAACAGTGGGTTTTGTGTTGGTAAAGACAGTCCCGGTGGGCATTGCAAAGGCTTTGGCGTTTTTGAACGGTTCCTGGAAGGCGGTGGGTATCGCTCAGGGAGTTTCGGAGGGCTTTCTTCTGGAAATCATGGTTCTGATGGGTGTCACACTGGGGCTTGTAGTACTGATGGGCATGGTTCTGTAGGTTCTGGTTCTGATGGGTCCAGTCTTGTGGGGACTGATTCTGGAATTTGGTCTTGCCGGGCTGTCCCGGTCATCATGAATTATCAGTCAGACTGTTTTGTTGGGAATTTCAGTTTTGAAAAGCGTCTGGAATCCGCTTTTAAGGGCGGGGGTACTGTAATGATCGCTGCTGCAGCAGATATTGCTGGAAGTAGTAGTGCTGCAGCTCAAGCAGTTCTGATCTCTTTCCATGCAAGCTGCATAGCTTTGTCTGCCTTTCCCTGCTGTCAGCTTGTGACTGATTACCATTCACCTGTGTGGGAATCTGCATGTCTGCTCCCATTGGATGACCTCAGTATAAAGATCTGCTTCCTGCAGGACTCCTCGGGTTTTCATAGCTTCAGTTTAAGCCTGTCTTGCTGTCGCTTCAGCCCCCGATCGTGTTTCTTGTTCTAAAGATACTTTGTTGGTTTTGCATCATATATTGGTTCATTGCCCATATATATGCATACCAGCACGTTTATTATTTTCCTTGTATTCGTGTTACGTTGATACATCAGTGTCGCTGATGTATACGTACACGAACTGTTTATATCCTGTGTGCAGTTAGTCAGCTTTCCAGCACGTTTTGGTAGTTTGCGCGTATCGTGAGCACCCGTGCTGAGCTAGTATCCTGCTCCTGGTCCTGTTCGTGGATTGCGTTCATCTCTGCGAGGAGATAACGAATCCTTCTGAATCCTGTCCTGTTACCGTTTGTGGATTGCGTTCATCTCTGCGAAGAGATAACGAATCCTTCTGAATCCTGTTCTGTTACTGTTTGTGGATTGCGTTCATCTCTGCGAAGAGATAACGAATCCTTCTGAATCCTGTTCTGTTACTGTTTGTGGATTGCGTTCATCTCTGCGAAGAGATAACGAATCCTTCTGAATCCTGTTCTGTTACCGTTTGTGGATTGCGTTCATCTCTGCGAAGAGATAGCAAATCCTTCTGAGTCCTGTTCCCTGTATTACTCCAGTCCTAGTCAGCGTTCCTGCTTATGTCATATATCGGTTCATTGCCGATATATACATATGTTAGTCAGACGTTACAAATAGTTTCATTGATAGCTGTAATTGTAATACGCTAGGAAAACATACTTATTGTATATTTGTCTGTGTTACGTTCATCTATCTTGATCCTGCTATTTCCTGACTATCCTGTCCTGTCTTTGTGAGGCACGCCATCGCTGCAATCGCATTGGCTGCCTCATTCCAGTCTGTCTTGTTTTGGACGCTTGCTGTCGCTAAGTATCCGCTAGCTAGCAAGCGTTCATTCTGTCTACCTGTCCTGATCTCCTCAGTTCTGGTTTATGCGCTCAGCGCTACTTTGCGCTGAGATGTTATAACGAAAGCATTGTTTGTGGCTGTCAGATCTGCACCGGCTCTGTGCGCCACAATCTCCTATTGGAGTCAGTCCTCCCCTCCACTATACTAGGGATAGCCTGTTTCCTTGTGCTAGTGTGTGTACCTCCTCCACGCCAGCTCATGCGTTGCATGCTGACTGTGGAGAATACACCACCAAGCCTTACAGTATCATAGTCTAGGGCAGGCATGGGCAAACTTGGCCCTCCAGCTGTTAAGGAACTACAAGTCCCACAATGCATTGCAGGAGTCTTACAGCCACAGTCATGACTCATAAAGGCAAATGCATTGTGGAACTTGTAGTTCCTTAACAGCTGGAGGGCCAAGTTTGCCCATGCCTGGTCTAGGGCCAATTAGCCAGTTAACATATCTGTATGTTTTGGAATATGGGAGGAAACTAAAATGCCTAGAGGAATACCACGCAGACACGGAAAGAACATACAAACTCTATGCAGACAGTGCCCTGGTTGGAAATCAAACCAGGCGAGACAGTTTGCAATTTGCATAACAATTTTAAAAATGTTTAGTAACAGAGCCATATTTTGGCACAGACATACTGGACAACACTTAGAGTGCACTGCTCAGCCATTCAAAATCTGGGTTCCCAGATTTCACCATAAGGTCTCCCCTCCGGGTCTACCTCCTCAGAAATTAGGGTAGTTACCTCCACCTCTTCCTGGACCCCAGAGGTAGGGAGGAGCATCTTGTCCTTGACATCGACAACGGCTCACAGGTGCTGATAGTGCTGTCAGCGCAAACGCCATGATCACGATCAGAAAAACATTGCCAGTTTGAGATGGGGTGCAGCAACAACCAATGGAACCTCCCATCAAAATTAGCATGGGACCCCCCCCTAAGGAAACAAACCCCCTTGTGTGTTTGGTAACCCCCCTCCCCCAACCCCTTCTTCACTTACTCGGCTTACCAAAAAAGACTATGCAAGAAGTGAAGCATGCATTTTGCCTTGGGCAACAATTCATCTTGATCCTCTTCCACCGAAGCAGCAATAGGTCAGGACAATATTAAACTGCTCCACTGTGCTACTCTGCAGAAGGGGGTGGAGCTGGACCCGCATGTCCGCAAAAGTTACGCTACTTAGTTCGAGACTGTTCAATAAATGTTAAATCTTAAACAATTTGGCTGCAACTTAGACTATGTTTTAAATTTTGGCTACTACCTCGATTGAGTTTAACAACACCGGCCTAACCATAACTACCTTCCCTGATGCCTAAAAATTAAACCACGCTTCCTGATGCCTAACCTTTACCTACCCTCCCCGATACAAACTCCCTTCCTGAACATTAACCTAACATTGCAGCACACAGTTTAGAGCCATGAACAAACACTTATGTGCAGAGCCTTTTGTTGCCCCATACATAAACACTCATGGACAGAGCCACAGGCGTAACAATAGACCCTGCAAGGGATGCATCCACACGGGGGCCCAGAAGCCACAGGGGGCCCCATGGGTGGAGAAGATTATTTTCCCTGTCCTGAGAGACTGACAACTAAGAGTACAGAGAGAAAAAACTTTCTGCTCTCTGCGCAATTGTTCTAATGATTGCATCTGTTCAGCCACTGATAAGGAATCATACAAAGTTTTGTAGACAAAGACTTGTAGACAGTCCATATATTCAGTGTTCAGTAGGGTCTTGTGTACAGCGCTGCTCTACCCCCACCCTTTCTACCTCTCCCTAAGTGCTGTGTACTGTAGTAATGCTGGAGAAGTCTGCAGAACCAGTTCTGCTCCATCAGAGATGGACAGAGTGAGTGGAATAAGCTGAAGGGGAGCACATTCGTCTGTCGATTTTCTGTATGCGTTTGTCTGTATGCGTTTTCTGCACATTGTGTCTGTATGCGTTTTCTGCACACTGTGTGTGTCTGTATGCGTTTTCTGCACACTGTGTGTGTCTGTATGTGTTGAAACATGCATGTTTTATCACAGAAGCTAATGTAATTGATAGAGAAAATGCCTGTAGTGCTTCACTGCTGTCTGTTTTTATCTGCATGGGGAAAACACATTCAAGTATGCACTAGCCAATTGAATAACATTGGTTCTCAGTTTACCTGTGCCAAAAGCGAGGCAAGAGAGGGGGCCCCATCCTAAGTTTTGCAGGGGGGGCCTAGTGATTTCAAGTTACGCACCTGGACAGAACCATTTTTTTACCCCTTAAACAAACACATGGACAGCCTTTTTGCAACCCCATGAATGTACACCAATGGACAGAAACTTTTTTGTTGTCTCATGCAAAAACACTTATGGAAAGATACTTTATGTTGACCTTTGCATAAGCACTCCTAGACAGAACCTTTTTGTTGCCCCATGCATAAACACTCCTGGACAGAGCCTTTTTTTTGCCCTTTGCATAAGCACTCCTGGACAGAACCTTTTTGTTGCCCCATGCATAAACACTCCCGGACAGAGCCTTTTTTGCATAAGCACTCCTGGACAGAACTTTTTGGTTGCCCCATGCATAAACACTCCTGGACAGACCTTTTTTGTTGCCCTTTGCATAAGCGCTCGTGGACAGAGCCTTTTGGTTGTCCCATGCATAAGCACTCCTGGACAGAGCCTTTTGGTTGTCCCATGCATGAGCACCCTTGGACAGAGCGTTTTTGTTGCCCCATACATAAACACTATTGGACAGAGCCTTTTTGTTGCACTTTGCATAAGCACTCCTGGACAGAGCCTTTTGGTTGCCCCATGCAGAAGCAATCTTTGACAGAGCCTTTTGGTTGTCCCATGCAGAAGCACTCTTGGACAGAGCCTTTTGGTTGCCCCATGCATAAACACTCTTGGACAGAGCCTTTTTGTTGCCCTTTGCATAAGCACTCCTGGACAGAGACTTGTGGTTGCCCCCCCATGCATAAACACTCCTGGACAGACCCTTTTGGTTGCCCCATGCATAAGCACTCTTGGACAGAGCCTTTAGATTGCCCCATGCATAAACACTCCTGGACAGAGCCTTTTGGTTGCCCCATGCATAAACACTCGTGCACAGAGCCTTTTTGTTGCTCCATGCATAAGCACTCCTGGACAGAGCCTTTTGGTTGCCCCATGCATAAACACTCGTGGACAGACCATTTTGGTTGCCCCATGCATAAGCACTCTTGGACAGAGCCTTTAGATTGCCTCATGCATAAACACTCCTGGACAGAGCCTTTTTGTTGCTCCATGCATAAGCACTCCTGGACAGAGCCTTTTGGTTGCCCCATGCATAAACACTCCTGGACAGACCCTTTTGGTTGCCCCATGCATAAGCACTCTTGGACAGAGCCTTTAGATTGCCCCATGCATAAACACTCCTGGACAGAGCCTTTTGGTTGCCCCATGCATAAGCACTCCTGGACAGAACCTTTTTGTTGCCCTATAAATTAACATTTTATTTTGTAGCCCTAGTTCTAGTCTATACTGATACTGTTATCCTCTGCTGCTCTGGCACTGTCCCAAAACAGTTAAAATGAGTTCTTTCTTTTACCAGACCACCACCAGTTAAAGATTCTTGCTTTGGAGTTTAAAATTCCTTTTGCTTCCTTTGCAGATAGAAAAAAAGACAGCATCAATTTTCTGCTTGAATTTCCCTCTGACTAAACCCATTGATCATCCCTTCTGTCTGCGAAAGGAGTGTGTTCTTTCTTTAATAACTCCTATCCTGCGCCTTGTTTTTTTCTCCTCTCACTTGTTTGTGTTGTTGGTCAGTCCTCAAAGCTATTCCTCCGAGAGCCACAGAAAGTGCAAAATTGAAGTTATTTTATGCTTGGGTTCCTTCCGTCCCAATTTTCAAATCCTCTTGTCAATTTTCGCACATCGCTGTCACGAGGAGGGGGAATGCTATGGAAATCTCCCCAGCCTCATTGGGAGGTGATTTATATCTAACCCTCCCCCGTCGTTCCTCTAGATCTATCAGAAAATCTATAATTAATGTCGTTTTCAAAAATAAAAATGCACAATTCCCAGGGTTGTCACAGGCACCTGCTTTTTAACAAACACTAAAATAGATTCTTTTTGGCTGTCCTGATGTGCCTGTCAAATGCTGTATCTTGGCTGTTTTTCATAAATACAATTTTGCCTTCCTAAAACAGAAAGTATTTGTAAATGTTCAGCTTTTTTTGTAAAGAAGAAGGTAGCCCTGAAAGGCATCATTTTAAGTCAGTGAGTGAAGATGCACATTCGCTTATGGAATAAGAATTATTTAAACACCAGTTTTGGTCATCTACTGTCACTTCTGATGCTGACAACTTAATAATTATAGATGGATTGTGATATAATCCCAGAAAACCAGGTCAGTTTATTTATTTTTGGCTCACAAATCTATAGCGTAATACCAACTTTTGATTATTTTACTATAGTATACCAGTACAGCAGTTTATACCTTTTCCTTTCTTTGTTAGCTTTGCAAATCATTTTTATATAAAAGCTTTGTTAGTGACCATATATGTAGTGATAACTCTGAGTTATCATTGCAATGATAACTTATACAATTTTTTTTGCACATTTCTTACGGCACCTTATTGCCTTTATTGCTTTGCATGTACAGATTACTGTATATTCTGTATATTCTTCTTTTTCAGCAACTGTAGAAATAAAATCTCAGCTAGATAGAAATTTAACTGCTTGCCAACCAAGCACACCGATTGACGTGGCCGCAGCGGCAGCCTCAGGACCGCTCCACGCCGATTGGCGTGAACGGCCTTCCATGGAACTAGCAGGAGATCGCGCCCGCTGATGCAATCGCCGCTCAGAGACTGTTAGACGGCGAAATTACTAATTACCCCGTACGGCACTGCGATCTAAGGCAGCGCTATACTGGGGACAGCCGTGTGACATAGGCTGAAGCCTATGACAGCCGATCATGCTGATTGGCTAGCGGGGGGAGAGGGGAATAAAAAAATAAATAAGAAATGAGCACAATTTATTAAAAAATAAATACAATAAACAGGAAGTAAACACTGCACGTCACACCGTGCAGTGATTATTAATTAGCCATGTTGCTGGCCGAGGAGGAGAAGGGGAGACCTCCTCCTCCAACATCACGGAACATGTGCAAACAGTCTAACGTGGCTTAGCCGCTTATAACGCACAGCATGCAGTACTTTGTTTTTACCTGCTGCGCTACAATGTAACGCAACTTGGGCACTGTGAACAGCCCATTCATTTTTCATTGCTGTGCGGTGGGCTGCGTTACAGGCTGCACTGACTTGCACCTGTAACGTCTAACTGTGAAAGCAGCCTTAAAGCTGCAGTGGCCATTTTAGAAAAAAATGTCCTGGTCACTAGGGGGGTTTAACACCATATACCTCTTCAGCCCTCCATAGGAAGTTTTCAGAAGCACTCACATCCCAGAGTACTTCTAAAGATGAGCAGATCCCTACAGAGCCTTTTGGTTGCCCCATGCATAAGCACTCCTGGACAGAACCTTTTTGTTGCCTTATAAATTAACATTTTATTTTGTAGCCCTAGTTCTAGTCTATACTGATACTGTTATCCTCTGCTGCTCTGGCACTGTCCCAAAACAGTTAAAATTAGTTCTTTCTTTTACCAGACCACCACCAGTTAAAGATTCTTGCTTTGGAGTTTAAAATTCCTTTTGCTTCCTTTGCAGATAGAAAAAAGCAACAAAATTGATACGTGGGATGGAAGGTCTGCTTACCAAGAAAGGTTAGATAAACTGGGTTTATTTAGTCTAGAGAAAAGACGCCTTAGAGGAGATCTAATTAACATGTATAAATACATCAGAGGGCAATATAATAGCTTGGCGGATGAGCTTTTTGTCCCTAGGCCTTCTCAAAGGACTAGAGGACATGATCTGCGCCTGGAGGAAAAACGTTTTAGCCATTTATTTAATAAAGGGTTCTTCACAGTAAGAGTGATTAAGATGTGGAATGCATTGCCACAGGAAGTCGTTATGGCAACTCTATACCTGCATTTAAAGGGGGCTTAGATGCTTTCCTTGTGTTGAAAGACATCCATGGCTACAATTACTAGGTTATGCCTAATGATGTTGATCCAGGGATTTTATCTGATTGCCATCTGGAGTCAGGAAGGAATTTTTCCCTTTTGGGCTAATTGGACCATGCCTTGTAAGGGTTTTTTCGCCTTCCTCTGGATCAACAGGGATATGTGAGGGAGCAGGCTGGAGTTGTACTTTGTACTGGTTGAACTCGATGGACGTATGTCTTTTTTCAACCAAAATAACTATGTAACTATGAGCGAGTCTACAAAGGTTTCTGGAGCCTGAATTTCTGGAGAAATTCAACAGAGGACATTGATGGAACAAGGGGAAGGGGAGAAGATCAGAAAGGCTTAATGAGATCCAGAGCAATCCCTCTACATAGGTAATTGTCTAACTCATTTTTTTGGCTTACTTACATATTGCTTTAAACTATCTCTACCATCCTGCCCCCTTGGTTAAAGCGAACCCGAGCTGAAGCTCGGGTTCAAAATCTGACACTTACCATTTAGAGAGGGAAACCTCACGATCCTAATGAGGCTTTCCCTCATTTTTTTGCAAGCCCCCCATTGCCCCTCATTGATGAGCGCGGTCCCCTTTCACATCAGGGATACGCATCTCCTCTTCTTGAATCAAGTGCGTGCAATGGCTGTGTATGCCCGCTCCCGCATGTGCAGTAGCATGGATCCTGTGGCTCTGTGCTACTGCACATGCACAGGCGGACTCAGTCGGCTATTGCGCACTTAATCTAGGAAGGGGAGCTGCGCAGCCCCAATGTGATTAGTGACATTCAGTGCATTTGATAATACAGGGTGGGCCATTTATATGGATACACCTTAATAAAATGGGAATGGTTGTTGATATTAACTTCCTGTTTGTGGCACATTAGTATATGTGAGGGGGAAAACTTTTCAAGATGGGTGGTGACCATGGCGACCATTTTGAAGTTGGCCATTTTGAATGCAACTTTTGTTTTTTCAATCGGAAGAGGGTCATGTGACACATCAAACTTATTGGGAATTTCACAAGAAAAACAATGAAAAACAAATCGTGACCTAGGCATGGCAGCAGAGAACATGGGCATGTGATGTATTGGGTGCGTAGACCAATAAGACCGCAATACATTATTTTTGACTAGACCCATGTTAAGGAGAAGGCCCCAAAAAATGTTAGTTCGGAAACTTGGAGTGGTTTCCACCAAAAAGGCTGGACATGGTAGCTTCTTGGATTGGCGGTTGTGTATTGTGTGGCATAACGGTTGGTCTCAGCCACAATTAAGTCGTAGAGACCAGCAGTGATCAGAAAAAAAAATTCTGTCACTGCGGTGAGGCAGGTGAGGGTTTGGCTGGGTGATCAGAAGCCCGCAGGGGGCAGATTAGGGCCTGATCTAATGGATAGGCGTGCTTAGGGGTGACAGGAGGTGATTGATGGGTGTCTTAGGGGGTGATTAGAGGGGAAAATAGATGCAATCAATGCACTGGGGAGGTGATCGGGAAGGGGGTCTGAGGGGGATCTGAGGGTTTGGCCGAGTGATCATTAGCCCTCACAGGGCAAATTAGGGCCTGATCTGATGGGTAGGTGTGCTAGGGGGTGACAGGTGGTGACAGGAGGTGATTGATGGGCGTCTCAAGGTGTGATTAGAGGGGGGAATAGATGCAAGCAATGCACTGGCGAGGTGATCAGGGCTGGGGTCGTAGGGCGTTCTGAGGGCGTGGGCGGGTGATTGGGTGCCCTAGGGGCAGATAGGGGTCTGCTCTGATGGGTAGAAGTGACAGGTGGTGACAGGGGGTGATTGATGGGTGATCAGTGGGTGATTAGATGGCAGAACAGATGTAAACAATGCACTTTGGATGGGATCTGAGGGTGGGTCTGCAGGCGATCTGATGGTGTGGGTGAGTGATCAGATGCCCGTAAGAGGCAGGTTAGGGTCTGATCTGATGGGTGGCAGTGACAGGGGGTAATTGAGGGGTGATTGACAGGTGATTGACAGGTGATTACAGGGGAGGATAGATGTATACAGTACACAGGAGGGGGGGGTCGGGGGGGGGGGTCTAAGGGTGTTCTGAGGGCATGGGCGGGTGATTGAGTGCCCTAGGGGCAGGTCTGATCTGATGGGTAGCAGTGACACGTGGTAACAGGGGGTGATTGATGGGTGATCAGTGGGTGATTACCGTATTTTTTGGACTATAAGACGCACTTTTTCTTCCCAAAAAGTGTGGGGGGGGGGAAAGTCAGTGCGTCTTATGGTCCGAATGTACACAATTTGGACCACATATATATGGTGCCGCGGTGATGCATTCTAACCATATACGGCAAATACTTTCTCCCAGCAATGCCCCAGGCCTAGTGCAGTCAGAGCGAGTCCATCTTCAATAATAGTTAATACTGATACTCGTTCCCCCCCTACAATCCCCGCAGCAGCGATCTGTGCGTAGCCAATGCGTGATTATAATGCTGATAATTGCCGATAATAGTACTGTATATAGCCCACCGCACAATCCCCGTGGCAGAGATAGCTAATGCAGAGAGCAGCAGAAGCTGTTAATTACCTATCTAGCTGGCGCATCCTCCATCTTCTCTTCGGTCTTCAGCCGGTGCAGTGTAACGCTGTCGAAAACAGCCCCGGTGCGCTGCATATCCTATCTCCTCGTTACTTCCCGGTGTAGTGCGCTCTCCCTGCCTATTGGCCGCGATACCTCTTCGGGTGGGACCAAGAAATCCAATCACTATGCATTGCAGGGCTGGCAGCCAATCAGGATTGGCTGCCAGCCCTGCAATGCATAGTGATTGGATTTCTTGGTCCAAACCGAAGAGGTATCACGGCCAATAGGCAGGGAGAGCGCACTACACCGGGAAGTAACGAGGAGATAGGATATGCAGCGCACCGGGGCTGTTTTCGACAGCGTTACACTGCACCGGCTCTAGACCGAAGAGAAGATGGAGGACGCGCCAGCTAGATAGGTAATTAACAGCTTCTTCTGCGCTCTGCATTAGCTATCTCTGCCACGGGGATTGTGCAGTGGGCTATATACAGTACTATTATCGGCAATTATCAGCATTATACTAATCACGCATTGGCTATGCACAGATCGCTGCTGCGGGGATGGTAGGGGGGAACAGGTGTCAGCATTAACTTTGATTGAGGTTGGACGTGCTGGCTGAATTATGGATCGCTGCAGCGGGGATTGTGCATGGGACCGGGTGTTATATGCAGATTGTCAGCATTAGCTTTTATCCTTAGACATCGTTGTCTGCAGGGTACTGTCATGCCTTGGGAGGAGATGGAGGAAGGGCAGCTGTGTGCATAAAATACAGGGTGAAGCTTCTGCTGCATCATTCTGGGCAGATCTACTCCACACTAAGCACCTCATTAACCATTTGTACTCCACATTTTCTCACTGTGATACACAGAAATGATCCCCAAGGCTGTCTATTTACGTAAATCTCCCTCATTCCGGAATTGTCATTCCCTTCACATCTGTAGCTAGAGTTGAAGGGATTCGTTTTTCAGGGATTAGTGTAGCTGGTAGGGGCAGCAGGAATTGGTGTAGCTGAGCAGTGTAGCTTAGATAGACAGCTTGGGGAGGAAGCTTCACAAGATGCCCCTGCAGCATAGATGCAACCAGGTTTAGTATCTTTTCTTTTTTCCCCTAGATTTTATCCTCTAAACATAGGTGCGTCTTATGGTCCAGAGCGTCTTATAGTCCGAAAAATACGGTAGATGGCAGAACAGATGTAAACAATGCACTTTGGAGGTGATCTGAGGGTGGGTCTGCGGGCAATCTGATGGTGTGGGTGGGTGATCAGATGCCCGTAAGAGGCAGGTTAGGGTCTGATCTGATGGGTGGCAGTGACAGGGGGTGATTGACGGGTGATTGACAGGTGATTGACATGTGATTGACAGGTGATTACAGGGGAGGATAGATGTATACAGTACACATGGGGGGGAGGTCTTGGGGGTCTAAGGGTGTTCTGAGGGTGTGGGCGGGTGATTGGGTGCCCTAGGGGCAGATAAGGGTCTGATCTGATGGGTAGCAATGACAGGGGGTGATTGATGGGTGATTGATGGGTGATCAGTGGGTGATTAGATGGCAGAACAGATGTAAACAATGCACTTTGGAGGGGATCTGAGGGTGGGTCTGCGGGCGATCTGAGGGTGCGGGCGGGTGACCAGATGCCCGTAAGAGGCAGGTTAGGGTCTGAGCTGATGGGTGGCAGTGACAGGGGGTGATTGCCGGGTAATTGACGGGTGATAGATTTATACAGTACAGGGGGGGGGGGGGGGGTCTGGGGAGGATCTGAGAGTGTGGGGGTGATCAGGAGCCCCCAGGGGGCAGTTTAGGACCTAATCAAAAAAATAGTGCTGACAGATAGTGACAGGGAGTGAATGATGGGTGATTAGGGGGGTGATTGGGTTTAAACAGGGGTCTGAGGGGTGGGCAGGGGGGGTCTGAGGGGTGCTGTGGGTGATCAGAGGGAAGGGGGGGCAGATCAGTGAGCTTGGGTGCTTACCTTGGTGGCTGCAGCCTGCCCTGGTGGTCCCTCGATCACTGGGACCACCAGGGCAGGAGGCAGCCTGTATAATACGCTTTGTATACATTACAAAACGTATTATACACTTTGTATGCAGCGATCGGGCAGCTAGTAACCCGTCGGCGCTTCTGAACGGCCGTCGGGTTGCTGCGCAAGGGGGGCGGATCCTGTCGCCGACAGCTGATTGCGTCACACATGATGCGATCGCCGCATAACCAAACCCGCCGCCGCCGATGGATGTATTGCAGTCGTTTGGGCCCAGCCCTTGCCGCCACCCATCGGCTGTGGGCGGTCGGCAAGTGGTTAAGATGTATCCATATAAATGGTCCACCCTCTAGTATGATTTTGCCTGCTCACCTATACATTTTTACATGTATACTAATCTGTGTGAAAATCAGTTTACTCATGCTCATAGACTTTAATGCACTTGGGGAAAATGTGTTTTCTCATGCTCATATATTTTCACATTTGTTCTGTTCAAAAATAGGACATTTTTTAGAAAAACGATCGTGAAACAGAAATGGCCATATTTGTACATTATTATCAATAAGTACAGTGGTGTGAAAAACTATTTGCCCCCTTCCTGATTTCTTATTCTTTTGCATGTTTGTCACACTTAAATGTTTCTGCTCATCAAAAACCGTTAACTATTAGTCAAAGATAACATAATTGAACACAAAATGCAGTTTTAAATGATGGTTTTTATTATTTAGTGAGAAAAAAAAACTCCAAACCTACATGGCCTTGTGTGAAAAAGAAATTGCCCCCTGAACCTAATAACTGGTTGGGCCACCCTTAGCAGCAATAACTGCAATCAAGCGTTTGCGATAACTTGCAAACGAGCCTTTTACAGCGCTCTGGAGGAATTTTGGCCCACTCATCTTTGCAGAATTGTTGTAATTCAGCTTTATTGGAGGGTTTTCTAGCATGAACCGCCTTTTTAAGGTCACGCCACAACATCTCGATAGGATTCAGATCAGGACTTTGACTAGGCCACTCCGAAGTCTTCATTTTGTTTTTCTTCAGCCATTCAGAGGTGGATTTGCTGGTGTGTTTTGGGTCATTGTCCTGCTGCAGCACCCAAGATCGCTTCAGCTTGAGTTGACGAACAGATGGCCGGACATTCTCCTTCAGGATTTTTTGGTAGACAGTAGAATTCATGGTTCCATCTATCACAGTAAGCCTTCCAGGTCCTAAAGCAGCAAAACAACCCCAGACCATCACACTACCACCACCATAATTTACTGTTGGTATGATGTTCTTTTGCTGAAATGCTGTGTTTCTTCTACGCCAGATGTAACGGGGACACGCACCTTCCAAAAAGTTCAACTTTTTTCTCGTCGGTCCACAAGGTATTTTCCCCAAAGTCTTGGCAATCATTGAGATGTTTTTAAGCAAAATTGAGACGAGCCTTAATGTTCTTTTTGCTTAAAAGTGGTTTGCGCCTTGGATATCTGCCATGCACGCCGTTTTTGCCCAGTCTCTTTCTTATGGTGGAGTCGTGAACACTGACCTTTATTGAGGCAAGTGAGGCTTGCAGTTCTTTAGATGTTGTCCTGGGGTCTTTTGTGACCTCTCGGATGAGTTTTCTCTGCGCTCTTGGGGTAATTTTGGTCTGCCGGCCACTCCTGGGAAGGTTCATCACTGTTCCATGTTTTTGCCATTTGTAGATAATGGCTCTCACTGTGGTTCGCTGGAGTCCCAAAGCTTTAGAAATGGCTTTATAACATTTACCAGACTGATAGATCTCAATTACAGTACTTTTGTTCTCATTTGTTCCTGAATTTCTTTCTATCTTGGCATGTCTAGCTTTTGAGGTGCTTTTGGTCTACTACTCTGTGTCAGATAGCTCCTATTTAAAGGATACCCAAAGTGACATGGGACATGATGAGATAGAAATTGGTATGTACAGTGCCTAGCACACAAATAACTATGCTGTGTTCCTTTTTTTCTTTCTCTGCCTGAAAAAGTTAAATATCAGGTATGTAAGTGGCTAACTCAGTCCTGACTCAGACAGGAAGTGACTACAGTGTGACCCTCACTGATAAGAAATTCCCCTTTTTATCTCTTTCCTGCTCGCAGAAGCTAGGAAAGTGTTTTATAGTTGGAATTTCTTATCAGTGAGGGTCACACTGTAGTCACTTCCTGTCTGAGTCAGGACTGAGTCGGCCACTTACATACCTGATATTTAGCTTTTTCAGGCAGAGAAAGAAAAAAAGGAACACAGCATAGTTATTTGTGTGCTAGGCACTGTACATACCCATTTCTATCTCATCATATCACATGTCACTTGTATCCTTTAAGTGATTTCTTGATTGAAACAGGTGTGGCTGTAATCAGGCCTGGGGGTGACTACAGAAATTGAACTCAGGTGTGATAAACCAAAGTTAAGTTATTTTTTAACAAGGGGGGCAATCACTTTTTCACACAGGGCCATGTAGATTTGGAGTTTTTTTTCTCACTAAATAATAAAAATCATCATTTAAAACTGCATTTTGTGTTCAATTATGTTATCTTTGACTAATAGTTAACGGTTTTTGATGAGCAGAAACATTTAAGTGTGACAAACATGCAAAAGAATAACAAATCAGGAAGGGGGCAAATAGTTTTTCACACCACTGTAGATCACCTTGGGATTATTTGATTTGTCTTAGCCATGGTACTTAATGACATCATCTATACAGCGCAGTGCCCATAAATGTATATATTAATCCTATATATTAATCGAAGAACATTCTTTTACAGAAATATCCTGTATTTTTATGCAGAATGAATTATCGTCAAATTTTGTTTATTAATTAATGGCATAGTCCTGTTTTATCATGATTTCTAATGAAAATATGAGAATAGTAATGTAAACATTGCTAATATTCATTTTTTTTTACAAATATTAAAATATATTAGGCTATTGAACTCTATTTCTGATTACGTATTAATGGACTTTACAATCATTCTAATAATATATTATCTTCATATTAATATTAACCATTTTTTTACTGTACATTTCAGCCTCTATAAATACTCATGTGATCTGGAAGCAATATATTTCATGTATATGTTATTCCATATTTTTCCTTTTTGCAATTATAATCAAAAGCCTAAATCATAAATTTGAATGTAACACTTATTAATATTCATGAAACCATACTCTTTGTCCATGCACACACATACATGCACATAAGATTGTGATCAACAGTCAAGGTTAGAAAAGGTCAAAGCCCACATTGCACTGAATACGCAGGTACTAGCCCAGCTCTGATTACATTCAAACAGTATGTGTGCATTAGAAAACCAATGTATCAGTGCGCTCACTCAAAAACAGTCCCAAAAAGGAAGGAAGTCCTTGTTACTTAACAAGCAAACAGTTCTTCTGGGTCGCAGCGTCAGTCATCAAGCATAAGATGTAGTCCAAAAATATTTCACCAAGACACTGCGCTCACAGATTCAATACGTCCTCATTCCATAAGTGTAGCTCGGGAAAAAGGAGACATAAAAAACATAGCATAATACTGTTTTAGATGTGTTATCCTTCCCACAACACCCAGTGCTGCAAGCAATGATCTCGTGTATGAATATCACAGAAAGGTCTCACAGGTCCTCACCATTTAGCGTGGCTGCCAGGTCACAGACAGCTATATAAGCCTTATAGTGTCACCAGACAAACAGGTGTTGCCCCTCATCAACCAAGTGACACTCCAAGAATCCCAACACCATCACACATGGACTCTCACCTACTCAAAATGCCATCCAGATTATAAGACAGCATAAGCGCTTAGGGTATTACATCAAAAGAAGGCCACTTCTTGTCAGATAGGATCCACAATTGCCTAATGAACTGAAGAGCTTCACATAGCGTAAAAAAGTACTTTAATTTTAAAAGTTTAAAATCACTGCACTCACATGTTCCAGGTAAATACAAGCATAAAACAATGTCCTCCACGCCAGCTCTGCACGTCTGTAGCTCCGCCCTACGCGTTTCGTGCATGCGCACTCATCAGGGGCTGGAGACGTGTATCAAGCAAGCGTCTTAAATATCATAAACCCCGCTACCTCATCCAATGGGCTTACCTGCCCATTCCCAAAATGGCCGCTCAGCACCTTCCGCCCTTCCATATAGATCATTTCCGCCTATCCTACGCCAGAGCGCTACGGATACCTTATAGCTCTTATGATGTGGCATAAGAGCTATAAGGTATCCGTAGCGCTCTGGCGTAGGATAGGCGGAAATGATCTATATGGAAGGGCGGAAGGTGCTGAGCGGCCATTTTGGGAATGGGCAGGTAAGCCCATTGGATGAGGTAGCGGGGTTTATGATATTTAAGACGCTTGCTTGATACACGTCTCCAGCCCCTGATGAGTGCGCATGCACGAAACGCGTAGGGCGGAGCTACAGACGTGCAGAGCTGGCGTGGAGGACATTGTTTTATGCTTGTATTTACCTGGAACATGTGAGTGCAGTGATTTTAAACTTTTAAAATTAAAGTACTTTTTTACGCTATGTGAAGCTCTTCAGTTCATTAGGCAATTGTGGATCCTATCTGACAAGAAGTGGCCTTCTTTTGATGTAATACCCTAAGCGCTTATGCTGTCTTATAATCTGGATGGCATTTTGAGTAGGTGAGAGTCCATGTGTGATGGTGTTGGGATTCTTGGAGTGTCACTTGGTTGATGAGGGGCAACACCTGTTTGTCTAGGGACACTATAAGGCTTATATAGCTGTCTGTGACCGGGCAGCCACGCTAAATGGTGAGGACCTGTGAGACCTTTCTGTGATATTCATACACGAGATCATTGCTTGCAGCACTGGGTGTTGTGGGAAGGATAACACATCTAAAACAGTATTATGCTATGTTTTTTATGTCTCCTTTTTCCCGAGCTACACTTATGGAATGAGGACGTATTGAATCTGTGAGCGCAGTATGTGTGCATTCCCTTGCAGACTCAGGCTCTCTGCACACTGCATGCAATTCCGATTTTTAATCGTTTTTTATATGCGATTCCGATTTTTAATCGTTACTGCATGCTGCGTTTTTTCTGCGTTTTTCTGTTGATAGCATTCAGGGAAAATCGGGGTAGCAAATCGGAAATGAAATCAAAATCAGAATCGCAAATCGGATTTGCAGTGTGCAGGGAGCCTAAGGCTGGATTCACACTTGTCTATCAGTTTTTTTGCGTCACTTTTTCTTCATGAATTGTCTGAGGCTGGGTGCACACATACCAAAACGTGAAAGGCTGTGTTTTATGTTATGTTTTATGTTAATGTTGTTGGTGTTTTTGTAAGTTTTTGCTGCGTTTGCTAATTTCAAGCGTTTTGTGCGTGTTTTAATGTGTTTGCGGTTCACATATATAAAATGCAAATGCGGTTTGTATGCGTTTTTATATTTACATTTATGCAAATCACTAGGAAGACAACCGGAAGCGGAAATGCATCAGAAATCTGTATAAAAAAAAATGCATCAAAAACTCATACAAAATGCAATACATTGCATTTCCATTGACTTTCATTATGTGCGTTTTTGATGCGTTCCTGCATAATATGCAGTAAAACTAGCGATTTTAAAAACGCCAAAGTACAAACGCATACCCAAGTGTTTTTTTAATGCAGCCCATTGAGTAACATTGGTGCATAAAACCCAGCGTATTATGCAACACTAGCGTTTCTGCTATGTGTGCACCTAGCCTAAAAGATCTGCATTGCTGTCAATTGTTTTTCTGCGGGTGAAACACACATTCAAGTGTGAACCAGCCCATTAACATTGGTTCTCAGTTTTCCTGTCCAGAAAATGCTCAGAAAAACTGACGAGTGGAGACCGGCCCTTAGGTCTGCGCTTCTGCAGGTACACCTGAATGGTCATCACTTTTGGCTACGTTTTTAGTGGATTTACATAGGCAGATGAATGCTGGCATACAGTATATGATGGATTATGGATCACAATATCCCATGCAAGAGCATGTGAAAACAAAGGTACGACTTCATTCCATTTAAAAAAACTGAAAATTAGTTTCTGTGATTCAAAATGAACTCTACAAATGATTTTGCAAAAGTAATACTGTGCATTTAAAGGGGAACTGCAGTGAAAATAATGTAATGAAAAAAGTGCTTTATTTTCACAATAATTATGTATAAATGATTTAGTCAAAATTAGCCCATTGTAAAATCTTTCCTCTCCCTGATTTATATTCTGAAATTTATCACATGGCATCATCTTTACTGCTTGCAGGTAATGTCTGGAAGGAATTTTTTTTGGCAGTTGAAAACAGCTGTTATTACCCACAATGCAACAAGGCTCCCACATTGTGATGTCAGTATCTAGGTGCTGACATCACACTGTGGGAGGAGTTTTACCACAATATCAGCCATGCAGAGCCCCTTGATGATCTGTTAGCATGACAACAAAATAACTTAACTTGCAGTCTTCACCACTGGGAATAGGAGGCACAGATCTACACAGCTCTGAGCTAGTGCGTAGCCTGGGAGTTCTAATTGATGGGGATTTAAACCTCAGAACTCACATCTCTGCTGTGGTGAAATCCTATTTTCACCTAAAGAACATCACAAAAATCAAGCACCTCATCCCCCCAGAAGATCTGCTAACCTTAGTCCATGCCTTCATTACATCCCGACTAGACTACTGTAATGTTCTCTACACCCGCCTTCCAAAAAAGGACTTGTACCGCCTAGAGCTGATACAGAATACTGCTGCCAGACTTTTAACCAACCAACCAACCCCGTCACTGCCACATAACACCAGTCCTGCACTCCCTTCACTGGCTACCTATAAAATGGAGCATCCTATTCAAGTTCGGCCTATTGACATTTAAATCACTACATAATCTGGGCTTTGGATACATGAAAGAAATGTTGCTGCTGTGTAGCAATTCCTGCAATCTCAGATTCACAGGTTCTAATAATCTAGTCATACCCAGAGTCCACCTGAACATTTTTGGTCCCAGGTCCTTCTGTCATTCCGCTCCTACATTATGGAACTCCCTACCTCAGCAGATCAGGACCACTCCATCTCTGGGCATGTTTAAATCCAGACTGAAAACACATCGGTTCAGTTTGGCATTTGTAGTAATATAATTTTCGCTGTGTTAACACTTCATTCTACTACCAATTACTGAATGTGAGAGAGCCTACACGCTTTGACTCCTAGTGTTATAGAAATAACACTATAGAAAAGTGTTATAGAAATGTTATTGTTACTGTTATTCAAGAAAAGGTAAAGATTTTGAATGGGAAAAGGGGTATCAGCTACTGATTGGGATGAAGTTCAACCCTTGGTGTTGGTCCACTGTGTTTTATGAAGGGCAGGGTCAATGCAGCTAGCTATCAGGAGATTTTGGAGCACTTCATGCTTCCATCTGTTGAAAAGCTTTATGGAGATGAAGATTTCATTTTTCAGCACAACCTGGCACCTGCTCACAGTGCCAAAACCCCTGGTAAATGGTTCACTGACCATGGTATTACTGTGCTCAATTGGCCTGCCAACTCTCCTGACCTGAACCCCATAGAGAATCTGTGGGATATTGTGAAGAGAAAGTTGAGAGACGCAAAACCCAACACTCTGGATGAGCTTAAAGGGATACTGTAGGAGGGTCGGGGGAAAATGAGTTGAAGTTACCCGGGGCTTCTAATGGTCCCCCGCAGACATCCTGTGCCCGCGCAGCCACTCACCGATGCTCCGGCCCCGCCTCCAGTTCCCTTCTGGAATTTCAGACTTTAAAGTCTGAAAACCACTGTGCCTGTGTTGCCATGTCCTCACTCCCGCTGATGTCACCAGGAGTGTATAGCACAGGCCCAATATGGTCTGTGACTGCGCAGTACACTCCTGGTGACATCAGGGGAAGGGAGGACACGGCAACGCAGCCGCAGTGGTTTTCAGACTTTAAAGTCTGAAATTCCAGAAGTGAAACGGAGGCGGGGCCAGAGCATCGGTGAGTGGCTGCGAGTGCAAAGGATGCCTGCGGGGGACCATTAGAAGCCCCGGGTAACTTCAACTCATTTTCCCCCGACCCCTTACAGTATCCCTTTAAGGCTGCTATCGAAGCATCCTGGGCCTCCATAACACCTGAGCAGTGCCACAGGCTGATTGCCTCCATGCCACGCCGCATTGAGGCAGTCATTTCTGCAAAAGGATTCCCGATCAAGTATTCAGTGCATGACTGAACATAATTATTTGAAGGTTGATTTTTTTTTTTGTTTTAAAAACACTTTTCTTTTATTGATCGGATGAAATATGCAAATTTTTTGAGATAGGAAATTTGGGTTTTCAAGAGCTGTATGCCAAAATCATCAATATTAAAACAATAAAAGGCTTGAACTACTTCAGTTGTGTGTATTGAATCTAAAATATATGAAAGTCTAATGTTTATCAGTACATTACAGAAAATTATGAACTTTATCACAATATGCTAATTTTTTGAGAAGATCCTGTACACACACACACACACACACACACACACACACACGTGCGCACGCACGCACGCACGCACGCACGCACGCACGCACACACACACACACACATTATACATACATACACACACGTATAGGGATCAGTCAGTAGCTGTGTATCTAGGAGCTCATTGTATGAACATATCAAGGCATATATCACTCTTATAAACCCAGAGGCGAAGCATGTTTCTCACTAAATCATAAACATTATAATCAAACTTAATGTGCACCAACAATTGGCTGCTGCTTTCTACTATGAAGTTCATTTAAAACAATGTTATTGCTTTTAAATGCTATTCCTTTTTACCATAGAAGCATGTATTCTTTATGACCCAGGTTTATCAGCAATAAAAGGTAATCCTCATATTTATAAACTGGAAGTGCCAATTCTGCCACCAGGTCGCCCTCTACTTAATACTCTGGTTGACCTTATTAGTATCCTGTTTGTTCCCAGCAGAAAAACAAAAAGTTTTCCAAGCCTCTCATTTGTTTTGTGTCAACAACAATTGGCTTTAGAACTAAGACAATGCAGTGCAGGGTCACTTTAGTGCATTTCGAATTAGAGATTTTGACCTCAGAGGCGCCGGGCTCGGTACTGAGCAAAGTGAAGCTGATGGGGAAAAGTGCATTTTGAATAGGGCATGACACAAACACAGACCTATATAAGAATACAGGAATCTGTATTTTATTACGAAGGTTCTCCATAGTCCAAGTCTGCCTGTCATGTTATAATGAAAACAAAAATAGTCATTAATACTACTGTTTTATTACAAGCTGATATGGAATATATTCATTTTGTTGCTCCAGCTGATTGTGGAAATTGTCTATAAATATTATTATGGTGTATTTACTTAGAGTGGACATTTTCTGCAGTGCTTTACAAAAAGTCTATAGCCATCTCACTTATCTTCCCTCGAAGGAGATCACAATCTAATAATTGGTCGCTCAAGACAAGATAAGACACAGAACATTTATATTTCTCCTGGCGGACTCAAAGCACCAAAGCTGCAGCCACTAGGATGTGCTCTATAGGCAGTAGCCATGTTAGGGAGTCTTGCCCAAGGTCTCCTCACTGAATAGGTGCTGGCGTCCTGAACAGGAAGAGACAAAATTCGAACCCTGGTCTCTTGTGTCTGAGGCAGAGCTACTATAGCTATCCAGCTGCTCAGGGCATCACATAGTCAGGAGTGCTGACAGGACGCTCCTCGAGTGCTGCCCCCTGGCTGTGGCAAGATGTTACTTACCACTCAGCATTCGGCGATGGGAGATCAGAACCAATCGCTCACTCAGCATCCCAGGTATCACTCCTCCCATCAACAGATGTCTCTCCTCATGTGACCCGCTTAGATGTACTGTCATGTCACATCATGAGAGATGCAGCATAGCTATAGAGGGGATGCTAGGCATTCAGTTGATGATCTCTGTATGCCTAGAGGTGATTAACCCCTCAGACTCTGCCTCCATATGTGACTCTGCATAAAGGTTGGGAAGGAGAGGGCTATTTGAAACTGGGTGTACATCTAGGTATGCTGGGTGATAACTGCTATCTATACTGTGGGGGTTTCTAATACTGGAGCATATCTGGCTACCCATATGGGAGACACGATTGAAGCTAAGCAGCAGTAGCGTGCACCATCTGTCCAATATACAGGATCTTCGAAAAAAAAAAAAATAGCATATTGTGATAAAGTTCATTATTTTTTGTAATGTACTGATAAAAATTAGACTTTCATATATTTTAGATTCATTACACACAACTGAAGTAGTTCAAGCCTTTTTATTGTTTTAATATTGATGATTTTGGCATACAGCTCATGAAAACCCAAAATTCCTATCTCAAAAAATTGGCATATTTCATCCGACCAAAAAAAGAAAAGTGTTTTTCAAACAAAAAAAGTCAACCTTCAAATAATTATGTTCAGTTATGCACTCAATACTTGGTCGGGAATCCTTTTTGCGTCTCTCAACTTTCTCTTCACAATATCCCACAGATTCTCTATGGGGTTCAGGTCAGGAGAGTTGGCAGGCCATTTGAGCCCAGTAATACTATGGTCAGTAAACCATTTACCAGTGGTTTTGGCACTGTGAGCAGGTGCCAGGTCATGCTGAAAAATGAAATCTTCATAAAGCTTTTCACCAGATGGGAACTTCTCGAGGGTACTTCTTGTTACCTAATACTAAGGGGCAGATGTGGCTACCTACGCTGGGCAGGGGAAGTAGGGGGGAGATGAAAGCTGGGCCAGCCAGCACACTTGCAGTGCAGTTTGGCGGGGGACTTTGTGGGTTCATGGTGGATGAAGTCTATAGCGCCAGACCATCTTTTCCTATAGGCTCATGTCATGTAGATCTGTGCCTGGGTTACATAATAATGGAGGCACATCTTATACCTACCTTAGGAAGAAAGTAAAAGGAACACTCTATGGTCAGATAGCATACAGCCAAAAATGACGTCGGAAAAAAATGGCGTATGGAGCCGCCGCTAGTGTGTAAAACTCTGTTTTGCCTTTTAATGTTAAAACATTAAATTGCGTTTTAATGTTAAATGTTCGAAACTCAAAATAGCGTTTGAAAGCAGCAGCGCCCAGAGAGCCATCCCCCTATGTTCAATTTGGTCCCCCAGCGTATGTCCTCTGAATAGTGCACCATTCCGTGCACTATTCACCTCAGATGAAGCCCGGCGTTTAGCCCTGCGAAACGGTCAAAAGGCCGTGCTTCTATTGGCGCCCACTCCTGCCACCTCCCAACACCCAGGTATAGCACTTTAATCAATATGTGAAGAACTCTTCATGCATTTTTTTCAGATGTATGCCAGATTGCGCTGCATTTTTGTGTTCACAACTGCATCATGTTGCACAAGTTTTGTATCCACTTTGCTGCTATTAAAACTATAGTGCCAGACTGCTTCTCTCTCTTCTGGACATTTTTGTATTACAATGTGGTGCACATTGTGGTGCATGCAGTGTCACTGTGCCTGTCCGCTACCTGTCTGTGTGTGACAGGTGCTGTCACACACAGACAGGTAGCGGACAGGCACAGTGACACTGCGTATGCTCAGCTTACGTAGGTAGGTGGGTGCACTGTGAACAACAGGTCGGTAGGTATATGCAGTAATGGGTATTACAATGTGCACCTGTCACACACACAGGTAGTCACTGAATGTGCTTGGCCTGGCAGTGGCACACACACAGTATGAATTATCGAGGCTGTCTATGCAACACAAGTGTCAGTGGCACACACAGAAAAAAAATAGATCACAAGAACAAGATTAGCTCTCAAAAGAGCTGTTGTGGGGTGCTATTTTAGCAATAAGAATCAGCAAGGAGCAAGCTAACAAGCCTACAAGAGCCTAACTAAGCTTTCCCTATGAGAGTCTGCAGCAGCAGCAGCTGTCCCTTCTCTATTTTCTGCAGGCACATGCCTGCCTTTTATAAGGGGGGGGGGGGAGTGGCTCCAGGAGGGAGTGTAGCCTGGTTAGCTACAATGTGCCTGCTGACTGATGTAGAGGGTCAAAGTTGACCCTAATGATGCATTATGGGGCGAACCGAACTTCCGGAAAAGTTTGCGGTTCTCAGCGAACATGAACCACGGAAGTTCACCGGGAATCGTTCGCCGCTGAACCGTTTGGGCCATCTCTAGTGCTGATATCTTACTTATAGGCTCCCAAGGTTGAGCAATCGTTAAGGGCGCTACATTAATTTAAAATGTTCACAAGGTTTTTATATGCATACAACCACCCATCTCACTAGACATATGTATCAATAAAAAGCGGTGTTATTATTTTTTTACAAAGTGGAATTCCATTCAAACAGATAATGTACTCTTATTTTAAGCCTCATTTCTAAGCACTTTACACATAAACCATAGGTGTTGAATATTGCATAAGCTCTTATGAAGCATAGTTAACTGGTATTTAAAATATGTTTGGAGTTGTGTTTGGTCTATATGTTTTGTTTTTTTAAATGCAGTTGTACCATTCTGTGCATATGGAGTTCCTTCCTGATTACTTTGAACTCAGTGGGTGGCTGGCTATTGACCAAAGGCATTGTGAGTGCATTGCACATTTGCATTGCATTTGTATAAAAGCTTGCGTGCACAGAGCCTAACGCTAAGTTTGCTAAACCGTGTGAGATGTTTGTGGAATATTTTTCCTCTCATTTAAACCTATATGTCATTCTGTAGAACATATCACATTTTGATGCAAGTCTTTAGTGGAACTTTGGCTAGATTGAAATCAGGAATCATGTTGTTACATGCTGCTTGGACATCCCAAACCACATTAAGGGGATCAGTAAAGCAAGCCCTTCCTGAACTGAAATGCAACTAACTCGTCTTATCTGCACTGGGTCATCGAAGTGTTGCCACCATTCTTCTGCAGGCGGTTTCATTTTCACCAGGCTTTCATAAGGAAGCCAACAGGCCAAATGCTCCATTCATTTGTTAAGTCTGTTCCAGTTACTGACCAAAAAAAACGACTACACACTACCCTAAGACATCTCAGCTCGTCTGCTGACACAATCTCTCAGCGGTTACCTGAGCATAATGCAGCTAATTGTGAAGCGATGACAACTCTAGCAAGGTTGTGTGACAGCATAAAACAAGAGCCTTACCCGTGCTGTGGCTGCTGCCGTAGCTATAAGACTCCCCTCTATTCTTCCTATAATGCACCCAGTGTTGCAGAGGTTAATTGTATTTTTTATCGTGCCGTCACTTAACATAACTTTGAGTCCCGAATGGCACACTCGGGCCAAACATTAGCTGAAGTCTCGCTACCCACAATGCATTCTTCATTCACAATCGCTTTATGATTGACCCTCATTATATTACACTTTATGCACATAAACCCAGCACTTTTACTAAGTGCATTTTTTTTAAAGGTGTGAACTAAGGTGCGTTTAACGTCTGCCATTTACTGTCACAGCAGTAGGGCGGACAGTAGAAAAAAAATGTTCCGCTTAGGAATGTTATGGAAGACTGAATTTCAAGTCCGTTATGCCTTTTTACTCTCTGGATTAAGCAAAGCTTCTTAGATCTGATTTCACAATGTGAGGTTCTTGGTTTTTTTCTTCCTTTTTTTTCAGCTAATGCTTTCTAATTTCAACCCCATTCAATTGCCTTTACTGAAATGTTACAGTATTTATTTAAGGCGTTAGCTGCTTGCTAGACATGCAGAGTTAGAACGTAACCTTTCCTCAACTAATGCCGGGGAAAAGATATTGTTTCCGAGACCTAAAGTTATGGCAGGCACATTTTGGGCATTCGCTAGTAGGTGTTAGCTTTTGCCTTGCGTATATACTGTATGTCTATATATTTTTTTTCTTGAAGCCTCACAGTGGTTGCTCAAAACCCAACCAATGACTTCACGGGTCAGTTGGAACCATCCATCAAACCCGTAGAGAAGCCAATCAGTCAATCTTTTAGCTGATGTGTTTCATTTGCTGTCTTTGTGAAGTATTTGATTCTTTCTTTCAAGGCTTTCTGTTGAGTGAACAGAGTTGACTATACAAATTCCTTCATGTAGAGGTGGCACGTCCATGGCCCAAGCTAATACGTATGTGCCCAGTGCATGAAAAATGTAATGCATTAGTTTTAACTTTCCATTTAGGTGTCAAGCTAGGCTTTCTCT
Source organism: Hyperolius riggenbachi (assembly GCF_040937935.1). Taxonomy (NCBI): domain Eukaryota; kingdom Metazoa; phylum Chordata; class Amphibia; order Anura; family Hyperoliidae; genus Hyperolius; species Hyperolius riggenbachi. Next base: position 155,055,512 of record NC_090648.1, on the reverse strand, counting down.
TTTTTTAAGAAAATAATCTAAGCTGCTGTCAGATGTGTTGGCACAAAGTTGCGGGTTTCCTTTTTACCAATACATATTATAGTAGTTCCATTCCTGTATTTTCTGCAAGTCATAATTACAGATATCCAGACATAATATTTTTTTTTCCATTAAAGATACTCTATGGGTAGGTTTCATAAATGCATTTTTATAAATGTATCAATGTTAATGTGAAAAGTAATCATGTTTGTTTATACAGTATGTGTCTGGATTTGAGCACTAGAAGCGTAAAGTTTGTGATGCATTGTCCGTCTTTGCCGTTTTTTTAACCCTTACTAGTTACTAGCATGGGTTTCCATTATTAACATGTACCGTGGGTTGCTTTGCATTACTGATCTATGCCATATGTTGCTCTTGAGAATTAAAGTGTCAAAAAAGATAATTTCTGGGAATCATTCTTTAAAGCGGACCTAAACTCAGAATGCCCTCTTTGCTCTAAAAGATACGCAACAGCATAATAACTTTTAAACAAAAACATTTTGTTTGTTACAGCTGATACAAATCCTAAAATAAATCTGCACTGCTTCTGCTTCCTGATTCATGGAAGCAGACATTGTTAACAGCCTGTGCTTTCAAATGAGCTTATCTGCCCTCTCTGCCGTGGTAGTCATGTGACACAGGGGAGAGATTAAATTACAATTTGTGATTAGACACAAATGAGGGGGAATCAAACAGGCTAAACTCTCTAAATCCATACAGGAGGCATTTCTCTATGTTTTCCCTTTGTCCTGTGCATGAGTACAGGTCCACGATAAGTTTGTAAATGGGATGTTATTTTTCAAAATGTATTTGTATACAAGAGTTAATTTGCAAATGTATGGATAGGTTTATGATTATTATACATTCATGTAGTACTAGTATTTTCCCTACAATAGCACAATGTCCCCGACATAGTTTAGGGACAAATGGATGGGAAGCTAGTTAACTTCTTAGTACAGTAAAAGCTTGGATTGAGAGTAACTTGGTTTGAGAGTGCTTTGCAAGACTTTGCAAACATTTTTGTGAAATTGTGACTTGGTATACAAGCAGTGTCTTGATATACAAGCAAAAAACGTATATGTGCATCACGTCATCTCAACTGAGCCGATGGTTCTTCTCCCTTTGACGCACTAAGGTTGTACTTAATTGTACTTAATCTGAGTGTAAGGACATTTTTATGAAATCCTCAAAAGGAGGCCAAAGCAAATATCTTTGAATAAGTTCCTTATTAAAGCCACACACAAAAAAAAGTATGCGGTGAGTCAACAGATAGCAATGATTCTAGTATAGTGAAAGTCTTTTTTTTTTTTTTTTATACAGTCTCCTAGTCCTGTGGTTATGTCAGATAAGAAGAGACGAGGGGGACTGGAAGGTGGTGGGAAGTAGGCAGGAAGCGCGCAATGAGCAGGAGGAAGCAGGGGAGAATATCTGTCCCTTTGTGCTTCTTTAACAGGTGCTGCAGGGACCGAGAGGCATCAGGGAACTGTGCGGTCAGGACCAGGGCAACAGGTATATGTGCCATAAAGACACATACCTAACCTTTAAAGTATATGAAGCTGGAACGGCTTCAGGTACACTTTACATTTGTAATAGTGCCCCCAGATGCTACCCTCGGGACTTATGTCCGCCTTACACCCCCCAGCTACGCCACTGCAATCATTAGCATAGAAACGGCAAAACATTGTTAAAAATGGTGTCACAGAATAAAAAACACAGTGTCAATACCAACATTATTGGTTTATATTGGCATACTTATACCCAAAGTGATAGGTTGGGCAGCTGATAGGTTAAGTATACTTAAAGCCAATGGGTACCGCTAATAAAAAAAAAAGTCAGATACTCACCTAAGGAGAGGGAAGGCTTGGTCCTAATGAGCCTTCCCTTTCCTCTCCCGGTGCCCTCGGTGCTGTGCTGGCTCCCCCGTTCGCGTCCGCTGCCGCAGGGACTTCGGAGGTCTTCGGGAGCACTCGGGCTTCCGAAGACGGGCCGCTCCATACTACGTACGCGCGAGCGCGTCATAGAGGGCGCTCGCGCATGCGTAGTATGGAGCGGCCGCGTCCTCGGGAGCCCGAGTGCTCCCGAAGGCTTCCGAAAGCTCCCTTCGGCATGCGGAAGTGGCAGTATTTGACCGAACTGGTCGAATACTGCCACGGGGGATCCTGCGCGGGACCGGGCACCGGGAGAGGAGGGGGAAGGCTCATTAGGACCGAGCCTTCCTTCTCCTTAGGTGAGTATCTGACTTTTTCTTTTTTAATCCAGTAAACATTCACTTTAACCACTTCACCCCAAAGCGTTTTTTTACCCTAACGGACAAGAGCGATTTTCACCTTTCAGTGCTCATCCATTTCATTTGCCAATAGCTTAATCACTACTAATCACAATGAATTGATCTATATCTTGTTTTTTTCACCACCAATCGGGCTTTTTTGGGGTTGATATGTGTTTTAAGTAATTACTTTATTTTCTTTGCATTTTAAAGGGAAAAAAAAGGAAAAAATGAAAAACTACACTATTTCTACAATTTAATCCCCTACAGTTTTAATATAAACACTGCTACTGTGCATAAAACCCACACATTTTATCTGCCTATTTTTTCTGGTTATCACAAGATTTTAGTTATGTCCCTAGTATAGAGTATGGTGACAATATAGTATTTTAAAATAAAGGTGTAATTTTTCTATGGTGTTTTTTTTCCCACTATTTTCACGTGCATGTGCACAGGAATGCACGTGTACACAAGGGAATGCGCACATGCACGCGTGCAAGCGCATGGCGGCAGCAGCACTGTCTGACTTATAAAAACGTCCTGGAGCCGTTAAGAGGCACTAACAGGAAGTTTTAATAAGTCAGCTTGTCATTAAGTAAGCATATCACTTGGAGTGAACCTCCAGACTAAACATCTATTCAGCAGCACTAAAAAGGCTTTGTGTTTCTTTAACAGTTTCACAGCATCAGAACTTTGTTTTACTTACCCAACCCTCATTTTTAGCTGCACAGAAGAAAACTGCCCTAGCATTTTTCCCTTATGCTGTGCAAAGCATGATGGGATTTCTGATGTTGTTGTTCTGTTGTTTTCGCACAAATTTGTTTTTTTAAATTTTGAATTTGAGATTTGAAGCCTAGTGTGCACAGCTGGGAGGGGTGATCAGGAAACACAACAGTTAGAACTGTCTCATGCTCCCTGTCACCTCCTTTCAACCAAAAAGATGGCCCCCATGAAAAAGATGGCTGCCCCCATGGGATCACAAACATTTGCCTGTTCTTTTAAAACAGGGTGGGTATTAGATTATATTACCTAGCTATTTAATGTAACTTAATGACAGTATATTTGTTTAGGCTGAAGTTCCTCTTTAAGCCTTGTACAATAATAGATGGCATGATGCCCAGCGAGGATCAAGACTCAATCCCTAGTGACATTGCAGGACAGAGGCTGTACAGAGCCATCACTAGCCTGCAGGCTATGCAGGAACCTATGGAGTGGCATGTGAGTGACATCACATGGTGGGTGGGGTAAGTGGGGCGAACAGTGCTCTTGGCAAATGGTTGGCTAAGTCAATCTGCCAGGCTGTTTTCCTGGCTGAAATGTGGGGGAGCATCAGGTGCCAGTATACCTATGATAGTTTCTCAGCAGAGGCGGTCATTATGGGCCACGGCATGTGTACACAGCTTTAGGCTAAAAATGCAAAAACATAAAAATGCACAGTTAAGAAAACACATGATTTTTTTGCGCTGCCCAGCCTCACAGTGTATCTTTGATAGAACTACTGCAGAAAGACTAGAACCAATTAAAAGCAGCTATAACATTCTATCCGGTAATATAAAACATTGCTGATAGTAAAATAATTTATTCTAAATATATCTAAATATATATTTATATGCAGTGTATAACAATGTTAGAATTAATTGTTGATATTTCTGCTCTGCGCTTGATTAATCATAGATTAACACATGTTCAGCATTACAGAAACGCCTTACCATTAAACAGTTCTATTTCACATACATATCTCACTTCTACAGAATAAAATATTCTTTTAAACTGAGAGTGAACTCTCAAGCAATGCCAGGCATTACTGCTTACAGGAACATTTCAGTGCACAAGCCCCAGAGGTTATGGGAGAGAGCTTGAATCAGACACAAAGGAGGACAATACTCAATGGCACGTTAATGTTCACGAGAGACAGGGATGCTATGTGAAAACACTACAAAGAGGAACTTTAAACTTTTTCATAATAAGGCAGATTGTACAAAATCTTGAAGGTCGCAGCAGTTTGTTTCAAGGACTTATCACCAAAAAGGGTTCTTGTGTGTCTCTTCGTCGGTTGTTAGAATGCACTTCAACAAACAATGAAGAACGCAGTGTATGGATCTCCTTCATGCAAAATGTTACTTTGCAATACAAGGTTACTGATAAAGCTTTGATTCTTTTCCATGAAAATTACCCATAACCCTTTTAATATAGGTCAAGCCTGTTTTTGATGTTCAACAACAGGAATCAATGCCTACTGAATGGATCCTCCCCAGTAAATTGAAGAACACGGGGGTAGACGACAACCAGGCTTTATGAATGTTTGGCTATATATGTCAAGCAATCTTATAGACCAAGTTATAAAAGTGTGATATTCAAAATTTAAATCCACATCTGCTGAAAAAAAAATATCTGTTGAGCTTCTGTTTATTTCAAGGACTTTGGTAAAATGTATTTAAGCCTGCTTAAACTTGTTCTTTTTATGAATATACTGTATACAGTATCTCACAAACGTGAGTACGCCACATTTTGTTAATATTTTAGCTTTTCATGGAACAGCACTGAAGATATAGAGTAAAATACAATACCATTTGTAAAGCGCTTTTCTCCCATAGGACTCAAAGGGCAAAGATACTGTATGTCTCAGAACAATACAGGGTTGTAGGATGGACTGCAGGCTCTTTCTTTAAAGGGAACCTTAACTCTAGAAAAAATGAGTTTCACTTACCTGGGGCATCTGCTAGCCCCCTGCCTGCAGCCTTCCTGTGCCCTCGCAGTCACCTGTCGCCAGCTAGTTTCGTTATTGCCGACTTAGAGTCGGCATACCTTTGCATGCATAGCTATCGCAGACATTAACGTGTATATTTTTACGCATTGCACCTGCAATGTGTAAAAATGTACTTGTTAATGTCCACGATAGCTTCCTGCACCAGCGGAAATGCATGGCGACCCGCCGACTCTGTCTGACTCGAGTCAGCAAAAACAAAACTAGCTGGTTCTGGGGGACCAGAGGAGCAATGAGTGACTACGAGGGCACAGGATGGCTGCAGGGGGCTGGCAGATGCCCCAGGTAAGTGAAACTCATTTTTTTTTTGTTAAGATTTTGAGGTGGACTTTGGGGCTGACCATGTTATTAGATCCTTTTGATCTAAGATGGTGGGGTGTGTGAGATAGTCGCAACAAATCATTTAAGTATCCAGGGCCCAGATTGTACAAGGATTTGCATGTCATGATGTCAATAAGCCAATCTTAATAAAATTCTCCATTTTATTGGTAGCCAATGGAGTAAGTGAAGCATCTGATTTATGTGGCAATGGCAGGGTTGGCTTGTTAACAGCCTTGCAGCGGTGTTCTGTACTAATTGCAGGCAGTGCAGGTTTTTGCTTTAAAGGCCTGTATAGAGAACATTGCAGTAGTCCAACTGTGATGTGATGAAGGTACTATGAACAAGGGTTGGAAGATCTTCTGGAGATATGATGTGTTTACAGTCAGGTCCATAAATATTGGGACATCTACTCAATTCTAACATTTTTGGTGCTGTATGCAACCACAATGGATTTGCAATTAAACAAACACAAAACATTTATGGGACATAAACATCATAATTAAAACTTTCACTTTTTAATACTCGGTTGCAAATCCTTTGCAGTCAATTACAGCCTGAAGTCTGGAATTTATAGACATCACTAGACGCTGGGTTTCATCGATGGTGATGCTCTGCCAGGTCTACTGCCAGCTCTACTGCAACTGTCTTTAGTTCGTGCTTGTTCTTGCCGCATTTTCCCTTCAGTTTTGTCTTCAGCAAGTGAATTGCATGCTCAATCCGATTCAGTTCAGGTGATTGACTCGGCCATTGCATAACATTCCACTTTTTTCCCTTCAAAAACTCTTTGGTTGCTTTTGCAGAATGCTTTGGGTCATAGTCCATCTGTATTGTTAAAGAGACACTGAAGCGAGAATAATTCTCGCTTCAGAGCTTATAGTTAGCAGGGGCACGTGTGCCCCTGCTAAAACGCCGCTATCCCACGGCTAAACGGGGGTCCCTTCACCCCCCCCCCCCCCCCCGCAAAATCAACGACCAAATTGGTCGTAGATTTTGCTGCTCCTAGAGGGCTAATGGCTGCAGCCCTGCCTCTAGTCACGACTATCAGTGGCGCATCGCTGCCTCTCCCCCGCCCCTCTCAGTGAAGGAAGACTGAGAGGGGCGGGGGAGAGGCGGAGATACGCGCTGACAGACGTGCGTGGGGCAGGGCTGCGGCGGTTAGCCCTGCCTCAATCCGGAAGAGATCCCCGGCTGCTCGGAGGGGATTTGTGAGGTGAGGGACCCCCCCGTTTAGCGGCGGTTTAGCAGGGGCACACGTGCCCCTGCTAACTTTGAGCTCTGAAGCGAGATTTATTCTCGCTTCAGAGTCTCTTTAAGCGCCGTCCAATTAGTTCTGATTCTGAAACATTTGGCTGAATATATGAGCAGATAATATTGCCCAAAACACTTCTGAATTCATCCTGTCTGTATATTAACCTTTTACAGCCTGCATGGTTCTGGTCCCTGAAGGATCAGAGCTGTTTTATTTTTTTCTCTGTGATCACTGTGATTGGCTCACAGTGGTCATAGACTCAGGTGGCTTTGAAATGGTCTCCTGGCCGGCACATAAACAGAAGCACGATCATGGGGGCAGCTGGCAGAGCGCGGAGCCAGTCTATTAAAATCTACATCCTGTCCTAAGTTTTAATCCCTGACCACCTCATTCATTCAATATGGGAATACCCACCTGTCAGCAAGTTCCGGCGGCAGGTCGTTAAATTCCTTCACGATAAGATGGGTTGTCAGATGTCTATTGACTTGATGCAATGTATGTTAGGCATATTTTGCGGCACAGGAAATTTGGGCGCATGAGGCAAGTGGACAAAGTTTGATGGGCGCCAAACAGGAAAAAAGGGCCCCCAGAGATTATTAACATTTTTAAACGGCGCCCGGAGATTATTAATGTTTTCAAACTGCGCTTGTGATGATTTAAGTTTACAAAATGAGCACGTGACAAATAACGTTTACAAAAACACTAAACATACTTATCGTATTTAAAGTGAACCAGAGACGAAGCACCCTCATGTATTTTACCATATATATCAGTGGGAAAACACCTACCCTGCTCTCTGTTTCATTCTTCACTGCTCAGCTTGCTTCTTATCAACCCTGATAAAATCTCCGACTGAGCATTCAGTCTGGCCTTGCTCAGGAATCCTTATAGCTGAGTCTGTCTTCTCCAATGTCTTTTCAAGCCCAAGACTGCCCCTTTCTGGCTCTGCTCCAGAATCATTATAGTTGAGTCTGTCTTCTCTGATGTCTTTTCAAGCCCAAGCCTGCCCCCTTCTGGCTCTGCTATAATGACTCAGCTATAATGATTCCTGAGCAAAGCCAGACTGAATGCTCAGTCAGGGATTTTATCAGGGCTGCTAACAAGCAGGTCAAGCGGTGAAGAATGAAACAGAGAGCAGGGTAGGTGTTTTCTCTGATGTTCCCACTAATATATATGGTAAAATACATGAGGGTGCTTCATCTCTGGTTCACTTTAACTAAAATGTTATTTAAAATTTTAGCCCTTACTGTTTGTAAAACATTATTATTCACACTAGTGACCTTAGCCCTTTTAAAAACAGACTAGGTCTGTCACCACTCCGCCGCACGCTGCGCACACGCCTACCGCGTGCATGCACACCCATTACGCACGCCCGCCACGCGCACACATGCCCGTCCCTTCTGGCCCCGTCCTCCCTCAGCTCTCCTCAGTGTCTCTGCGTCCCTCCCTGCACATGCGCAGTGCAAAAAAGCACTGACACAGGGACATAGCGGACGCAGAGACACAAGGATATTATATAAAGAGATAATAAAGCGATCAGTAAGTACATTTTATATATTTTTACAGTCACTATTTGTAAAACATTATTATCAACACAATAAAGCAATCACTTTTAGGGTTAGGCACCACCAGGGGGCATTTATGGTTAGGCACCAACAAGGGGGTTTTAGGGTTAGGCATCACCAGGGGAGATTTAGGGATAGGCACCACCAGGGGGGTCTTAGGGTTAGGCACCACCAGGGAGGTCTTAGGGTTAGGCACTACCAGGGGGGGTCTTAGGATTAGGAACCACCAGGAGGGTCTTAGGGTTAGACACTACCGGGGGAGATTTAGGGTTAGGCACCAACAGGGGGGTCTTAGGGTTAGGCACTCCCAGGGGTGATTTAGCGTTAGGCACCACCAAGGGAGTCTTAGGGTTATGCACCACCAGGGGGGTCTTAGGGTTAGCCACCACCAGGGGGGTTCTAAGGGTTAGGTATTGGTACAGGGAAGGTTCTGTGTGAGAGTAGGGTTAGGTTTAGTTGTAGTAAAATGTTAGTAATATTTACTAATATTTTATAAGAGTTATTACGAATGTACTTTTATTTTTTTTTTCATCGTTATAAACAATATTTTCAGATTTTATTACATGAAGAAACGATAAATGAAGGTTATTCACAATATTATACAATTATAAAGATTATACACATATTATTGTATTTTAACAAACGTAAGTATAAGTTTCACTTTTAAAACAGGGAAGATTTTCGTTTTCACAATATACGATTTCATACACATTATTAAATGTTTTTTAATTTGTAAAACATTATTGTAAACGAAATACAACACAATATTTTTATGCAAGCTATTACCGCTTATCGTTTACACCACGCTCCCTTTTTTCCCCGACGCCCTTTTTGCATGGCTGCATATTTTGCGACAAGAGCATACAGGTAGACACCAAAAAATGTCCTTTCTGAAACCCTATTCACAGCAAGGCAGGAAATTTGGCTGAAGCGGCTGAGCCCCATTGTACCAACGAAAGCTGAATGGACGAGAAGAATAGATAAAGGCCTACCCTATAAAAAACTAACTTATGTTCACTGAAATGCACCCAGCCACCCACTAAATGGGTGGGATAGGTGGCATGATAGATCTTGTTCCTTGGCGAGAAATGTGTCCTTCCCACCCAACTATCAGATAAACTGCACCAGAAAGGTGAAGTGATAGGCAGCAAAACTATGACAAATACAACTGTGACTTTGATATTCGAAAGCCCAGATTAGCTTGTTCTGAGTTACACACCCAGAAAAAGAAAAGTAGATTGGTATTGGTCCTAGTGGAACTATGCTTGAATAACTTGAATAACTACTTACTCATCTTGCCTGGATACCCATAGTCATATACTGTGATGACGTTGATGCACTTGTTTAAAATGTTTTGTTATGAATCTCTATGTTAAAGTGTACCAGAGCAGTTCTAAAGAAAACTTTTTATACATACCTGGGACTTCCTCTAGCCCCATATGCACGGATCGCTCCCACGCCGCTGTCCTCCTCTGTCTGCAGCTTCGGTACTGGATCCCCGCACTTCTGTCAGTTGGAGCCAGTCTGACGGAAGTGAAATGCGCTGTTTGCATATCTCTCCAGCAGCTGCTGTAGAGATACGTAGAGGGCGCACTTCTCCTGCGTAGACTTGCCCGACTGGCTGACGTGTCCTGGTATCGGAGCTGCGGGAAGACTGAGGATGGCGACGTGGGAACGATCCATGCATATGGGGCTGGAGGAAGCCCCAGTTATGTATAAAACATTTTTTTTAGAACAACTCTGGTTTCCTTTAATGTTTAACCTAATTGATTTATCCAACATTTTGTATGGAGATTATTGTCACAATTTTTGTAATTCCTCAATAAAATTATTTTTGTTAAGAAAAATCTACATCCTGACAGAGATAAGAGGCTGCAAACAAAACATACATATTACAGTAATAGGCAGTTCCCAGAACAGGTTAAACACAGTACTAAAGAGTACTATTTTTTTTCCTTTTAAAAATATTGCTATTTGAACATCCAGACCCTTCAAGATATGGCCCAGCAGGTGGCAAACTGAAATGGAAAGATATTTTTTAATATCAGTACATTGTGTAACATTACTCATCAATGCCATAGCATTTTTTCACAAAAGTGAAATATCACCTTAAAACTAAATAAACTTTTTTAGAAGCATTTTCAAATCATGCAACTATTTTGGAAGAATTTTTACCTTCCCCTTCATACTAAACCACAATTTTAAGACTAGGCAAAATATGGTTGGTCTCCAGTAAATACTAGTACACATCATATACAGTATATGTGTGTGTGTGTGTGTATGTTTGCGTGTACATGTGTATGTACCGTGTATACTCGCATATAAACTGACCCGCATATAAGTACCCACTTTTCCCTTAGAAACAAGAAAAAAGTGATTGACTTGTGTATAAGCCCCAGTCCCAGTATAAATAGCCAGACATGCCCTAAGTATGAGGGATTCCCCTCTTCAGTATAAGTAGCCAGATGTGCCTCCAGTACTAGGCAGCCCTCCCTCCTCATAGCCAGATGCACCCCAAAGTGTTCAGCAGCTCCCTCCCCATAGCCAGATATGCCCTAAGTGTGTATAGTAGACATGGTGAGTGAGGTCCTCAGCTAGAAATTACACTACTGTTTTATAATAAGAACCCTACTCAGGCACTAGTAGCCTTCTTCAGCTTTCTATAACCTAGGAATAATTTCATGTGGGGATATTGTGACCCTATTACAGACACATTAAGACTGCTTTCATGGAGTAGTGCTTTGACACATTTGGGAACTAGAGTTGGGCCGAACCTCCGATTTTAGGTTCGCGAACCGGGTTCGCGAACTTTCGCGGAACGTTTGGTTCGCGTTAAAGATCGCGAACCGCAATAGACTTCAATGGGGATGCGAACTTTGAAAAAAAAAATAATTATGCTGGCCACAAAAGTGATGGAAAAGATGTTTCAAGGGGTCTAACACCTGGAGGGGGGCATGGCGGAGTGGGATAGATGCCAAAAGTCCCCGGGAAAAATCTGGATTTGACGCAAAGCAGCGTTTTAAGGGCAGAAATCACATTGAATGCTAAATGACAGGCCTAAAGTGCTTTAAAACATCTTGCATGTGTATACATCAATCAGGTAGTGTAATTAAGGTACTGCTTCACACTGACACACCAAACTGTTCACTGAACAGAACAGGTATACAGTGGCGGGTTCACTGAACAGAACAGGTATACAGTGGCGGGTTCACAGAACAGGTATACAGTGGCAGGTTCACTGAACACAACAGGTATGCAGTGGCGTGTTCACTAAACAGGTATACAGTGGCGGGTCCACTGAACAGAACAGGTATACAGTGGCGGGTTCACAGAACAGGTATACAGTGGCAGGATCACTGAACAGGTATGCAGTGGCAGGATCACTGAACAGGTATACAGTGGCGGGTCCACTGAACAGAACAGGTATACAGTGGCGGGTTCACAGAACAGGTATACAGTGGCGGGTCCACTGAACAGAACAGGTATACAGTGGCGGGTTCACAGAACAGGTATACAGTGGCGGGTCCACTGAACAGAACAGGTATACAGTGGCGGGTTCACAGAACAGGTATACAGTGGCAGGATCACTGAACAGGTATGCAGTGGCAGGATCACTGAACAGGTATGCAGTGGCAGGATCACTGAACAGGTATGCAGTGGCAGGATCACTGAACAGGTATGCACTGGCAGGATCACTGAACAGGTATGCAGTGGCAGGATCACTGAACAGGTATGCACTGGCAGGATCACTGAACAGGTATGCAGTGGCAGGATCACTGAACAGGTATGCACTGGCAGGATCACTGAACAGGTATGCAGTGGCAGGATCACAGTACAGGTATGCAGTGGGCTGAGGGCTCACTGAACAGAACAGGTATGCAGCCAGGAAAAGCTAAGCCTAACTAATCTTTCCCTAGAGACAGACAGCAGCTCGCCCTACTCTCTCTAATGCAGGCACACGAGTGGCCGTAATGGCCGCCGCTGCCTGCCTTATATAAGGGGGGGTGGGGCTCCAGGGGCTAGTGTAGCCTAATTGGCTACACTGGGCCTGCTGACTGTGATGTAGAGGGTCAAAGTTGACCCTCAGGTGCATTATGGGGCGAACCGAACTTCCGCAAAACGTTCGCGTGCGGCACCCGCACGCGAACCACGTTCGCCGGCGAACCGTTCGGCCCAACTCTATTGGGAACTGCTTTAAAGAAAACAACTTCTAGGCTACTTTGCTTTTGCCACACATTACATATTTGCACATTTTTTTACCCCACATACTGTTCTTGCAGCTGAATGTGATCCTGCACTTGTGTGCTGAGTCCATGTGCCCCTCTTCCCTCCCATTGTGTCTGTGCTCTCCCATTCCTTTGCGAGTACTGTAGATGCTCAATGATAGGTGAACTGACCTGTGTCCCCGGCTATGGTGACTATGGCAGTGTGGTGCGTGGAGAGAGCAGCAGTATCACGTGCTATGACGGGAATCCCTCTTTAGCTTCTCTGTCGCACGTCGCTGTCTCAAGATGCCACTAGATGACATCATAGATCTGAGTCACAGCCAATGCATCAGAGAGGCTAGGGGATCCCCATGCATGTGATGCTGTTGCTGTCTCTGCTCCGATCCACCATGGCCACCATACCTGAGGGACACAGGTCAGGCCTCACTGCATGATCTTTATAACAAGTTAGTCACTAACTATTTTGTGGCAAGGGTGGGGGGGAGGCACAGGTCACAGCACACAGATTGCTGCACAATCCATTTCAACTAGCCGGGGGGCACTCAAGTGGCACGCTATGCTCACAATATGTGACTGACTCACATATTAGAGGAGGGAGCAACTTTTCAGCATTTTTTGTGCTGAAAAATGTGGCTTATATGTGAGTATACACGGTATTTGCTAGCTTGCATATGCATGTGTGTCTGTAAGCATGTGTGTGATTTGTATGTGTGTATGTGCATGTGTGCTTGTTAGTGTATGCATGTGAATGTATATGAGTGTATGTGTGTGTACTTGTTTGTGATTGTATATGTGTTTGTGTGTGTGCGTGTGTGTGATGAGTATATGTGGTTTGTGCATTTACAGCAAAATCCTCATTATCAGGAACTCAGGCAACCAGAAATAATGGGGACTGTGTTTTTTTTTCATGCATTAAAATACTTACCAAGCCTCCAGTGCAGTCTTCTAACCTTCCTGTAGCACCTAGCAGCTTTACTGCGTCTGTGCACTGCTGTCACATGACTTGATGCGGGTCAGGTGACGCTCCGGCAGCCAGGCACGGAGGACGCCGGAAAGCCATCGGTAGCTAATGGACAGTAAAAAGACATTGCTGGGAAGGGGGTGGGGTAGATTTGTGCTTTTTAGCACATGTGTGCGTCAGACGATCCCCGCTGGTACCAGATACCAGGGACTTTGCCAGTGGATCAAATTAAGAAAATCCTCAAGCTGATGTATTTAGTCTTCTGTTGAGTATACAGGTCCAGCCTTACAGCAGCATAGAGTAAGGCTGCACATGTGTATGTAGAGGGGCTGGAGGTGCAGGTTAAGTGTTGAAAAATAATTTGCACTCTAAGTCATCCTAATCTCAGGTTAGTAAATGAAGCCTAATGTGTTTCTCACGCTACACCACTACCAGAGCACACGAGAAAGCAGCATTTCCGTCAAGTGTTGTATATTATGGAAGACAAGTATTTCCAGCACCAAAAGGTCCTATCTGAAATAATTAAGTCAATATTTCTTCAGAAGCTATTTTTTTCCAGCACAACATGTTTCTTCTTTCTAAATATTCATTAAACAATACAAGCCAATATAATACAATGTTTTTGTTTAAGAAGATCTAGTATATATTTTTTTCCCCGAAGAAAAATAACCTCATAATTGCATGTTTTCTATTAAAACTGTATTTCAGCTTGACCAAAAAATGGCTTGTGAGGAGTGAAATAGCTTCCAGCAGGTGTACAGCGCTCCCCTGCACTATTGCTGTGATCAGCAGTCTTCGCATCAGACGCCACTTCGGAAAGTGAAAATATATAGAAACGTGCTGCAGGTTTTTCTTGTCTCTGCTTCAATTGCTTTTTTTCTGCATGACTCAATTTAATTCCACTGCTGCTTTTTCAAATAACCAAAAGGGCACACTTCTCACATTGGTTATTTCAGCAGAATGTATGGAGAATGTGGAGAGCACAGAAAGGCATTAGCTCCCAGGTATGGAGAATTCTTGGCGTTGCCAATGACAATAAGATTATTCTTTTTATGCTCTAGAAACATTAGGCGGAAAACACGATTGGTGACTGAGCTCAAAATATCCAGTACTTCTTTACGTTCACCTTTTGTTGACCTGTGATCTCTCCTTTCAGTTCTGTTTCTTGAAAGTAATAAGACTGTACAAGATTTTATGTTCAAGATTGTACACAGGGCTTTCTGGAAAGGCCACCAAGGCCTGGGCCTTGGGCGGCAGTAGTCCAAGGTGGCACCCGGACATGAAATAGGTGTTTTTTGTATATTTGAAAGAAAAGGATGAAAAAGGGGGGAAACATGTGAAAAGGAAAGGTAATGTCCAAGAGAGCTCTGCATGAAAGAGAGGGTCTGCAGTGCAAGGAGGATACACATGGAAGAGGGGCTACACGTGGAATGGGAGCCCCAAATAAACATGGCCTGGGGCAAAAAAAAAGTATACATCTGACCTTGATTGATTGATTGTAAAATGTATTGGCAGCTTCCTTGTACAAGTCTTCTGTATCTTGTTCACGTCTCTCTTTTCCAGCAGCTCCTCTATGGTTGTGGACTGGAGTTTGCCCAGTATGAGGTGATGTTTTTCTGTTAGCAATAAACATCACCCTGTATATGGATTGCCTGGTGTGTGGCACCCTGTAAGCCTTATGAGCTCTGCAGCAACAAATATGCTGCATAGGCTTAACTTTTATGCTGGAAAGTTCCTTAACATTATTACAGACTACATATGCATTTATGAAATATGGGCCCATATTAAATTCACTTTTCGTTTTCTCTGTGAACCTACGGACATGCATGAGCCTAAGGTGAATAAGCCCCAAGAGGTGATTGGCCCATGCGCAGAATACCTATAAGGCCTTCAGCCTCTGGAGAGACAAGTACGACTAGATCTAGTTGGAACTGGAAGGGATCGTTGACAGAAGAAAACGGTGAGAATCTGAAAAGAAATGACAGTGAGGTAAGTATGTAATGTTCATGTGCAGGTACATAATGTGTTTATTTTAAATAATTTACACAGGTCAGTTACCCTTTAAATCATTTTACAGGTACTGTTAGGGGCGGACCTACCATGAAGCCACCTGAATCACATTATTCAGACATCAAAATCTAGGGGGCGGTATTTGGACAAACAGTTTGGGCCACCTGGCGCCTGCCTTGTCTCACCTCGCCCTCCTGGAAAACACGTATCCTTGAATCCCCATCCTCATTCAATCAGTGTCACCTGTCGTCCTTTCACTATGATAGCTTTGAAAGGCAAAGCTTTTGCATGTGACCAATCAGGCAGAGGTACTCGCACCAGACCAGACAATCACAGCCGCCCGCTGCTCCTTTTGCTAACTGGTGCCGCTGGTCTCGCTGGCGGGACAACGGCACAATCATTGGGCTAATCACTGTACTTGTTTAGTAGCAGTGACATCTGATGGGTCACTGCTACTGATCAAGTACAGTGATTGGCCCAGTGATGATGCTGTGATCCCACCCGCGAGTGAACACCAGCAGTTAGCAAAAGGAGCAGAAGGCGGCTGTGATTTTCCGGTCTGTTGCCAGCACCTCTGCCTGATTGGTCGCGTGCCAAAGCTTCCCCTCTGACTGGTGATCTCACAGAACGGGTACTGTATATAATTATAACAGGACATAATTATAAAAGGACAGGTAGCCCAGGAGATGCCCTGACTCTAAATAAAAGCTATGGTTGTTGGGAAAACATGATTAAGCTAGTGCGGGCCACCCAATAGGTAATCCTACTTTCAGTGGAAGATGGATCATTTAACAGTAGACTTTTTCCCTTTATTCTGTGGAGTTGCTTGCCTAGTGGAGCATCAGGGTCCTACATGGAAGTTCCCATTTCTGTGGCAGATCCAATGTACCGTATTTTTCGAACTATAAGACGCTCCAGACTATAAAACGCACCTAGGTTTAGAGGGCAAAAATCTGGAAAAAAAACAAATTACCTAACCTGGTGCGTCTATGGTCCAGGGGCATCTTATGGGACCTTTTACCCCCAAAATATCTATCTAAGCTACACTGACTGCCCAGCTACACTAACCCCTGCTGCCTCACTAAGTACAATACACTAACCCCTGCTGCCCCCAGAAACCTACTCTAAGCTACAATGCCCCCGCCACCTACACTAAGCTACAATACCCCCGCCACCTACTCTAAGCTACAATGTCCACACAACCTACCCTAAGCTACAATGCCCACACAACCTACCCTAAGCTACAATGCCCACACAACCTACCCTAAGCTACAATGCCCACACAACTTACCCTAAGCTACAATGCCCACACAACCTACCCTAAGCTACAATGCCCACACAACCTACCCTAAGCTACAATGCCCACACAACCTACCCTAAGCTACAATGCCCACACAACCTACACTAAGCTACAATGCCCACACAACCTACACTAAGCTACAATGCCCTCACAACCTACTCTAAGCTACAATGCCCTCACAACCTACTCTAAGCTACAATGCCCTCACAACCTTCTCTAAGTGACAATGCCCCCACTACCTTCACTATCTACAAATGCATTTTTTATAGCTACTGATCCTAGAGGAGAGGTGTGCTGCCGGGGACTGGGCTTCTGTTGATCCTGGGCTGCTGAGGGTGGTGTCCTGGTTATCCTGATGGGACCTCTATGGATAGAACCCAATGCCTTCCGAAGCCACAGCTGCTGCAAGGATCAGAGTCACGTGGGCATCTTCAGCTAATGGCCCACGTGACTCAGCCGCCGATGTCATCCATCTGGGTGGTGGAAGAGTAGCAGGAACTACCAATCCTGCACCCGGAGACGCTGAGCTGCCGACATGTCCTCCATCCGGGAGGTGGTAGAGGTGAAGGGACATCGGCGGCGAAAAACAGGTAACAGCCGCTGTAAGAACTTCAGTCACGTGGGCAGCTGCAGCTGATGGCCCACGTGACACAGTCGCGAAGTCTTCTGTCCGGGTGGCGTGAAGAGAAGCAGGAATCCCGATCGAGTGCCCAAGGGAACAAGGAACCACTCAGCTGCACAGCGTCGCCGATGTCCTCCGTCCGGGTGGCGGTAGAGGAGAAGGGACATCGGCGGCAAGAAGGCGGCATCTGTTGGAGTCACTGAAGGGACTTGAGTCGCGTGGGAAGCTGCAGATGATGGCCCACGTGACTCAGCCGCTGATCTCTTTACGTCCGGATGGCGGAAAAAAGCAGGGAGAAACCGCTGAACATGCACCCAGCGACCGAGGGTGCTGCACAGCGGCCGCCGATGTCCTTCCTGGTGGCTCTACAGAATCGGGGTGAGAGGGGCCGATGAATGGCAGACACTGAAGCAGGATGCAGGACATGGAGCCCACGGCTGGATAGGTGAGGGCTTCCGGTACGTCCTGCACCTGCTTTTAGGGGGCATCTGGTGGCACATTCGGTCTATAAGACGCACTGACTTTTTCCCCCACATTTGCTGGAGAAAAAGTGCGTCTTATAGTCCGAAAAATACGGTATATAACAGTGTGGTGTTATTTGTTTTGCACTAGATACATTTTCTACATATTTTTTTTCCTGTGCTCATATGGCTTTCTTTCCTCAAGCTGTCCTCTGCAATTGTTCACATCAGTCGTTCAGACACATTATTTTATTTCCAATTAATATTAGCTCTACAGCTAGGAAAGAGCCACTTGTATACTCTCTGATGAAGGGTCGCCCCCAAAATGGCGCTGTCAGGGTATACTTTGGGGCTGGGGTCATGTTTCATGTATAGCATATTGCTCTGTTTGTCTGCTTGACTGTATTGATCATTATTGTATCCTATTGTGCTATGCTATTTGATTACATTTTCTTCCTTGTGGCTCCCCCCATGTTCTAGACCTGCTGTCAGTGTATTGTATGCCCAATTGACTTCACATAATGTGTGACATTACTCTTTGATTCTTTTCAATACAAAACTATTTGTATTCTATGCTGGTGTGTGAGTCAATTTGTATACAATTGTGTGTGTAGGGCCTACTGGCCTGGTTTATAGAATGAGCACCATTAGAGATCAACAGCTTGCTTATCATTGTGTCCAGGTGTGCAGACCTATTTTTCTTAAAATATTGCCTCTCTTTCCCCCTGCTTATCTGCTTTTCTTCCAGTAACATCACTTGTTGTACAATCCTGCTACAGTACAGAAAGCCACCCCCACCTTCCCTGCACTCTCCATGAGCCTGGCTGTTGAGCACATGCCATCTCTTAACTGGTCTGGCCCCCTCTATATGTCTTAATAGGAGGTTGGCCAGCCCAAGCATTCCTCCTCCCAGAAGACAGAGGGACAGTCCATACTGTGATTCTTCTCCATAGGCCACAAAGGAGGGCTATGAGGAGACTCGAGTGACAAGCCAGTCATGCTCTGTTTTAGCAGGCAATGTTGTGCAATGTGATGATGTAGTGAACAACTCTTAGGAAAGCAAGGGTCAGAAGAGGATTTGTGGACCAGTCACACAAGCATGAAAAAACAAGAGGAAATTGAGACATCACACAACTTCTATAAATTATAACATTGATGTTTTTGAAGAACATGTGAGGGACGGGGAGTAATTGGTGGGTGAAGCAACTCTGGCAAGCAGGGTAAAATATCCCAGGAAGGTGGCCTTAAGAAAAGAGAAAATCTAATGGGACAAAACAAATGAGAAAAAGGTAGTTAAAGAGTTACTTTAGCAAAAAGTGGAAAATATACCAATACATTGCAAAGTAATATTAATATTAATATTAGTCATTTCTTGATCTGTCTTCTATTTTTTAACTTCTCACTTTGCAATGTATTGATTTATTGTATTTCACCTCTTTAATGCATGTCATGCTAAGTGTTAGCGGCTGGTCCTTTCCTGAGCTAGTAACGGTAAAATTGCCATGCGCACCCTGCGCACAGTAACTTCACCAGAGTTTACTGCATCAGGCGCAGTGATACTTAAATATGAATAAAATACTATGTCTAATAAAAAAAATAAGCATTATATGAAAATATTACTTATAGGGCTTGATTCACTAAGACAAATAGCATGCCTTATCAAAGTTAACACGCCTTATCAGAGTAGCATAGCGAGCACTACGAACCCGCAGGGGCTCAGGGCAGGACGAGTGAAGCTCTCGTCATTGCAAATTAGCAGGCATAAGTTTGCTATGCTACTCTGATAAGACGTGTTAACATTGATAAGGCGTGTTATCTCTGATAAGGCATGCTATTTGTCTTAGTGAATCAAGCCCATATTATTTAATTAACAGATTAATTCATTGGAAAACATTTTACATAATACTATTAAAACTAAAATAACTCAACATGGACATTGTTTGAAAATGTTGGCCTTTTCCTGAATTCACAAATGAAAATAACTTAAAAATATAAATCCATTTAATAAAGTACGCCGTACGGATGATTATTTATTTGTTGAAACTATGGAAGTGATATTATGAAAGTTTCATTTTGGTCTTTGTAATAGAAATGTGAAGAGTCCTACAGCCAGCCACAAACTCTGTCTTCAGGCTACAACATCCAGAGTCACTTCCAATTATATTTTGGCAGTAAGCAGAATGAGAACAAAATCAATTCTTCTCACACAACATGCTTTAAAAGATTACATAGCAGAAAAGGAGTGTGCTTAAATCGTAAGTAAGTACAGCTACCTGATTAGCTGTCCTTGCAGTAATATAAGTTACACTTGGCTTCTGCCAGACATCCCAGAAATGGTGCTGACATAACAGTTCTTTGGTCTTTATTGTGTTTTTCCATCAGTCAGTTGAGTGTGGCTCAAAAATGTAATGGAAATGAGAGTCAGCGCAAAAAAGAGTTCTCTCACCATGTCAAACAACAGCCCAAGTGACTTGAAATCTTTTGATAGCTGACATATACAGCCCAACCAAATTTGGCAGCCAATTTGTGGGCAAATTGCTGAAAATATGAAAGGTGCATCATTTAGTATGTGTATTAAAGAGGAACTGTGACCAAGGATTAAACTTCATCCCAATCAGTAGATGATACCCCCTTCTCCCATGAGAAATATTTACCTTTTCTCGAATGGATCATCAGGGGCATCTGTATGGCTGATATTGTGATGAAACCCCACCCACAGTGTGATGTCAGGACCCAGGTCCTGACATGACACTGTGGGCGCCTTGTCACATTGTGGAAAATAACAGCTGTTTCCAACTGCCAAGCAACCAGTATCTTCCCTCTGTGCATGTATATCTATAAAAAAAACAACCTTTAAAGTGAACCTCAGGACTAAAAATCGACTCAGCTGCACTTAAAAGGCCTGGTGTTTCTTTAACAGTTTCACAGCATCAGAACTTTGTTTCTCTTATCCAAGCCTCATTTTTAGCTGCACAGAAGAAAACTGCCCGGGCTTTTTTCCCCTGATGCTGTGCAAAGCATGGTGGGATTTCTGATGTTGTTGCTCTCGTTCTGCTGTTTTGGTGCAATTTTTTTTTTTACATTTTGAATTTGACATTTGAAGCCTAGCGTGTGCAGCTGGGAGGGGTTATCAGGACACAGGACAGTTGGAACTACCGTATTTTTCGGACTATAAGACGCTCTGGACCATAAGACGCACCCAGGTTTAGAGGACAAAAATCAGGGGGAAAAAAATTCTACTAAACCTGGTGCCGTGCACAGTGTGTGGAAGCAGGGGAACAGGTAGAAGGGAGCACAGTGACAGGGGAGCCAGTTATTACTCCACAGTTTGAGCTGACTGAGATGGAAATGGGAAAGTAGGAAAGGGAGACCCACAGCACACATGGATTAGTTGAAAAGCTAGTGCACACACACACACAGTATGTGCAGCATATAGTATGACTGAGTAATCAAATACTATATATATATAGTAAAGCCCTACAAATCCTGTTCAAAGATGCTGCAGTATAACAAATGAAAATACAATGTACTTAATCGAGCCATGTACAGAAATTGAAAGTATCCAGTAAAAGTGATAGGGTGTAATGTGCAGTGTTAGAGCCACCCTGCCAGACCTAATTACACTTGTTTGCCATTATTATTGCCATAAAAAGTACGGTAAGTGTAGCAAGGGTGAAGTGGGGAAAGAGGACAGGATCCTTTGTTACTTACAGCTTCCCGGACTATTCTGGCGGTGGAGTGCGCCGCGGATCACGTGGTGTGGGTCCGTTAAGGAATCGGCATGACCATCGGCTCATTTCCTTCATCTCCCGGTGTCCTCCTCCCTGTGCCTCTGTGTTCCCCTTCCAGTGTCGCGCTGCTCTCGGTCCCTATGTCCGCGTATATACAGTATACACGCTGCAGCCACGCGGCCATCAATAGCAAGAAGCCACACAGGTTTGGGTGCCATCTTCCAATCAGGTGCGGGGGCGCTGTCCCAGACGTCCAATCACACAGCTCATTGCTCCCTTCTTCCAGCCCGCTGGTCTCGAAGGCGGGACCACAAGTCCATCATTGCGGCGAATCACTGCGCAGTGAAGGGAGCAATATGCTGTGTGATTGGCGGTCTGGGGCAGCGCCCCCGCACCTGATTGGAAGATGGCACCCAAACCTGTGTGGCTTCTCGCTATTGATGGCCGCGTGGCTGCAGCATGTATACGGTATATACACGGACATGGGGACTGAGAGCAGCGCAACACTGGAAAGGGAACACAGAGACACAGGGAGATGAAGGAAATAAGCCGATGGTCATGCCGATTCCTTCACGACTCACACCACGTGATCCGCAGAGCACTCCACCGCCAAAATAGTCCGGGAAGCTGTTGATGGCCGAGTGGCTGCAGCGTGTATATACTGTATATACACGGACATGGGGACCGAGAGCAGCGCAACACTGGAAGGGGAACACAGAGGCACAGGGAGGAGGACACCGGGAGATGAAGGAAATGAGCCGATGGTCATGCCGATTCCTTCACGGACCCACACCACGTGATCCGCGGCGCACTCCACCGCCAGAATAGTCCGGGAAGCTGTAAGTAAAAAAGGATCCTGTTCTTTTTCCCCACTTCACCCTTGCTACACTTACAAATGTACAGAGAGGAGGACACGGGGATGGAGGGGAGACGGAGAACAATACTTTTTAAATACATGACGCAGGTCCAAATAATACCTTCGGACTATAAGACGCACTGACTTTTTCTCCCCACTTTTGGGGGAGAAAAAGTGCGTCTTATAGTCCGAAAAATACGGTATGTCTCCTGCTCCTTGTCACCTCCTTTCAACCAAACAGATGGCTGCTCCCATGACAAAGATGGCAGCCCCCATGAATCACAAACATTTGCCTGTTCTTTTAAAACAGGTGGGTAAAAAATTATATTACCTATCTATTCTAATTAACATAACTAATGTAACTTAATGACAGTATGTTTGTCTAGGCTGAAGTTCCCCTTTAAGCATTGTTAGGGGGCGTAATTATAGATAATAGCAGTTGATGCTGTCTATTTTTTTCATGCCTGCCAGTAGTAAAGATGATTACATACAGGCTGATTGTGGATCAAACAATATGTTTAAATTACATGGCGAATATCAATCATTTTTTAATCTCTCTAATATTTTTTAACTTATTACTTTGCAATGTATTGGTATTTTCATATAATGCTTATTTTTTTATTAGACATAGTATTTTATTAGGCGTATATTTTCATATAATGCTTATTTTTTTATTAGACATAGTATTTTATAAGGCGTGTTAACTTTGATAAGGCATGCTATTTGTCTTAGTGAATCAAGCCCTATAAGTAATATTTTCATATAATGCTTATTTTTTTATTAGACATAGTATTTTATTCATATTTAAGTATCACTGCGCCTGATGCAGTAAACTCTGGTGAAGTTACTGTGCGCAGGGGGCACATGGCAATTGTAACATTTCTAGCTCAGGGAAGGACCAGCACTAACACTTAGCATGACATGCATTAAAGAGGAACTTTAGCAAAAAGGTGAAATACAATAAATCAATACATTGCAAAGTGAGAAGTTAAAAAATAGAAGACAGATCAAGAAATGACTAATATTCACCATGTAATTTGTCCATATTGTTTGATCCACATTCAGTCTGCACATAATCATCTTTACTACTGGCAGACATGAAAAAAAAACCCAGCCCCAACTGCCATTATCTATAACCACACCCCCTAACAATGCGATAGGCTAAAAGGTTGTTTCTTTATAGACATACATATGCGCAGAAGGAGATACTGGTTGCTTAATACTTGGAAACAGCCATTATTTTCCCCAATGCAACAAGGCTCCCACAGTGTGATGTCAGGGTCATGGTCATGACATCACACTGTGGGAGAGATTTCACCACAAAATCAGCCATACAGATTATTCAAAGAAAGGTACTGATTTCTCATGGGGAAAGAGGTATCAGCTGCTGATTGGGATGAAGTTCAATCCTTGGTTACAGTTATTCTGTAACGTGGTAACACATGCTATGCCACTCCTTACCATAGCAACGTGTGTGTTAACCATAGTTCACTGCATTAGGCCCATTGACTCAAGACACATGAATTATTCTCCCAATTGCAATCATCACTGATGCTGTCACTCTAATGATAAGAAAAGTTATTCACCATGGACATTAGTGAGGACTTATGGGCCACATACCTAGCTCCATTTTTTGTTAGGGTGTACACAGATCTATAGGTAGGTAGAGTTGGGCCGAACCTCCGATTTTAGGCTCGCGAACCGGGTTCGCGAACTTCTGCGGAACGTTCGGTTCGCGGAAAAGTTCGCGAACCGCAATAGACTTCAATGGGGAGGCGAACTTTGGAAAAAAAAATTCTGCTGGCCACAAAAGTGATGAAAAAGATGTTTCAAGGGGTCTAACACCTGGAAGGGGGCATGGCGGAGTGGGATACACGCCAAAAGTCCCCGGGAAAAATCTGGATTTGACGCAAAGCAGCGTTTTAAGGTCAGAAATCACATTGAATGCTAAATGACAGGCCTAAAGTGCTTTAAAACATCTTGCATGTGTATATATCAATCAGGTAGTGTAATTAAGGTACTGCTTCACACTGACACACCAAACTCACCGTGTAACGCACCGCAAACAGCTGTTTGTGTAGTGACGGCCGTGCTGGACTGGTGCGCACCATGGCGAGAGTGCAGGTTTTGGTGGCTTTACAGCCCATATGGTCGCCTGGCTGATGTAGCTGAATGACAGAACAGTGACTGTCCAGCTGATCAAATTTGGTCTGACCACGATGAAGCAACGACCTTATTATCTTTTGTGTGCCCCCCGAGACACTCATCTAGGCGCCGGTCATTGCTTCATTGTGATACGCAAGCCCCTTCACCACGGCAAGGTAATGATCACGAAAGGGAATGGGCGCATGTACATGCCTTTTCTTTTGTTGTTGCAGCTGCCCGCAGTGCAGCCAGAAAAATTAGGCAGTCATGTACACGCACCAGAAAAATTATTACAGCGGCCGCTGGTAGCAGCGGCCTAAAAAATTCAGCAATCCGCCTGGAGTCCCGGACCCTGTTGGTGGTGGCGGAGAAGGTAGTCAAGCGGCCTGCAGGCAGACATGCTGTGTGGAGGGACTGGGAGTGACTTAGTCTTCTTGGGGCAGCCCAGGCAGCCAGTCACACGGCGTGCAGGCAGAGATGCTGTGTGTGCGGGGACTGACGTAGTCTTGGGGCGGGCAGCAGCCCTCCGGGATCCATACCTCATTCATTTTGATAAAGGTGAGGTACTTAACACTTTTGTGACTTAGGCGACTTCTCTTCTCAGTGACAATGCCTCCAGCTGCGCTGAAGGTCCTTTCTGACAGGACGCTTGCGGCAGGGCAGGAGAGAAGTTGGATGGCAAATTGGGACAGCTCTGGCCACAGGTCAAGCCTGCGCACCCAGTAGTTCAAGGGTTCCTCATCGCTGTTCACAGCAGTGTCTACATCCACACTTAAGGCCAGGTAGTCGGCTACCTGCTGTTCCAGGCGTTGGTGGAGGGTGGATCCGGAAGGGCTACGGCGAGGCGTTGGACTAAAGAACGTCCGCATGTCCGACATCACCATGAGATTGCTGGAGCGTCCTGTCTTTGACTGCGTGGACACGGGAGGAGGATTAGTGGCAGTGGTACCTTGCTGGCGTTGTGCTGTCACATCACCCTTAAAGGCATTGTAAAGCATAGTTGACAGCTGGTTCTGCATGTGCTGCATCCTTTCCACCTTCCGGTGAGTTGGTAACAGGTCCGCCACTTTGTGCCTGTACCGAGGGTCTAGTAGTGTGGCCACCCAGTACAGCTCATTCCCCTTGAGGTTTTTTATACGGGGGTCCCTCAACAGGCAGGACAGCATAAAAGACGACATCTGCACAAAGTCGGATCCAGTACCCTCCATCTCCTCTTGCTCTTCCTCAGTGACATCACGTAAGTCAACCTCCTTCCCCCAGCCGCGAACAATACCACGGGAAGCAAACAGAAGCTCTGCATATACACCAAAAGCAAAACTGTTAAGTGGGAGCAGCTGGCTGGAAATAAATTAAAACATAGTAAAGAGCTGAGCAGCGCTACTTAAAAACAGATGAATGCTTACCTGCAAAAGTGTGCAAGCCCCACTAATGGGATAAAGTACACACTGAGCACACACATGACCTGTCTACCGCTTGGAGGATGTTGGTTTCCTCTAACAGCTTGCATGCAACTTGTTAGGTACTCGTCCCTCCCACTGTCGTAGAAGTCTTTCCTCCATGGGAGGGGACCTAACACTAACTAAATTATACCTATGCATATGCATAGCCTGGGCGCGCTACCAAGTAAAATTGAAAATTGCGTAAAAAAGTGGGATCAGCGCATCACCAGACCGCCACCGATTGGCCTCAACTCAGAGATGCGCTGAGCCCCCCAGAGACTGCAAACGCACCTTGAACCAAACAGAAGCTCTGCATATACACCAAAAGCAAAACTGTTAAGTGGGAGCAGCTGGCCGGAAATAAATTAAAACATAGTAAAGAGCTGAGCAGCGCTACTTAAAAACAGATGAATGCTTACCTGCAAAAGTGTGCAAGCCCCACTAATGGGATAAAGTACACACTGAGCACACACATGACCTGTCTACCGCTTGGAGGATGTTGGTTTCCTCTAACAGCTTGCATGCAACTTGTTAGGTACTCGTCCCTCCCACTGTCGTAGAAGTCTTTCCTCCATGGGAGGGGACCTAACACTAACTAAATTATACCTATGCATATGCATAGCCTGGGCGCGCTACCAAGTAAAATTGAAAATTGCGTAAAAAAGTGGGATCAGCGCATCACCAGACCGCCACCGATTGGCCTCAACTCAGAGATGCGCTGAGCCCCCCCAGAGACTGCAAACGCACCTTGAACCAAACAGAAGCTCTGCATATACACCAAAAGCAAAACTGTTAAGTGGGAGCAGCTGGCCGGAAATAAATTAAAACATAGTAAAGAGCTGAGCAGCGCTACTTAAAAACAGATGAATGCTTACCTGCAAAAGTGTGCAAGCCCCACTAATGGGATAAAGTACACACTGAGCACACACATGACCTGTCTACCGCTTGGAGGATGTTGGTTTCCTCTAACAGCTTGCATGCAACTTGTTAGGTACTCGTCCCTCCCACTGTCGTAGAAGTCTTTCCTCCATGGGAGGGACCTAACACTAACTAAATTATACCTATGCATATGCATAGCCTGGGCGCGCTACCAAGTAAAATTGAAAATTGCGTAAAAAAGTGGGATCAGCGCATCACCAGACCGCCACCGATTGGCCTCAACTCAGAGATGCGCTGAGCCCCCCCAGAGACTGCAAACGCACCTTGAACCAAACAGAAGCTCTGCATATACACCAAAAGCAAAACTGTTAAGTGGGAGCAGCTGGCCAGAAATAAATTAAAACATAGTAAAGAGCTGAGCAGCGCTACTTAAAAACAGATGAATGCTTACCTGCAAAAGTGTGCAAGCCCCACTAATGGGATAAAGTACACACTGAGCACACACATGACCTGTCTACCGCTTGGAGGATGTTGGTTTCCTCTAACAGCTTGCATGCAACTTGTTAGGTACTCGTCCCTCCCACTGTCGTAGAAGTCTTTCCTCCATGGGAGGGCTGTTAGCAAGCTGTTAGAGGAAACTAACATCCTCCAAGCGGTAGACAGGTCATGTGTGTGCTCAGTGTGTACTTTATCCCATTAGTGGGGCTTGCACACTTTTGCAGGTAAGCATTCATCTGTTTTTAAGTAGCGCTGCTCAGCTCTTTACTATGTTTTAATTTATTTCCGGCCAGCTGCTCCCACTTAACAGTTTTGCTTTTGGTGTATATGCAGAGCTTCTGTTTGGTTCAAGGTGCGTTTGCAGTCTCTGGGGGGGCTCAGCGCATCTCTGAGTTGAGGCCAATCGGTGGCGGTCTGGTGATGCGCTGATCCCACTTTTTTACGCAATTTTCAATTTTACTTG
The DNA here is from genome assembly GCF_040937935.1 of Hyperolius riggenbachi. Lineage (NCBI taxonomy): Eukaryota > Metazoa > Chordata > Amphibia > Anura > Hyperoliidae > Hyperolius > Hyperolius riggenbachi. Next base: position 155,027,738 of record NC_090648.1, on the reverse strand, counting down.
GTAGCGCGCCCAGGCTATGCATATGCATAGGTATAATTTAGTTAGTGTTAGGTCCCCTCCCATGGAGGAAAGACTTCTACGACAGTGGGAGGGACGAGTACCTAACAAGTTGCATGCAAGCTGTTAGAGGAAACCAACATCCTCCAAGCGGTAGACAGGTCATGTGTGTGCTCAGTGTGTACTTTATCCCATTAGTGGGGCTTGCACACTTTTGCAGGTAAGCATTCATCTGTTTTTAAGTAGCGCTGCTCAGCTCTTTACTATGTTTTAATTTATTTCCGGCCAGCTGCTCCCACTTAACAGTTTTGCTTTTGGTGTATATGCAGAGCTTCTGTTTGGTTCAAGGTGCGTTTGCAGTCTCTGGGGGGGCTCAGCGCATCTCTGAGTTGAGGCCAATCGGTGGCGGTCTGGTGATGCGCTGATCCCACTTTTTTACGCAATTTTCAATTTTACTTGGTAGCGCGCCCAGGCTATGCATATGCATAGGTATAATTTAGTTAGTGTTAGGTCCCCTCCCATGGAGGAAAGACTTCTACGACAGTGGGAGGGACGAGTACCTAACAAGTTGCATGCAAGCTGTTAGAGGAAACCAACATCCTCCAAGCGGTAGACAGGTCATGTGTGTGCTCAGTGTGTACTTTATCCCATTAGTGGGGCTTGCACACTTTTGCAGGTAAGCATTCATCTGTTTTTAAGTAGCGCTGCTCAGCTCTTTACTATGTTTTAATTTATTTCCGGCCAGCTGCTCCCACTTAACAGTTTTGCTTTTGGTGTATATGCAGAGCTTCTGTTTGGTTCAAGGTGCGTTTGCAGTCTCTGGGGGGGCTCAGCGCATCTCTGAATTGAGGCCAATCGGTGGCGGTCTGGTGATGCGCTGATCCCACTTTTTTACGCAATTTTCAGTTTTACTTGGTAGCGCGCCCAGGCTATGCATATGCATAGGTATAATTTAGTTAGTGTTAGGTCCCCTCCCATGGAGGAAAGACTTCTACGACAGTGGGAGGGACGAGTACCTAACAAGTTGCATGCAAGCTGTTAGAGGAAACCAACATCCTCCAAGCGGTAGACAGGTCATGTGTGTGCTCAGTGTGTACTTTATCCCATTAGTGGGGCTTGCACACTTTTGCAGGTAAGCATTCATCTGTTTTTAAGTAGCGCTGCTCAGCTCTTTACTATGTTTTAATTTATTTCCGGCCAGCTGCTCCCACTTAACAGTTTTGCTTTTGGTGTATATGCAGAGCTTCTGTTTGGTTCAAGGTGCGTTTGCAGTCTCTGGGGGGGCTCAGCGCATCTCTGAGTTGAGGCCAATCGGTGGCGGTCTGGTGATGCGCTGATCCCACTTTTTTACGCAATACCACGGGAAGGTTGAGCAGCACAAGCCCCCTGCGACGCCTGCTGCGGATGTTCTCCTGCCGCCGTCCCCTCCTCCTCCTCCTCCCCCAAAGAAACACCTTGCTCATCATCCTCTGAGTCTGACTCGTCTTCTGCACACGACTTCTCTTCTTCCTCCTCCTCCCCCCTCTGTGCTGCCGCAGGTGTTGAGGAAACAGCTGTGTCTGATGAAAATTGGTCCCATGCCTGTTCCTGCAGTACAGGTATGCAGTGGTGGGTTCACAGAACAGGTATGCAGTGGCGGGTTCACAGAACAGGTATGCAGTGGCAGGTTCACTGAACACAACAGGTATGCAGTAGCGGGTTCACTGAACAGGTATAAGTGGCGGGTCCACTGAACAGAACAGGTATGCAGTGGCGGGTTCACTGAACACAACAGGTATGCAGTGGTGGGTTCACTGAACAGGTATGCAGTGGTGGGTTCACAGAACAGGTATGCAGTGGTGGGTTCACAGAACAGGTATGCAGTGGCAGGTTCACTGAACAGGTATGCAGTGGTGGGTTCACTGAACAGGTATGCAGTGGTGGGTTCAATGAACAGGTATGCAGTGGTGGGTTCACAGTACAGGTATTCAGTGGTGGGTTCACAGAACAGGTATGCAGCCAGGAACAAGCTAAGCCTAACTAATCTTTCCCTATGAGAGACAGTCTGCAGCAGCTCGCCCTAATGCAGGCACACGAGTGACCGTAATGGCCGCCGCTGCCTGCCTTATATAAGGGGGGTGGGGCTCCAGGGGCTAGTGTAGCCTAATTGGCTACACTGGGCCTGCTGACTGTGATGTAGAGGGTCAAAGTTGACCCTCCATGGTGCATTATGGGGCGAACCGAACTTCCACAAACGTTCGCCTGCGGGACGCGAACGCGAACCACGGAAGTTCGCATGGAACCGTTCGCAGGCGAACCGTTCGGCCCAACTCTATAGGTAGGTAGTTAGTAATGTAACTTGGTAGCATCTGTGTGCTCCCTTTGTTGCTCCGTATGTGTGGCTCCCTGTAGCTAGCAGAATATTCTGTATGGATATGATTATTGCATTCAGTGCTAATTTATGACCCCTGAATGTCCCCCATTCATAGACTCAGATGAAGTAGCACCATGGGTTGTTAACTGCTTTCCAACCGTGTCACGCCGATGGGCGTGATCGCAGCGACAGCCCCAGGACCGCCTAACGCTGATCGGCGTAAAGTCCTGGGGCTGCAGTTTGCAGGAGATCGTGTGCAGGCTGTGCGCGCATCTTCTGCTTGAAAGGTGCAGCGGAGCTTGGTGGCAATCGCCGCTCGGAGACTGTTAGGCAGCGATACCATGTATAGTGCTGCAATGTGCAGCAGCGCTGTACTGGGGACAGCCGTGTGACACGGCTGTCCCCCTGGGACACTAGAGAGTGATCGGCTCTCGTAGGCTGAAGCCTATGACAGCCGATCACCATGATTGGCCAGCTGGGGGGAGGGAGGGCTTTTGTAAAAAAAAATTAAATAAAATAAATAGACAAATTTAATAAAAAAGAAATAACATACATTGGAGGGCGATCAGACCCCACCAACAGAGAGCTCTGTTGGTGGGGGAAAAAGGGGGGGGGGATCACTTGTGTGCTGAGTTGTGCGGCCCTGCAGCTAGGCCTTAAAGCTTCAATGGCCAATTTAGTAAAATGGCCTGGTCTTTAGTGGGGTTTAACACTGCGGTCCTCAAGAGGTTAAAGTTGTGTTGTGCAATGGATACATTACATTATGTGTTGGACACTGGATGCCTGAAGGTAGGGATGAGGATGGCTGCCATACATTTGCATTGCTCCAGTAGCTTGATCACAGTGTGCAGTGTGTGTAAATATTATTATGCTAGTTACTGTGTATTCAGTTGCACTGAGTCAGCAGCAGGACAACAGTGTAAAGTTCACAGTTGCCAACTACACCAGAAACCAATTTCCAAATCAATTACAAATACAGCCAAAAAATGATCGCCCTTTTGATATATGAGATGACCTGAAATGTGCCATTAGTTCAGCAGAGGTAATGGGATTTTTCTGAGAGTCGTCTGTTGACCTTTTTATAAATATTCTCTGCAGTCTGCTAACATGCATCTGTAGGCATAATCACATGTCCAGGCTACAAAAAAGTCATAATTACATTACCAGACTACAGAAAAAGGCATAATCACATGTCCATACTACACAAATTGGTGATGCTGTCTGACATACTCACAGCAAACTTGACAGGCAAATGTATGCATGAGAAAAGTAGGCTGCCATATTTATCTCCTTTTAAACAATAACACTTTTCTGACTGGCCTGTTGATCCACTGCCTCTAATACTTTTAGCCACCCTGAAGAAGCATGCAGATGTTTCTGACTGAGGTCTGACTGGATTTGCTATATGCTTGTTTCAGGTGTTTGATTTGGACAGAACTGATGTCAGAGAGATCAGCAAGACTGCCAGGCATCTGGTATTGTTTAAAAGGAAATACAAGTATAAGGATCCCTCCTGTTGGTTGCAGTGGAGTGGCAAACGAGCAGTTTTGATTTCCCTGCCTGCATTTGGTTGCTTAGTTTTGATTGCATTCACAGTGAGTGTCATTGTCATCTGCAATCAGTCTGCAGTTCAAAGTAGCTCAGGATGTTGCCATGAATCCACCTATGACTTGCTGCAGTTGAACTGCAGCCAGACAGCTATGGATTTCTTACATGCATGTGGTTGCATATCCTGGCATGCATTTGTAATGAGAGTCCTATCCATTCACAGGCAGCTTGCAGCCTTCAATTAGGCTAACACAGGATTGCGTGATTACCATTCGGCTGTGTGGAAATTTGCATGTCTGCTCTCATTGGCTGATGTCTATATAAAAGCCTGCTTCCCCTCTTGTACCCCGCCCGACATAGCATTCAATTTAGCCGTAGTTGATTGCTGGGTTCCTGGTGTGAAGTTCGAATTGTATTGTGTTGCATTACCTTGCCTTGCTTGCCTGGACGTTCACTGCACCCGCGGGGGTACAGTGAAGTCTTTTCCTATTCTGACAGTTGGAGACTGCCTTCACCCTATTGGTGACTGGTGGGATTCTTGCTTGTCCTATTCCTGTGGACGTGACTATAGCAGCGGTTGCTATTAGTTACACTCCTACTTGTTTGTCTTGTCTGTGTCAGTGTGGATGTCTTGTTACTCAGTGTGCTGGACATCAGAGGCTCAGTGCTGCGGTCGCACTGAGCAACCATTGTGTCTTGTTTATTTGGGCTGGTTATCGACAGCTCAGAGCTGCGGTTGCTCTGAGCAATTTTGCTCCTTTGTTCATAGCACCTGGTGTGATCTGTGTAACTTCCTCCACAAAAGCACTCTGTTATACTACCTAATATAAGCCAGTTGCAGAGTCTTGTTGCTCTGGTGGTACTCTGGCTTTCTCGGCTTCAGCTGCTAAATCTTGCACGTTAAGACCTGGGGGTAACCAAAATCAGGAGACATATTTAGTTTCCTGTTTAAGTGGGGCATGTCCATAGGTGAAGACGTGGGCCGAGCTCAGAGCTACGGCATTAGATTGGGGTATAGCAGCTGAAAGAAAGCAGATCTGCCAGGCATTACAAAAATATGTCAGTCTCCATATCCCTCTTAGTTCAGGTATAGTTTAAAGAGAACCTAAACTGAAAATAAAAAGTCAAAATAACCATACACAGGTCATACTTACCTCCTGTGTAGTCTACTCCTCAATCTCTTTATCCTCTCTTGCTTCCCATGTGTCCACTGGGATCAATGGAATTCTCTGTCCTCCATTTTAAAAATGGCCATTACCCCATAACAGCTTCCTGGTCAGCACACTGTTATACTTATATCACCCACTTGAGCCATGGGGAAACATGGACAGCTGTTGATATATAACTGACAGCAAGCAACTGGTATATTTCAGTTCTGACAAAATTTTGTCAGAACTGGAAGAGATCACTGTAAGAAGACAATGGTGAGCTTCTGAGAGGAACTGACAGTGATGTTAGTATGTAATATTCATTTGCAGATACATCATGTGTTTATTTTAAATAATTTTACTCCCTTCAGGTTCCCTTTAACTAAGTGATTGGTATTACTGGCAGTATGTCCCAGTACAATGAGGGAATTTTTAATTGCCTGTAGCAGAGCTAAATTGTAAACTGTGTTTCTTTCTGCATTTCCTATGTGTAGCTCTGTTTTTAAAAAAAGTAAAAATCTGGATCATGCTTGGGTTGTGAAAGTGGATGGCTGTCCTCTGCACTGATGTACAAGCAAGGAAATCTCTGAACAGATCAGCGTCTCATAGAGTGTCCAGCATTTTACAGGCTTGGCATGCAGCAGATAGATTAAAAAGATTAAAAAGTAGCCACTGCAATGTCATAATATGTCACTTCCACACAGATGCATTCTCCCTTACTCAGCAATAGAATCTGATCAGAGAGAACACTAATATGGTCTGGGAAGCAGTTACTTTGCAACTGAAGACATTATAGAAAAGGTCTCAGTCTTTCTAACTGTCAAGAATTATTAAAGGTCGCCCTTTACTGAGCAACTGCTGAACCGATCATGTTTTCTAATCTGTAGCCTGCTGCTATTTATGTCTTGCTGCTTCTTTTAATATATGTACATTTACATAATGATGAAGAGGTTAGAAACTACATTTGTATTTAGCATAAAGTTATAACCAATTCATATAATCATCATGTACTGTATGTGCATATCATGCATATGTATGTGCATATCATGCATTTCATGCACGACGTATACCTGCATTCAGGGTTCTCAAGGTCATTGTACAAAACAAAAAGGTTTAATTAGAGCTCGTTCACACTAGGGTTGTTTTCTGCCTTTTTTCAAGCGCAGGCGATTTTCAAAATCGCCCACAAAACACTTATGCACTGAATCTCTATGAGAAGGTTTATATCAGCGCAGTTCGTGCACTGTGCGTTCAGCAAAGCAGTGCCTGTACTATTTTGGGGCTATTTTGCCTCAATGGAAGGTATAGGAAAAATGCAAACGCTCACAAAATTGCTTTGTGCAGCGATTGCGTTCTCGTTTTTAAAAATAAATACATTGCATTTATTATTTTCCCGGTCAAAGAGTTCACTTTCTGAATGGCGTCAGGGAGTGAATTTAAGAACTGCTCTGGAAAAGCACTTTGGTTAAATTCCTATGGTTGCAAAAATCCCGTTCTGTAGTCTAGTCATGTGATTGTGCCTTAGCTGCAGTTGGGAGGGTGAGTGATTCACTTTTGCATGTTGTTTTAACACCTAGGACTTTCTTTGCTTGTTGAAATGCATACCTCTAGATTGAGCACATTATCTCCCAGGGAGAATTTGTGCGAAGTGTAACCATCAGAGATGGCACATTTCACAAGTAGTTTAGTAGATACTTTTCTAAGCTAATATAGGCGGCAGTAGTTTATTTACTTCCCATGAGTACATATTGACTGTACTTTCAGTTGTATCCAGCCCCCATGTATATTAAAGGCATGATCAAGTTTGTAGCTCCAAGATCCTCCATATACAGTAACTGTCTGCAACTCTCATGATTGTATTTATTATAGCAAAAGACAAGTATGCAACTTTGACTGCTTTGGGCTCAGGAGTTCAGATTGCTTTAATAAAACTATGTTTCAGGTGCATTTTGCTTTAATAAAACTATGTTTCAGGTGCATTTTGGAACACACCTCAGAAACACTGCCACTTGTGGTAAATAGCATCCCTGCCAACAAAATAAGACAAAAGCCATTTTTCAGACTTTATAAGTAATTAGAAGAGGGGACTTTGTAAAGTATTTGGAACAAATCTAGTCAACTAAATCAGACCGGAAAGTGTTTAAATCAGACATATGTTCCTTCATAACAGCCTTGGACTTCCTAACCCCGACATATTTCAAGGAAAAGGTTGACATCCTGTAGTCTTCTGGCCAACATTTCTGAGCTAGCTGAGGTTCTCTGCTTCTAAATCAGGAACCCTGACACTTATCAAGTATTCTGTCAGGAACATTAGGTATCCAAAAGTGATAAAGCTTCAATTTGCTAGCCCATTAGACTAATTACTGCAATAATTAAGTAACTACCTGATTAGAACTAATGGGTACCTAATTATGCGGGAGAAAAGTATCAGGTGGCAATTATCAGGTGGCAATTAATAGACTGAAGTTAATGTCTTAGCACTGCCTTTGTATGAATTCATAAGAAAGGCGAGGAAAACAAACAATAGCGTATTAATATTTATCATCCTCCACGTGTCTTCCAGCTTACCTCATTTGTAGAGAGCCAATTAGCGTCAGTTTCATGTAAACGGCAGTCTGTATATGTCTGTGGCTGGGATTACCTGAAAGCCAAACTTCAGGCAAGAATATTATTTTAGCTTTCATACAAGGCTGTCATTTGTATTATAAAAAAAACAGCATTTCCAATATACCAGTAACTACAGTTTTGAAAACTTTGTGCAGAATATAAGGCTGGATGCGAGGCAGCTATGTTTCTATCAGCGTGGACACTGACAGTTTGCAAAGCTGTTATGTGATAATGTGACTCAAGTCAGATCTGTCCTTTGTATGTTGTTATCGCTGAGCAGAGTGTATCATCACATTATCCTCGTCTGCATCAAGGAAAGCTCATTTATACTATATTACTGAATCAGTGCTAATGAGTTTTGTTTTTTATTTTTAAATCCATGTTGTTGGACATGATTTACTAACATTCTCCAAGACTGTAAAGCAGTGGAGATTCTATGTAATACTTACCTGGCCAGACCGTTTGATAAGGTTGCAGTGGCTTAACTGCAATTCATGTGGCCCCCAGAAAACGTTGATGGGGCCCCCAATTGTTACACCCTTCCCTTGCCTCCCCTTTACGCCCTTTACAGCCTGGGGGCCCATCTTACAAGGGTCATAAAACAAGTGTGGCCATCATGAGATTCACACCCATAACAAGTGTAGCCACAAAAACACCTGATCTAAATTGTAGACCTCTGTATCAGAGGAAGGGAAGGTTAGACGTTGGGGGCCCCCCGAGGCTCTGGGCCCCCTGCGATTGCAGGTGCTGCTCCCCTCTAAATAAGCCCCTGTAAAGTTGTCTGCTATTAAGTTTGTAACTCACCTGGTCCATACCAAACTATAGAGAGGGTTGTTTAGCGATAAGTAGAATAGTGGTCATGCAGTTGCAGTCACATGCACACTCCTGAAGTAAGAAATATTTGTAATAAATCCAGGTAGTCTTAGATATAATACTCAAAGTTCTCACTGCAAACCTGCAGCTGAAAAGCAATTATTTAAATAACTTTCCAGAATTCCTTTTTATCTTCTGTAATGCATCATTTTGGTACCTAATTTCCGACTTTTGTTGCCAACCAAAGAAAGGTTTGCAGGGTTACTTGTGTTCTAATGTTCTCCAACCAATGTTCTCCAACCAATGTTCTCCAACCTTCAAAACCTTTAGGCATTGTTTCAACCATAAGCTTTTCTGTGCACATTTAAGCAACGCATATACTGTAGTGTGTGGTGCACAAGAACATCTAATCCACTCACAAATGCGTTGCACAGCAGTACTTGATCCCAATGCACTGTTATGCACAACCCAATCAGAGCTGGGACTAGGTCCTCCAGCACCCAAGGCTGAGACACCAAAGTGTGCTCCTCCATCCCTCCCACTCCAGCCATCACATACTGATTGCTATTAGAGTAAGTGTCACCACAGCCCCCGCCAACACCTTCCCCCCAACACCTTAGTTTTCTGGCTTGCAGTCACTGCCATGCATCCCCTTTTCTTATTTCTCTCTGCTTCAAACACAATAGGGGAATGATAGCTGAGTAAGTTGTGCACCCCTTCCCTAATCACCCCAGGGTCCCCAACACCTTAATCTCTAATTATATGGCTTGCAGTCACTGCCATGTATCCCCTTTTCTTATGTATTTTGCTTCAAACACAATAGGGGAATGATAGGTGAGTGAGTTGTGTGGCCCCTCCTACACTGCGCCCTGAGGCTGGAGCCTCTCTCGCCTCTGCCTCAGCCCGGCCCTGAATGCAATATTGTCCTTTGTCCCAATAATCACTATACCTGAATGGGATCAGTACTTCAATGCTGGTACTGTGTGTCGACACATAATCCAGTGGCCACCTACGTTGTTCAAGCCCATTGGGTCTAAACAGGTACTAACATATGGTTTATTTGCTTACCCCAAGAACGTGGAATTCTGTTTAAAAAATAAAGAAGATCACAAACATGATAACTCATGCTATAATTACTTGCTACACTGGTACACAAACTCTTGTATTTCTAGGTAGAGGAGTATTAGTTTAATATAGTTCCCCCCACCACTTTTTAAAATAAATAAATATATAAATATATTTATACAATTACATATTTTATCCTGCAGTGCCTTCGTACCAGGTTTTGAACGCAAGGTAGCTCTCTGCTGGTCATTCTCTTACTATTCCCCACCTTCTCCCTCATAGTGGTGCATTGCCATGTCAACGACTAACTAAGGTGTCACTTGGAAGCGAATTGCGTGGCTACCATTGGCCCAAACACAGTCACTGTGTCAGTCAATCAGTCGTCAGTGTATTTGGCACAGTGGCAGCTGTGTAGTTTGGATCCATTTCCACAATGCAGGGTCGTCCTTTGTCCCATTCACTATACCTGAATGGGATCAGCACTGCATTGGAGAGCAATCTGGTGCTGTGTGTTGATGTATAATCACATGGCCACCTGTGTTGCATAGCGGAAATGAGGTTTTGTGTGATTATTATTTTCTCTACCCAAAACCATCATGAACAAATTCCGGACAACCTAAGTTGAAAGTGTGTATGCGCGTTAACTGTTACTGCGCGCTTCTGCCTCAAATCACAAATCTTTAAGTGCCCCCAAGATTGGTTGAAAGATCTTATGCATTGGCAAAACAATGTTATAGGATTACATTATGTTGAATAATGTATATTTAGCATTCATTGGAATCTCCAAAACTGATTTCAAGTGCAACATTTTTTTAGTGGTTAGCATTCTTGCTTAGAACCCATGAGGCACTCTCACATTGCACCATCCCAAATCTTAGCCAGCACACCATCTGCATGGCCAGGGCCGTTTCTTGGGCAGTGTGGGCAGGGTGACCGCCCTGGGTGCAAACCAGCAAGTAGAAGAAGGGGGGCACAGGCAGAAGGACATAACCACTAGGGAGCTGGTGAAGCGCGGTGCAGCCAAATGGAAGAAGAAGATTACCAGCTCAATCAGCTTCCTTGACTCCTACCAGGCTTCCTGCGTCAGATGTCAAGTCATCACGTCACCACCATGTGATGACACCTAATGTCCTGTAGCGGTACTGCAGGCTGTCAGTGCCTGGCGCCCATGGAGGAGTCGGCTTTCCGTGCTCTCTTCGCCTGTTTGTTTTCCTGGTCCCTGCTTCCTCCTGGATAAGCGGCTGGTCACTAGTAAGTAGGCAGATCTACTTGTGACCTGTGGCTATGTGACTGTCCCTAAAGAGTAAAGGTTTGCAATTCCATGGGGTGGGGGGAGAGGGGTGCAAGTTGTATACCCTCGCCCTGGGTGCAATTTAGCCTAGAAACTGCCCTGTGCATGGAATCTGTATTTCCTTCATGATTTACATCTATTTCTATGTGATCTTCTGGTTTCCTCTCACAGCGTGAAAACATACTGATAAGTTCATTAAATACCCCCCAAAATGTGTCCAAGAGTATGGAACACCTATAGTGAGTGATGTGACCTGCTCAACTTTATTAGCAAAGTGCTCTAGTGAACATAGGTTGGTAAAAACTAGGGATGATCAATGAGCTGCAAATATTTCCAAGTTCATGCAGGATTATGTACATTTATTTGCAAATGTATGCAGCTTGAAAATGAACCAATCAAGTCCAACCAAGGTTTATACTGATTGGTGCACTTTCAAGCTGCATATATTTGCTTAACCTCCTTAGCAGTAATCCTGAGTCAGGCTCGGGGTGGAAAGCCGCAGCTCAGAGAGGTTATGCCGTGCCTCAGTGAATTATATGCAGGAGCTGCTGCAAATCTCTCTGTGGTATTTTTTTATTTTTCTTGTTTTTAGGGTCTAAAACCCTGTGAAAAATTGCACAGCTTTAAGACCCTAAATCTTAAAATAATCATAACACCAAGGAGGTAAAACATGTACATAATCCTGCATGATATGCAAATATTTGCATCTCATTAATCATCCTTAGTAAGAACACCACAAGAAGCATAACTGTAAAGTACATAACAAAGAGCATCACTATTAAAGTGGACCTGAACTCTTGCACAGAACAGAAGAAAAACATAGAGAAATGCACCCTGTATGTATTTAGAGAGTTTAGCCTGTCTAATTCTTCCTCATCTTTGAGAAAGCACAAGTTGTAATTTCATCCCTCAGCTGTGTCATCTGCCTGCCACGGCAGAGATCTAATTGGTAAACACAGGATATTAACAATATGTCTGCTTCCATGAAAGCAGAAACACTGCAGATTTATTGCAGGATTTGTATCAGCTGTAATGAAGAAATGTTTTTCTTTAAAGCAGAGGTTCCCGGCTCTGTCCTCAAGGCCCACCAACAGTACATGTTTTGTAGAAAACCACAAGCATGCACACGTGTGGTAATTAGTGTCTCAGCAAAGCTAATTAACCACCTCTGTGGATTTCTACAAAACATGCACTGTTGGTGGGCCTTGACCCTTTGTATCTCTTTCCTGCTCTCAGAAGCCATTTACTGACAGGAAAGTATTTTATGGCTGTAATTACTAATCAGTGAGGGTCACACTATAGTCTGACCCAGTCCGACCCGGTCCTGACCCAAACAGAAACTGTCACTTGCATACCTGTTTTTTAACTCTTACAGGCAAGGAAAGAAAAAAAGGAACACAGCCTAGTTATTTGTGTGCTTGGCACTATACATACACATGTCTATCTCATCCTGTCACATGTCACCTCGGTTGTCCTTCAAGGCCTAGTTCACATTATAAATCTCCAGCGCTCCCGCAAGCGCTGTGCGGTTTTTAAAGCACTTTTCTAAGCGCTTTCAGGGCAATTTTCACTTAGAATAGCACTTTTCTAAGAGCTTTTGTGTAGCAAAGTTTTGTTTTACTTCCTGACGTCAGGAAGTGAACTCTTAGACCGGAAAATGAATAAATATATTGTATTTATTCATTAAAGCACTTGGGAAATCACTTTGCAAAGTGCTTTTTCAAGCGCTTTGCGATTTCCCTACACTTTCCATTGAATCGCAAACGCTCCAGAAATGGTACAGAAGCCTGTTTGCAAATGGGAATAAAGTGCATACTCACATAAGCGAACATTGTACAAGTGCTTTTAAAACGATTTTTAAAATCGCCAGCGCTTAAAATAACACAAAATTGTCCCCAATGTGAACAAGTATGCTGTTGTGTATAGCCCAGCGGCGGAGCTACGGAGCAGCGAAAACGTCTGACGTCACTGGACGCAGTGACTGTCCGGCATGGAACTTTTTACTAGCGCCGGCACGTCTTGGACTCACAGCCGGGATTGCGATACGGTAGCTGGATGCATACCCACATTTGCTGCCTGCTTCCCCCGCTTGACGTAGCCGTGCGCCCATTTGTTTGTACTTTATTGCTTTTAAAGTTTTTTTATTAAACGCGGGTACCATCCCTTAAACACACTTACGCTATGTGTAGCGTCTGTCCTTACTTTTGAGGTTACAACAACGGTTTTCACCTGCCAACACGGAGATCCGAATCCGCCGGAGTCTGGAAATTGCCTTGGTGGCTGAGGGGTGGCCTATACCCCTAAAGCGCAGTCGGGCCCTCTCTGGCCGCATCTTCCGGTGAGTCTCTCTATGTTGGGGGGAGGGCAATGAGTGCCCTGTTAACAGCTGTTGTCTCTGAGTGGAGTGTTGAGAAGAACCTGATTGAACAGACTGTATTTTGAGCGCTAACCTCATACATTGACTAACTTTCTCAGCTAATCACAAATAGCTAGGGAGCGCTCCACCGCCGGACCGGTGTTATCAGCCTGTGTTTACACGTTGTATTGCGAGCGCTTGTGTACATTTATTGCTGATTTAATGTTAGGACATCCAGATCCTAAAACTCTTGATGAAGCAATTTCCTTGGCTGTTAGAATGGATCGAAGTTTACGCTTCCATAAACAGTTCCGGGGAAATAGGGGCATAAAACCAGTTTCTTGTATTTCCTCTCCGTCTGAGTCCCCTTCGGACGAGCCAATGCAGATTGGTCGTTCCAGATTGACGCAGATTGAGAAAATGTGCAGGAGATCTGAGGGGTTATGTTTTTATTGTGCTGAGGAAGGCCATGTGGTACAGAATTGTCCAAAGAAGTCTGGAAAACGTTGCCGCCTAGGTGTAGTTAGAGGTAATACCCTGGGCGAGCCACTGTCACCTCTAAATAAGAATCGAGTCAATCTCCTGTGTTCCATTACTTGGAACAATCAGGTGTTCACGTCTGAAGCTTTTGTGGACTCTGGCTCAGAGGCCAATTTTATTGATTATGATTTTGTAAAGAGATTGGGTATTCCTGTACATTCTTTGGACCGACAATTCATGATCACGGCCATTGATGATTCTCCTCTGCAGAATAAACGTCCTTTGTCTCAGACACCACCTCTAGTATGCACTGTGGGAGTTTTACATAAGGAAAGATTACAATTCTTTGTGTTAAAAATGGCGACCTCTACTATCGTCTTGGGAATGCCATGGTTGCAGCAGCATTCCCCACAGATTGATTGGGCCTCCAGCCAGTTACTAAGCTGGTCGGAATATTGTCATGCCCACTGTTTAGAGAAAGTCACAATCTGCTCTACTCAGGTTCTAGTGAAGGGTGTACCAGTACAATACTCTGAGTTTGCGGATATGTTTTGTCCCAAGGCTGCTGATAAACTCCCGCCTCATCGGAGTTTCGACTGTCCCATTGAGTTAAGATCAGGGTGCATGCCTCCTAGAAGCCATTTGTATAACTTATCAGGTCCTGAAAAGATTGCTATGCAGAAGTATATCAAAGAGAATTTGGCCAAAGGGTTCATCCGTTCCTCCCGATCACCAGCTGGAGCAGGGTTCTTGTTTGTACAGAAGAAGGATGATGGCCTTAGGCCTTGTATTGATTATCGTGGTTTGAATAAGATCACAGTGAAGAACCGTTATCCTCTGCCACTGATTGACGATCTATTCGCACAAATAACCAATGCCAGCATCCTTTCCAAGTTTGATTTACGGGGTGCATACAACCTGATACGTATTAGGGATGACAACGAGTGGAAAACGGCCTTCAACACACCGGACGGCCATTACGAGTATTTGGTCATGCCCTTTGGGTTGTGTAATGCTCCAGCTGTTTTCCAAGAGTTGAATAACGAGGTTTTTAGAGAGGTCTTGGGAAAATTCGTATTAGTTTATCTTGATGATATACTGATCTTTCTCCTAACCTTTCTGAGCACAGGAAGCATGTACGTTATGTGTTGGAAAAACTGAGACAGAATTCTCTGTATGCTAAACTCGAGAAGTGCCTGTTTGAGGTTACGGAGGTCTCGTTTTTGAGTTACATGATCTCAACCACTGGGCTCTCTATGGATCCTCAGAAAGTGACTGCTGTGCTGGATTGGCCTCAACCAGTCGGGTTGAAGGCGCTCCAGAGATTCATTGACTTCGCCAATTATTATAGAAGGTTTATAAAGGGCTTTTCTGCAGTGATATCACCACTTACCCGCATGACCAAGAAGGGTGCAGATTCTTACCACTGGTCTTCCGAGGCCCAGGAAGCCTTCATTCAGTTAAAAAAGTTGTTTTGCTCAGTACCCATCTTGAGACATGTGGACGTTTCCCTCCCCTTCATAGTTGAAGTAGATGCTTCAGAAATTGGGGTAGGGGCTGTCTTGTCTCAACGCTCGGGGTCTTTAGGCAAGGTCCACCCTTGTGCCTATTTTTCACGCAGGTTTTTCCCTGCTGAGAGAAACTACGATGTGGGCAATAGGGAATTGCTGGCCATCAAACTTGCCTTCGAGGAGTGGCGACATTGGTTAGAGGGTGCAGAGCATACCATTACTGTGTACACTGATCACAAAAATTTGGAGTATATTGAAGGAGCCAAGAGGCTTAGTCCACGACAAGCCCGTTGGTCCTTATTTTTTTCGAGGTTTAGGTTTGTCATCACTTACACCCCTGGTAGTAAGAATGTTAAGGCTGATGCTCTCTCCAGATGCTTTGAACCGGAGACAGCTCAACCTACTCTTCCCGAGAACATCTTGCCACGCAAGGTTGTGCTTGCAGCCACGGAAACTTGGGAAGATTGGGCTGCCACATTGACGGCCTATCAGCTTGATACCCCGGAAGGGAAGCCGGAAGGAGTTCTCTTTGTGTCCATGCCCTTTCGGTTACAGATCCTGCAACTTTTCCACACCCATAAGAACGCAGATCATCCTGGGGTCACTCGCACTCTGGATCCCCTCACCCGATGTGTTTGGTGGCCTTCCTTGGCATCTGATTGCAAGGAGTTTGTCAGGGAGTGTGTAGTATGTGCCAGGAGCAAACCATCTCGTCAGGCCCCTGCGGGTACTTTGCAGCCTCTCCCAGTTCCGAGTGAACCCTGGACTCATTTGTCCATGGACTTTATTGGGGAACTTCCCAAGTCTGAGGGCATGTCTGTCATATGGGTGGTGGTGGACAGATTCAGCAAGATGGCCCACTTTGTCCCTCTTAAAGGGTTCCCCTCTGCTCAGGAGTTGGGTGATCTCTTTGTGCAGCATATCTTCCGGCTGCATGGAATCCCGGATGATGTGGTGTCAGAAAGAGGGGTCCAATTTGTGTCGAAATTCTGGAGGGCCTTTTGTCATGGTATGGGTATGAAGCTGTCATTTTCATCTGGGTACCACCCACAGACCAACGGGCAGACAGAAAGGGTTAACCAGGCTCTGGAACAGTTTCTCAGGTGCTATGTGGCCGATGCTCAGACTAATTGGGTTAAGTTTCTACCCTTTGCGGAGTTTGCGCACAATAATTTGAGGAATTCTTCCACTGGACTCTCTCCGTTTCAGGTGGTCTCTGGAAGGTCTCCCAAATTTTCCCCATTGCCAGTTTGTTCTTCTTCCTTCCCTGCCCTAGAGGACTGGCAAAGAACACTGAAAGATCTTTGGGGACAAGTAAGGAAGAGTTTGGAAACAGCCTTCCAGACTCAGAAAAGACAGGCCGATAAGAGACGTTCTGCTGAGTGGCATTTTGCTCCAGGTGACAAGGTTTGGGTGTCTACCAAACACTTAGCACTCAGACAACCATCGGCCAAATTGGGTCCTAGGTTCATAGGGCCTTACTCAGTAGCCAAAAAGATCAATGACGTCTCCTATGTGATTGATCTCCCGGCCAGTATGAGATGTGGTAGGTCTTTTCACGTCTCATTGCTGAAGCCAGCAGTGTATGTGGATTCCTCTCCTCCTCCCCCTGTGATAGTGGAGGGCCAAACAGAATACGAGGTGGAGAAAATTTTGGATTCTCGCCTCGTACAGAATTCTGTACAGTATCTGGTCCATTGGAAGGGGTATGGTGTGGAGGATAGGTCTTGGGTCTCAAAGGACCGCATGCATGCTGAGAAATTGAGAAAGAGATTTCATCAGTTACACCCTGAGAAGCCGGGTAAGAAGTGTCCGGAGGCCACTCCTCAAGGGGGGGGGGGGTGTACTGTGAAGGTTAGCAGAGTTACCGCCGCCGCAAGCGGTAGCAAGGCGGCGGTTTATGCGGCTCAGCCGGCGGTTTCCACCGCACAGTCAGTTTGTGACATCTTGCCTCAGGGCAGCAGGGACACCGCGGCCGGCGGCATGGCAGCGGTTCCCACTACTCAGCCGGCATCTACTAATCTTCTTGCCAACACGGATACTGCACACAGTCTCTCTGTCACTCAGAGTTTGAGGCTTACGCGCGCGCGGGCCAAGCGACAGGACCTTTATGTTAGTAGAAGGGCTGTCAGCTGACCAACCCGGTCAGCTGACTCCTTCCGCTCTTCTGATTGGATGAATGACTGGGGCGGAGCTGAGGAGCTCTTCCAGTACATATAGAACCTGTATGCCAGTCATTCCCTGTCTGCTGTTGCGAATACTATATGTGCTAGCTCTCAGACCTTAGCTAGATCCAACAATGTGCCAGAACCGGCAGGAGCTGGGAATCCACAGTTTCTTGATAGCTTAAAGTACTAATTGCATTGTTTGTCTTTTATGACCTCTTGCTTGCCTGACTACGCTCTAGTCTTCTGATTCTGTACCTTGCCTTTCTGATCTCGTTGCCGAACCATTGCTGATTGCACGATACACTGATCCTGTCTCTCGATTCTGTACTGTCTCTGTCCGTGAGTTGCTGAACCTGCCTGTCTGACTATGTTACCCTCAGTCTAGGTATCTAGCGTGAGGGGTTCCAGTATTTCCGCTCCTCGGAAATACTACGCTGCATTAAGGTCTGAATCACCCATTCCCATCTTGGTGTGTTCAGCCTTAAACCGAGGTCTCCTAGCCTTGGGGACTCTCGGTAGCAGCATAGATGATCACCTCATTCCTCCTGGTGATCTCATTACTTTGCAGATTAGGATCTTATTGTCTATGGATCCTTGCCTGCAGTAGTGTCTGTGACTCATTTGTGTTCCTGGAACTCCTGCTCCTCAGGAATTCCTAATTTGTTACTGTTGCACCAAGCACTCACACTTTAGGTGTCAAGAGGTTAGTTCATACTCGCATTATTGATGATTCTGCAGATCATCCATAATCGGGTATATCTGTATTTTTGGCGATTCTGCAGATCGCCAACAATCAGATTCTCTCTGTGGGCTGACACCAATCATTACAGAAAGTACTGAGTTCAGATCCGCTTTAACTACACAACAACAAGAATCACTGGCATTGACACAACTAGTATGGGTTTGTACACAACCATTACAGGTAAGTACACATTAACGACAAGCAATACTGTTACATGCACAATAGGCATAACCATTAATAACTTCACAACAACAAGAATCATTGGTATATATTACACAACAACTATTACTGGTAAGTACACAACAAAAAGCATCATTGTTAGGTACAAGGAATAATGTCAACAGAAATAAACCGAAATTCTTGTTTTCATTCATGTTACCTTTCCCGGGTAGAGTTAAGAGATTAAAAGTGTTTAAAACATAATAGCAGTAATGACTTTTGAATCACCATTTATACACTTTCTCTTTGACTGCTGGAAGCCTTCTGAACTCCTTGATGCCTTGAAAGTGGTTGAAAAGATTTATTTATCAACTTCATCAACTCTCAACAACCAGTTAAGCTCAAATTGACATACACATAGAGAATGCGGCAAAGTCAAGGTTGTGTAATATGATTCCTGCCTGCGAGAGTGTTTATCTGTCTAAATCATAATAACTCGTTGAGGAAAAAAATATCTACTTCAAGTCTATTAACAATGAAAGGAATAAAGTGTTCAAGCAATGTCACTGAAATGGGGCAGATGAGATATGAATGTCAGCCTTGAAATATCCTCCTGGAAGTGGGAAGGTTATACATTTTGCTTGGATACAGAGAAACATTGCCAACAGCTGAAGAATCACATCGATCATTTTTCCTTATGAATTACTACGGCAAACTTTTAGGTTGGCTTTTAGCAATTGATCCATCCAACCTTTTCTACACAAATGTACAAAGTTAGGTCTCTGTTACATTCTACGCTGAAAAACTGATGCATTTTAACTTTTCATAGCAGTGCAGTGTGAAAAAGCATTAATGCGTATAATGTGAATTGAGCCATAGGGAAACTTGGACATTACCTAGCATTTCAGTTGCCTGTTCTGTTGTGTGCATATAATAAAGGCTCCGATTAAAAAGAGTGCCAGATTATAAGCAATATTAAATTTATCGTTTAGTAAAATGGGCGCAAAGATATGACATAAAATATAATTTATAATAATGATATTCTACTATTCCCCACTGTAAACTCTATTTTTTACATTTACAAAAATGAGGACCAGTAAAAGTGATAAAATATTGTGTAATTTACCGATATTGTGCCACTGCATTCATATAGTAAAATACTTACCGATATTTTACTATAGCCTAGCCTCTCCCTACTCTCACACATAACCCTCCCCTGGTGGTGCCTAACCCTAAGGCCCCCTGGTGGTGCCTAACCCTAAGACCTCTCCCCCCAGAGGTGCCTAACCCTAAGACCCTCCCTGGGTGCCTGATCCTAAGACCCCCCCTGGTGGTCCCTAACCCATAAGACATCCTCTGGTAGTGCCTAACTCAAAGACCCCCCATGGCAATGCCTAACCTTAATCCCCCATTTTGTTTGTGTAATATAAATTAGTATATTATTTTTATGGTTTTATTTAACACAGAATTAAAAAATGATACTTGAGGAGTTAAAACGTAATAATAATATATAAATATATATGTTTAAGTAAGTTTGTTGAGGAACGATAATTGGTAACATAGGTGAAAATAGAGGAAGCTTCTCATTGTGGTACAAAAAGTTGAAATGTAAACAATTTTTTCTGAGAAAGCATAGGGAGTTTTAGAAAGAATTATTTGTTAAATAATGGGTTACTGTAATTGATACATTTGGTATGGCAAGTTAAAGATAACAAGTGATGTATAAACGATACCATTGTTTTATATGAACGCAGCGACCTTTTTATACAGTTACCACTAAACTAAAAAAATGTAACATTGATGTCTATGGGGTGCCCTTTTTAATAGACCCCTTTATTACATGATCCGGTTCAGTTATAGCTAACAGCAACTGGTGTGGTGTAAGGCTAGGTTTCCCCTTGTGGGAAAAGTTGCATTTGTATTAAAACCAATGAATATAAATGGGCTAGATAGCATTTCATGCAAATTTTGTCATGCGATTGTATGTGTGAAAAAAACAGCCTGATTTTTTTAAATAATATGAAAAATCACATTAAAAATTTGAATATTTGCATCCGCTTTCTTACCAGAAAGAGGAACTTGTCATGTTGTTACTAGGCAGAACATGTAAATTTGGGCCATTGCAAAAAATAGCATGTAACAATTCGCATAAAAACACATGTACTGTAAAATACCATACTTTTTTTTTATTTTTGAGAAAAATCGCATGTGATTTTCTTGATGTTAGAACACAATGCTACAGTGGAAACGTAGCCTACAAGAACCAGTGGTGGCTCCAGGTTCAAATTTTTGGGTGGGCACAATGGCTGGCTGGTGGAGCCCATTTGTATTATCAAAATCGATGTTTGTATGGTGAGCTTTAGATAATTTTTGCCTAACTTAAAGAGACTCCGTAACAAAAATTGCATCCTGTTTTTTATCATCCTACAAGTTCCAAAAGCTATTCTAATGTGTTCTGGCTTACTGCAGCACGTTCTACTATCACCATCTCTGTAATAAATCAACTTATCTCTCTCTTGTCAGACTTGTCAGCCTGTGTCTGGAAGGCTGCCAAGTTCTTCAGTGTTGTGGTTCTGTGATGCATCTCCCCCCTCCAGGCCCCTCTCTGCACATTGCCTGTGTATTATTTAGATTAGGGCAGCTTCTCTCTTCTCTCTTATCTTTTACAAGCTGGATAAATCCTCCTCTGAGCTGGCTGGGCTTTCACATACTGAGGAATTACATACAGGCAGAGCTGTCTGCACTCTGCAGTAAGAAACAGCCTGACACTTCAGTGGAAGATAGCTGCAGGGGGAAAAGAAACACACAAATGATCTCTTGAGATTCAAAAGGAAGGGTGTATACAGCCTGCTTGTGTATGGATGTATTTTCTATGTGTGGACATACTGTACATCAACCTACTTCCTGTTTTGGTGGTCATTTTGTTTGTTTATAAACAAACTTTTTAAAACTGTTTTTAACCACTTTTAATGCGGCGAGGAGCGGCGAAATTGTGACAGAGGGTAATAGGAGATGTCCCCTAACGCACTGGTATGTTTACTTTTGTGCGATTTTAACAATACAGATTCTCTTTAAGTGATACAATTAAGCCTAACTAGTTCAGCAATGATAGGAACCAAATGTTAACATCACAAGCAGAACTCAGAGTCTTTTAGGCAGAGCAGATTATCCAAGTGAGGGTGCTATTATTGAAGTAAAGTTACCTGGCTAGTTTGCTGGCGTGCTTTCAATTTTACTTGCTAGCAAGCTACTCCTGTGTGGACAGATCACAGACAAATCATTCTAGCCCCCAACCTGTTTCTCAAGACTCTACAAGCAAGGGGAGGAGAAGAGGCAGGAGGGAGAAAGACACTGTGGCCCATATGCAATTAACTTTTTCTCTTCAGTTTTCTCCTAAGTGGTATTTTTTAATTTAATGCCTTTAAAACCACCAGCAAGCAAGACAATTCCCACAATAATTTGAATAGTACTTTTTAACCAACTTTTAGGTACTTTTTCCATTACGAAGTGCTGAAAAGTTATTCTAAATCAAAAATGAAAATGTATCTTAATAGCTAAGCGTTACTGGAAACTAGAGCTTGTGTGTAACTGGCATGAAGTTTTGGAGTCGGATTATTATCCTGATTCAAAACTTTCTCTCTGTAAAATACAAGCTCTAGTTTATTGGCTAATTTTAAAGAAAAACAGTAAGCTTTCAGCTTGTATGCCTTCTTCAGAGTCTGTTCCTGTTGACTGACAATGTTAGAACATACAATCAGTAGAAAGTAGTTTTTGTCTACTTCTTGTCTACTGTCATCCAGATATATTAATTACAAGGAATCTTGCAAGGATTGAGAGGTATTCATAGCAAATAGATAAGTCCCTTGGATTACCTAATGCTGACATGCTGAGTATTTTTAGAGACTGTATCCTGTTCACTGTATGCTGCTGGAGCCTGGAAACAGTTAACTGTATGTGTTACTGAGTGGGGAGGGCACTCATGGGGGTACAGTGATTTCCGGGGGGGGCAGTGCCCCAGCGTGCCCCAGTGTAGCGCCGCCCATGACAAGGACCCTTACACACTTTGCAAATTTCACTTACAAGTAATGCTTATCCATTCTGATCAAAGCTAAGGTGCCCATTAATGGGGAGAATTTTAGCAAATGAAGATCATATTTAATCCATCCACAGCATTAAAGAACCTCAACTACTCCTAATATTTATTGATAATGTGATTATTCATGTTCCATTGGGCCTACCAATTTCTCTGTGTTCATACAATATGAACTGAATAATTTGATGATCGTACACAACGATTTACAAAACATTGTAATATTGATGGGCACCTTTGGATGTACTGTACTACCACATTTATATCCCTCACAATCATGGGATTCCTGTGATCAGTGATAAATGTAGAGCAGTGGATCAATAGAATGAGCTAATACTAGCATGTAGGCATGGCTAAAGTAGACCTGAAATGCTACTGGCTTATGGCCATCCTCTGCTTCTGCTACGTTATCAGTCACTGACTCAGAGCCACCATGCAGCTCAGGTGCTCTGACTCCACACACTGCATGTTTGTTTTAGTTGTGTGGCTTAAACACCTGAAACCAAAGACTCATCGCTGCACCAAGGTAAAATACTTTTTTTGTAACAAAAAAAAAAAAAGAACTAAAGATGACAGCCTTCATATCATTCTGCACTAAGACAAACTTGTATGAACTCCTTTATTTTTAGCACATGGGCATCAATTCACTAAGCAGTTTAGACTAGTCTACAGATGTTTTTTAGTCTACTGATGGTTTGGTGTAATATTTTAGACCTGTTTTTAGACCTGGTCTAACATTCAGTAATTACACAATTCACAAAGGCAAACAAGGAGTAACCACGCCCACTTTTTCGGACAGAGATTAGACCAGCTGATATCTGTCGGTAAAGTAATTCTGTGAGGTATTTTAGATATGAGGATGGAACCTTTTGAATTCATTATGCAGGAGTTTAATTGTATGCAGAGGAGAACTCATCAAAGGAAAAGGATGTCAGTCATAGTTACCTGTTTGTTAATTGCATCTTTTGATCATTTCCCCTGCTTTACCGACCTAATTACCAAATGGTTTAGACCAGGTCTAAAAACAGGTAGTGTAGTGGTTGATGATTAGACAAGGTTGGGCAAGTAGCATAGGATGGATACTGCAACAGTAACAACTATAGGATGGAGGCAGAAGTACCAAATTTTTTAGTTCACCCAAGAGCTGCCATGAGCAAGTCTCTACTTTTTACAGCAATCAATGTGTGTATTGCACTTTTTCCTCTTTGTTAGTGCCCATGATTTAATTTTGGGTCCTAATAATGCCTGTGCATTTGTCTTCCATGCAGTAGTTTAGCTAGTACTGTCTGGGCATTTGCACGTAGAGGTGCTCTGTAAGGATTCAGTATAAATAGCTTTCCAAAAAGTTCCACTAAGATATGAAGTCTGCTTTTTTGAGGGCTCTGTTTAATCTCTGAATCTCTCTGTTTCTTTGTGCATAATAGAGTGAAGATTTCCTATGCAGCTTATTTATTTCTCTCAGAAAGGAATAAAAACTCAGATAAAGCAAACTGTGGATCACTCGCAAACACTTATTCCTTTGGGTTACATTCCCTGCTGAAGATCGTTAACATAATATAGATGTAGTAGCAGATGTTGCATAAGAAACAAATGCAGTCTCTTGCCATTAACTGTAAATGTCTATCAAAGTTATAGAAAATTGGCAGTGCATAGGTGTATTAGTGAAAGGACCTATGATATGAATAACGAGTGTCTCCCATGTAAGAATAAGAATCAGCTTTTTTGAGAAGTATGATGAAAATTGCACCTGCAATTATTTTTGGTACAGACAGCCTTACAGTGGTTCAGCTGGCAGTTCAACAGCCAGGGGCATAAAATACACTTTGATGGACAATAATGCAAGTAATACATAACACAGAAGAAGTGGATATTAAAGTATGAATGAGGGGGACTGAAGGTTTGGTAGGAATTGATCTGTAGCGTTGGCCTGTAGAGGTGGGCCGAATGGTTCGCCGGCGAACCTCGGGTGGTTCACCTTCGCCGGCGTAAGGCGAACTTTCCCGGAAGATTGATTCGCCCCATAATGCTCTGCATCACAGTCAGCAGGTGCATTGTAGCCAATCCGGCTATACTAAGCCCTGGAGCCCCACCCCCCCCCTTATATAAGGCAGGCTCCGGCGGCCATTAGCCTCACTCGTGTGCCTGCTAGAGACAGACTAGGGACAGCTGCTGCAGACTTGTTCTCCTATGCATATACATAGGTTAGGATTTAGTTAGTGTTGGGCCCCTCCCATGGAGGATTGACTTCTTCGCAGTGGGAGGGACGAGTACTTAATAGGTTGCATGCAAGCTGTTAATGGAAACCAACATCCTCTTCTAGTGGTAGACAGGTCATGTGTATGCTCGGTGTGTATTCGACCCCACAAGTGGGGCTTGCACTCTTTTGCAGGTAGGCACTAGTCTGTTTTTAAGTAGCGCTGCTCATTTCCTTGCTATGTACTAATGTAATTCGTTTTTGGTCAGCTGCTCCCACTTAACAGCCATGCTTTTGGTGTATATGCAGAGCTTCTGTTTGGGTTTAAGGTGCGTTTGTAGTTCCTGGGGGGGCTCGGCGCATCTCTGATGGAGGCCATTCGGAGGCGGCCTGGTGTTGCGCTGATCCACCTTGTGCGCACTTGTGTTGTTTAGACAGCATTGCTAATTCATACTGTGTGTCCCACTGCCAGCAGCAGCAGCAGCAGCACATTCAGTGACTACCTGTGTGTGTGAGACACACTCACCTCACTGCATATAGCTACCTTTTGTGTTCAGTGAACTCACCTCACTGCATATAACTACCTTTGTGTTGAGTGAACTCAGCTGACTGCATATATAACTACCTTTGTGTTGAGTGAACTCAGCTGACTGCATCTAACTACCTTTTGTGTTCACTGAACTCACCTCACTGCATATATAACTACCTTTGGGTTGAGTGAACTCACCTCACTGCATCTAACTACCTTTTGTGTTCAGTGAACTCACCTCACTGCATATATAACTACCTTTGGGTTGAGTGAACTCACCTCACTGCATATCTACCTTTTCTATTGAGTCAACTCACCTCACTGCATATACCTAGCTTCCCCCCGAGATGGACAATATGGACAAACCAGGTAGAGGAAGAGGTAGAGGCAGACCCAGAGGAAGGCCACCTGGCACTGTCAGGTCTGTGCGAGGTGGTGTTGCTGTGATTTCGTGTGGACCTGGCCCAAAGTACAGTGCTCAGAAGAAGGCACGTGCCATCACTTCCCAAAATTGTGAGGATGTGCTTGAGTATTTAACACAGAACATCTCATCTCCCGCAGCCACCAGCGCTACAACAAGCACCACATCTGCTGTATTTGACACTTCGCAGGAGTTATTTGGTGGTGGTGGTAGTGAAATCACTGATTCACAGCAACTACTGCAACAACAAGAAGAAGATGCAGGTACACCACCTCATATGTCTGAGTTAGGTGGCGATAGTATGGAAGTAACGTGTGAGGAGGGGCATGGTGAACCACCTGAAGCTGGTGCAGTTGTGGAGTTGTCTGAGGAAAGCGAAGCTGGGCAGGAGGATTATGATGACGATTATACGGATGTCACGTATGTTCCCAATAGAGGAGATGACCAGGGGGACAGTTCAGAGGGGGAGCCAGAGAGGAGTAGGAGGAGACGACTCCATGATAGAAGCAGAGGGAGCTCGTCCTTAGAAACAGCTGGGGGCAGTGTCCGGCGCCATGTATCACCAGCTATGGCCAGCCAGAGCCAACATGCCCTTCAAGGTCAGCTGTTGATGCCACCGTAGTGCCATCACCCCAGGGGGGCTCAGCGGTTTGGAAATATTTTACGGTGTGTGCCTCAGATAGGAGCAAAGCCATCTGTTCTCTCTGCCTCCAAAAATTGAGCCGTGGAAAGGCCAACACTCACGTAGGGACAAGTGCCTTACGAAGGCACCTGGAGAAAAGGCACAAACAGCTATGGGAAGAACACCAGAGGAAGAGCAGCACCCCTCAAAAGACAAGCCACCCTCCTTCTCCTCTTCCTCCTTCAGGTACATCGTCTTCATCCGCTTTCTCCCTTGAACCTTCACAGCCACCCTCCTTCACACCGCCTCTGCCCTTGAGCGGTTCCTGCTCCTCTGCCCACAGCAGTAGCCAGGTGTCCGTAAAGGAAGTCTTTGAGCGGAAGAAGCCAATTTCGGCCAGTCACCCTCTTGCCCGGCGTCTGACAGCTGGTGTGGCGGAACTATTAGCTCGCCAGCTATTACCATACAAGCTGGTGGAGTCAGAGGCTTTCCGTAAATTTGTGGCCATTGGGACACCGCACTGGAAGATACCAGGCCGCACTTATTTTTCACGAAAGGCCATACCCAAACTGTACCGTGCAGTTCAGAGGCAAGTGGTGTCATCTATTGCGAAGAGCGTTGGGTCAAGGGTCCACCTGACCACGGATGCCTGGTCTGCCAAGCACGGGCAGGGCCGCTACATTACGTACACAGCCCATTGGGTCAACCTGGTGACCAATGGCAGCAAGCAGGGAGTACGTGGCTGCGCAGCGGACCGACTTGTCACACCTCCACGGCTTGCAGGCAGGCCTCCTGCCACCTTCTCCTCCAGCTACATCCTCTTCGCTGTCAACCTCCTCCTCCTCCTTGGCTGAGTGTCAGTTGAACTCTAGCGGCGCTGCTACATGTGCTGAATCTGGTCGTGCAAAGATTTGTCTCAAAGTACCCAGGCTTAGAGGACGTCCTAAAGCAGACGAGGAAGTTGTGTGGGCATTTCAGGCGGTCTTATATGGCCATGGCACGCTTTGCGGACATTCAGCGGAAAAACAACTTGGCGGTGAGACACTTGATATGCGATAGCCCAACTCGCTGGAATTCCACCCTGCTCATGTTCTCTCGCCTGCTAGACCAGGAGAAAGCCGTCACCCAGTACCTGTACAACTACAGTAGAAGGGCACAATCTGGGAAGATGGGGATGTTGTGGCCCAACAGCTGGACACTGATGCGAAATGCATGCAGGACTATGCGGCCTTTGAGGAGGTGACCAACCTGGTGAGTCGCGCTAAAGGCACCATCAGCGACTTGATCCCCTACGCTTACTTCCTGGAGCGTGCTGTGCGTAGAGGGTGGATGAAGCTGTGGAGGAGCGGGAACAGGAACAGCTACGGCAGGAGGATTCGTGGGGGCGATTTACATCCGAACCACATGTTTCCTCGACACCTGCGGCACCACAGAGGGGGGAGGAGGAGGAAGTAGAGGAGTCGTGTGGGGAAGGAGAGGAGTCAGACTCGGATGACGATTATGAGGAAGGTGTTTCTGTGGAGGAGGAAGAGGCGGCGGCGCCGGCAGAAGAACAACCACATCAGCCATCACAGGGGGCTTCTGCTGCTCCACGTTCCCATGGTATTGTTCGTGGCTGGGGGGAGGAAGAGGAGTTGCGTGACGTCACTGTAGAAGAGCAAGAGGAGATGGAGAGTACGTCTGGATCCGACTTTGTGCAGATAGCCTCTTTCATGTTGTCCAGCCTGTTGAGGGACCCCCGTATCAAAAAACTCAAGGGGAATGACCTGTACTGGGTGGCCACGCTACTAGACCCTCGGTACAGGCACAAAGTGGCAGACCTGTTACCAACTCAAGACAAGGCGGAAAGGATGCAGCACTTGCAGAACAAGCTGTCAATGATGCTTTACAATGCATTTAAGGGTGATGTGACAGTACAACGCAATAAAGGTACCACTGGCAGTAATCCTCCTCCTCCTCACCAGTCCACGCAGGCAAGGACAGGATGCTCCAGCGATCTCGGGGTGATGTCGGACATGCGGACATTCTTTAGTCCAACGCCTCGCAGCAGCCCTTCGGGATCCACCCTCCACCAACGCCTGGGCCGACAGGTAGCCGACTACCTGGCCTTAAGTGTGGATGTACACACTGCGACTGCGAGCAGCGAGGATGAACCCTTGCTCTACTGGTTGCGCATGCTTGACCTGTGGCCAGATCTGTCCCAATTTGCCATACAACTTCTCTCTTGCCCTGCCGCAAGCGTCCTGTCAGAAAGGACCTTCAGTGCAGCTGGAGGCATTGTCACTGAGAAGAGAAGTCGCCTAAGTCATGACAGTGTTCAGTACCTGACCTTTATCAAAATGAATGAGGCATGGATCCCTGAGGGCTATTGCACGACCGAAGACTAAGTCAGTCCCCACACACAGCATCTCTGCCTGCAGGCCGCTTGACTGCCTTCTCCGCCACCACCACCAGGGTCCAGGACTCTAGGCAGATTCCAGAATTTTTAAGGCCACTGCTAGCAGCGGCCGCTATACTAATTTTTCTGGGGCGTGCACATGCCTGCCTAATTTTTCTGGCTGAACTGCAGGCGGCTGCAACAAAAAAACAAAAGGCATGTACATGTGCCCATCCCCCTTCACGATCATTACCTTGCCGCGGTGAAGGGGCTTGCGTATCACAATGAAGCAATGACCGCCGGCTATATGAGTGTCTCGGGTGGGGGTGGCACACCAAAGATAAATAAGGTCGTTGTTTCATTGTGGTCAGACCAAATTTGATCAGCTGGACAGTCACTGTTCTGTCATTCAGCTACATCAGCCGGGCGACCATATGGGCTGAAAAGCCACCATCACCTGCACTCTCGTCATGGTGCGCACCAGTCCAGCACGGCTGTCACTACACAAACGGCTGTTTGCAGTCACTGCATACCTTTCACTGCATCTGTGACTGCACATTGTATTATACCTGGCAGTCAATGCAGAACTTGCACTTGAATGGATGGCAGACTTGCCCTCCATAACGGATTCCCGTTAAAGGATTTAAAGTTGATTCATTACAATTAGGGCCTCAAAAGTCCTCCTGAGTCCTGTATTGTTATTTTTGGTCACTACCTCGGGGCGGGTGTGCATGCCTGCCTGCCTGCTGCCCTCCTTGCCTGTGTAGTGGTAGCCATTGCTCAGGCTCCAACTCCGGAATGCAATACAACCATCTACAGTTTCAAACAATTTAAAAATACAACCATCTACATTTTAAAACAATTTAAAAATACAACCATCTACAGTCTCAAACAATTTAAAAATACAACCATCTACAGTTTCAAACAATTGAAAAAAATGGCAAAAAACTTGCCCTCCGTAAAACATTCTTGGCAAATGCTTTCGACTTGGTTTGTCTTCCGCTGGGTCAAGGGTCCATCTGATCACAGATGCCTGGTCTGCAAAGCACGGTCAGGGCAGCTACAGCATGGATCTCAGCAGGCTCCCACTTCGGGCCGGAATCCAACCTTCATTCCCCGCCCATTACCCGTGGTGACAATGGCAGACTTGCCCTCCATAACAGGTTCCCATTAAAGGATTTAAAGTTGATTCATTACAATTAGGGCCTCAAAAGTCCTCCTGAGTCCTGTATTGTTATTTTTGGTCACTACCCCAGGGTGGGCGTGCACGCCTGCCTGCTGCCCTCCTTGCCTGTGTAGTGATAGCCGTTGCTCAGGCTCCAACTCCGGAACGCAATACAACCATCTACAGTTTCAAACAATTTAAAAATACAACCATCTACATTTTAAAACAATTTAAAAATACAACCATCTACAGTTTCAAACTATTTAAAAATACAACCATCTATAGTTTCAAACAATTGAAGAATACAACCATCTGCAGTTTCAAACAATTGAAAAAAAATGGCAAAAAACTTGCCCTCCGTAAAACATTCTTGGCAAATGCTTTTGACTTGGTTTGTCTTCCGCTGGGTCAAGGGTCCATCTGATCACAGATGCCTGGTCTGCAAAGCACAATCAGGGCAGCTACAGCATGGGTCTCAGCAGGCTCCCACTTCGGGCCGGAATCCAACCTTCATTCCCCGCCCATTACCCGTGGTGACAATGGCAGACTTGCCCTCCATAACGGATTCCCATTAAAGGATTTAAAGTTGATTAATTACAATTAGGGCCTCAAAAGTCATCCTGAGTCCTGTATTGTTATTTTTGGTCACTACCTCGGGGCGGGCGTGCATGCCTCCTTGCCTGTGTAGTGGTAGCCGTTGCTCAGGCTCCACACCGGATTCCATCCCTCATTCCCCGGCCATTACCTGGGGTCACAAATGGCAGACTTGCCCACATCCATATGATTCTCGTGAAAGGAATGTGGTGTCATCTTTGCCCGCCATAACTGGTTCTCGTTAAAGGATTTAAAGTACATTCATTTCAAATACAGCAAGCCCTCGATAGTCATCCTGTATTGTTATTTTTGGTCACTACCTCGGGGCGGGCGTGCATGCCTTCCTGCTGCCCTCCTTGGATGTGTAGTTGTAGCCGTTGCTCAGGCTCTACACCGGATTCAAACCCTCATTCCCCGGCCATTACCTGGGGTCACAATGCCAGACTTGCCCGCCTCCATAGGATTCTCATTGTAGCGGTACTGAACAAGTACACAGCAAGTAGAAAATGTAATTTAAAACCAAAACGTAAGCTTTTTAACAATGCCATGGAAAGTTGAGAAGGCAGTCACACATTACCTGACATCACTGAGTGAGGAAGAGCAATCTCGCCATGTTGCGCAGTCGTCCAGCATGGCCGTCACTACACAAACAGCTGGTAACTTGTGGTGCGTTACACAGTTAGTTTGGTGTGTCAGTGTAAAGCAGTACTCTGATTACACTACCTGATTGATGTATACACATGCAAGATGTTTTAATAAAGCACGTTAGGCCTGCAATTTAGCATTCAATGTGATTTCTGCCCTTAAAATGCTGTTTTGCATCACTTCCAGATTTTTCCCCGGGACTTTTGGCGTGTATCCCACTCCGCCATGCCCCCTCCAGGTGTTAGACCCCTTGAAACATCTTTTCCATCACTTTTGTGGCCAGCATAATTTTTTCTATTTTTCAAAGTTCGCCTCGCCATTGAAGTCTATTGCGGTTCGCGAACTTTTCCGCGAACCGAACCTTCCGCGGAAGTTCGCGAACCCGGTTCGCGAACCTAAAATTGGAGGTTCGGCCCATCACTAGTGGCCTGATGAGAGGAGATTGATATAATAATTGCTGGGGTGGGAGGGTTCGTTCACTATTTTGTTTGCCCTGGTTCTCAGTCTGGAGGTGTGAAGGCATTCCAGTGATGGCAGGGGTGTGCCGATGATTCTCTCCACAGCACTGATGACCCTCTGAAGTTTGTTTCTACAGCCAATGGAGGTGCCTGCATGACAGATGATGATGAAGGAGCAGAGGATAGGCGGAGTAGAAGCAGGTCAGTAGCTCCTGTGGCATTCCAAATGTTTTCAGTTGTGCAAGGAAGAACATACTTTTTTTTAGATTTTTTTTCTGTGTTTTGCTGGTGTTTTCACATCATCTCAGGTCGCTAGAGATGGTAGTGCTTGGGAAACCAATGTTTTGTACCCTAGCGACTTCAGTAAAATACACTAGTTGGAATGCTGGGGTCGAAAGGATAGCAGATTTGATTCTTAAAAAGTTCCACAACACTGAATGGCAGACAGCACTTTGGCATCCATGTCTGCCCACCAGTATAATTAATGCAGTTGTTACTTTTTTGTATTATTCCTAAGTAAATAGCACAGCAAGTTGTAAAAGTTTTTCTTTCAAAGTCTTTTGTACCAATAAATGTTGAGATGCAGGAGCAATGTACCGTTTACTAAGCCAGTTAATAAGAAATTGTGTCGTAAAGTCACAGATCAGGGCTAGATTTCTTTTCAGAGTTTGGTCATTTCTTTGATGAAATGTCCTCGTAATGCACTTACTGTATAAGATAAACGTGTTGTCTATTTGTAACAGTTAGTGCAAATATTACAGTGTCCTCGTGTGTACCTGAACTATTTTGTCTACGCTTCAGTCACCTTATATCTTCATGAAAATCACTAATAGTGTTGATCAGAAATGGTAATTTTAGTTTTCTGACTTTTTGCTTGATTTTCATAGTTACAATTCGTAATTATGATTTAATGGGTATTCTTTATATCCCGTCATGTTTTCAAGTTACACAAAATTGGAATCATTTTTTTTTTACCTAACTCGTGAAAGGAACAATTTAATTTCACCACAATTTTGTAAACATTTCACATTTTTGCACAGATAACAAAGATATTTGCAAAAATGTATGGGCATAAGAAAACACATTTTGGTCAAATGCTTTGAAGTCTATGAACATGAGAAAACACGTTTTTTGCACAGATCAGTATATGCAGTAAAATTTATGGGCATATGTATAAAACACATTTCCACCAAATATTTGAAGCCAATGGGCATGAGAAAACACATTTTCAAGAAATAAGTAATTATGATTAGAGCAAAATTAACTCTAGTTGTATGAAATTTTGGACTTCGATTTTGCATCACAGCTGTGATTTTTGCTGCAAAATTACTACTATGCAAAATTCTAGCTCATCACTGATCACTAAAACCATCATGCTAGATGTTAGCGCCATGTCCATTTTCTTGCAGTTATGCAATAGTGCAACATTTGCAGGATATGCGTGCTGCAATGCGTTGTGTTGAAACACAATGAAGGCATCATTTGCTCTATGCATGAAATGCAATCTCTGCATTGCAAGGCACAAAAAATACTTTCTTTTGACTTTATATTTACCTGGGGAACCTGCCATTTTAATGCAAACCTGAAGTGAAAAAAGTATGATATAATGAATTGTATGCGTAGTACAGATATTGAATAGAACATAAGTAGCAAAGAAAAGAGTTTCACATTTTTATTTTCAGTTATATAGCTTTTTTTTTAAATAACATTGCATCATTCAGTCACAGTTGCAGTTTTAAAAACATACTGGGCCATAGGCAGTTCACTTTTTTCTTAGGAGATAATTTTTCATTTTCAATTTCAAATAACTTTCCAGCACTTTTCAACTACAAATAGTACCAAAAAGTAGTTGAAAAGTACTATCAAAATTGTTTTGAGTATTTTCTTCCTTTCTAGTGGCTTAAAGGGCATTTTATTTGCAAGTTTAAAAATATCAACTTGGAGAAAACTAAGGAGGAAAAGTGAATTTCATACGGGCCAATGTCTATTAAAACACCAGAAAGCAAACACATACTCAAAATAATGTTTACTGTAATTTTTCACCTACTTTTTGGTACTTTTCCCATTGCAAAGTGCTAACAAAGTTATTTTAAATTGAAAATGAAAAATTATCTCCTAGGAAAAAACTTAGGCGAGAAAGTGAATTGCATACAGGCCACTCTGTCTTTTAAACTATAAAACAAAGCAGAAATGATGACCCTTTGAACTTTCCTGCAGTAAAATCTTATCTCAAGCTGTCTTTTATTGTTTCTTTGCTGTTTAAATGCTTCAGAAAACAGGGCTACAGTTCTTTTGCATTGATAACAACTGAATTTTTTTTCAAACTCTTCCTGTACTGGAAAACAATAAGAGACTCTTTTCTGTGCTATTAATGTTCTATTTCTTAGCTGTACTACACATACAGTTCATTATATCATAAGTGTATTTTCGCTTCAGGTTTGTTTTTAAGACAGATGCTGCATCTACCGCCTACTTGTTGCTAGCAGTCCCCTGACTGAATGTTTTTTTGCCTCTGGCACACAAGGTTCATTCAGTTTTACTTGCAGTACCAATAGCCTTAGTTAGACTTGGCCTAATTGAGCAGTCTTTCTTTAATGTGACATAAGTGAGATTTTTCCACTTGTTGATCACTCGGCATTTCATCTGTTAGATCACCAAGCAGGTAAACACCAGCTCTGTGGATGCTGATACCCATTGTTCTGTGCATTTGCGACAACATTGACCACATTTTCTGAATTTATGTCATCATGCCATCACTCTTACTTTTGGCACAAAAAAGTACTTAAACCACTTCGGACCTGACTGACTGAAACCTCATGCTCACCAGACCAGTTTTTACAGCTTTGAAATGCATCCAT
The DNA here is from genome assembly GCF_040937935.1 of Hyperolius riggenbachi. Lineage (NCBI taxonomy): Eukaryota > Metazoa > Chordata > Amphibia > Anura > Hyperoliidae > Hyperolius > Hyperolius riggenbachi. Next base: position 154,993,547 of record NC_090648.1, on the reverse strand, counting down.
ATGTTTAGCCTATGTAAGCAATTTTCATATTTTTTTACAGGACGAATAGGATTCACTTATTGAACCCTAATGTGATATTGCAGATGATTGGTATTTATTTTTTGTGCCTTCTTATGGCAAAATGTATAGGAAAAAACCTGAAAAAGTGTGTTTGTATCATGCATTACAAAGACAAAGACAAAAGACAAAGACAAACACTTATATAGTGCTTTTCTCCTGGCGGACTCAAAGCACCAGAGCTGCAGCCACTAAACCGCGCTCTATAGGCAGTAGCAGTGTTAAGGAGACTTGCCTAAGGTCCCCTGCTGAATAGGTGCTGGTTTACTGAACACAATTAAATGGACCCTCTTATGGAGAATAATGTAAAATCATAGCTTTTATTAAAGAGTTGCTAAAAACTGTCGATAGAGCAATAATGCTATTTATATACAAGGTCACTAAGAAGATTAACAAATCAGCATGATTCAAGGTCCCTAATTGATTGAAAATCAGGGTATCACTGTGATTAGGTTACACCGTTCCTTTCCCAATGATAAATACATACAACTGTGACCCTCAGCCTTACATCATCAGGGGAAAATTAAAGTAAACATATCAATCCCACTGGGAGGTGCCAGGAACAGAGGTGGGAACGGGGTGTGCCTTTAGAAGCAGCAAACTGGGACTGAATCTCTGCATAGCTTTGCACCTAATCAAGCACTAATAGAAGTGCAGAGTGGAATAGCAGAGCAGTGGGTGAGAGTATCTAACTTACCTGTCGGGGCACTCCATGCTACAGGCCCAATAGATGACTTTCAGGCTTGTCCCTGTTGATGTTCATCCTGGGAACCCCAGGAGGCAGAAGACAATACAAAGCTTCACTGTGCCACTCTTCATGGGGCGAAGGACTCGATCCCCCCATTCAGGGGTAGCACACAGGCTCACCACATGACCAGCTCTAGGAGGACTGCTTCAAAAACTCTGGCCCCACCAGTTTTCTTTTGAACCAGACTTCAGCAAAACTAACCTAAAATTGAGCTATTAGCCAAGTGAGTCCATTGCATTACATACTCTCATAACAATACGTTGATTTGTGAATAGTCACCTGCCAAATAATACACTATCGTTTATTAAAACTCTTTACCAACATTTTTTACAATCAAAAGCCATAACCATCTCAAAATAAGTTAACAAACCATCATAATATATTGTTTTTAGAAGCATATCTTACATCTGATCTCACAAAACACTCCCTATAACCCTTTACATTCTCCCACACCATATGTGATTTTTAATATAATTCTTTGGAATATGTTTTCCTCTTATAATTACATATGTACGATTCAAATGCCAGTTCATCCCTCGGAGGATCAGAGTAGATCAACAGCGGCGATAAACTAACCCAGGCTGGAAATGATTTGGGTAAACTAAGGTGACCTTAAAAGCAGCACTTTAGATATAAATATATATTTATTCCAGCAGGACTGAAATAAATATTTAAGAACATCGGAATCCCATTTGAAGCTAAACAGATCTCGCTCCATATATCCAAATCTCAGTGTGATAAATGGAGATGAATCTAAAATTTATAGAAGGCTAGCATTTACATAAACTTTAATCTGCTAACGTATAGTACATTAAACAAGAGAGTTGGAACAAATGTTCGGGGGGAGAAAAAAATGTGACTTAGTTCAAGACAAAAGTAGAAAAAAAAATCTAATATGATTAACATAATATTTCATCGGGACTTATCTTATTAAAAGCATAATTGTTTTCAGACGTACACGCGTCAGCGCCAGCATTAACTATAATCTAGCGCTATATTTATACCAACCTGAAAGGAGGCTGTGTGAAAAATGGTTGCTTCTTGTGATGCATAGGCATTTTATTAATGTTTGAATAATAACTGCCTAGAGGGCTTGTCATAAATTAAAGCAAAGAATTGAGATATAAATTTTTATGAGCACTAGTTATACATTTCCATTATGTGTTTAAAAATGAAGGAATTACTATGTGAACACGGAAGAAGAGTAGAGAGGAAGAGAAAAAAAATCACATTTATTTGAGCTGATCTGGTGTATAGCGATGAGCAGTTAAGGAAGCTACTTGATGCCATTGAGAAAGATGTATCTGTCCCTTTGAAGAGATAGATCATGTTCTGTGTCTAGAGTCCATTGTGCCTGAGAGTTCCTGCAATAGCTTCCCTGACTGGGTTATTTATGTCGTTGTGGCAAGTGATGATATATCAGTATATTTAGGCAACTTAAATGCAAACACTGCAGGTTATGATGGGAGATAGGAATGGAAGCTTGCATGCGGAGAAGATGGACTTAGCAAAGACAGACATGGAGGTCAGGCACTTTTTTTAGCTCGATTTTACCTCAAAGATGTGCTCCAGCAATACAGCTAAATGAATTTAAAATTTGAGGTGTAAGTTCTGGGGGAGCAGGTCTTGCAACTGCTGTGAGGCCTGTCGTGGACTTGCGGTTCCCATATGACATGCCCCAGATAGCTGCCATGCAGAGTGTGTATAGAAACACTGGCACCACTTTTATTTTTACCCCACATGGAGGCCAGTACTCTTGTCCCATCTGCTTTGCTCTCCCGTCCCTTTCATCCATGCAGCCCATTACCTAATGCCAATCCCGGGCTCCAGTGACATTAGCCCCAAACTGGTTTTGGGACAAGGCTGTGTAAGTGCAAGGAGATGGAGGCAGATGGGAAAAGAGGACTGGGGGAGGGGGGAAAATGGCACAGTAGGGGTGACATGGCTATAATGGGAAGTGGAACAATGTCGACAATATTATATTCTGGATTTAGAATCAGAAATATTTATTTAATCAAGTACAATGGGGGTTGTACTCAGAAATTTGTTCATCACATAAGGGTTGGTGATTGTACAGCAAATAGCATTACAGTAGAATAAACATATTGTAGAGTGGTGGTTGGAGAAATGTGAGGTGGAAGACTGCAGGAGCCTCTGCAGGAGCCGTTAGTCATGTGGGCTCACGTGGTGTGCTGGACTCTAGAGCCTGACGCAAATTGAGGGAGCGCTGCCAATCAGATTTAAGCCAGCGATACCTGCGCCAATCAGTGAGGAAGCCAGGAGGAGGCCTTGCAGATAATTGGACAGGGATCAAAGGGGGGAAAGGGGAAATAAAGAGTTGCGAGGAGTAGAGACGCCGGCGAACGGTTCCAGGCGAACTTCGGGGGTTCGCGTTCGCCTACCAAACGCAAACTTTCCCGGAAGTTCGATTCGCCCCATAAAGCTCTATTGAGCAAAACTTTGACTCTCTATATCACAGCCAGCAGACACATTATTGCCATACACACTGCTCTCAATGCTGGAGGCCCACCCCCCCTCCCTCCCTCCCTCCCTCCTCCCTCCTCCAAGTAAGGTCCTTATACTGCCTACACTAATTAGTTAAGGGACAGCTGCTACACACTCTGCTAGGCAGATTGTAATTAGCCTGATTGTGGGTTCCACCCTTCTACCTATTCCCTCCTCCCTCCTACCGGAGGGAGGAGGGTCTCATCTGCCAGGGAATTCCAGTATTTCAAAAACCAGCTTATATACCATGATAGGGATTTGAACCCAGGCCTCAGTGTATGGTAGGCAACTAACATATCCATTGTACCACCTACACTACTAGCTGAAATTAGCTGAAATTAGCTGAAATTAGCTGAAAGTAGCTGAAATTAGCCTAGCATGTACCATTTATGCTTAATGCAAGAGAAAAATTAGACAAGACAAATAACATTTATATCACACTTTTCTCCTGGCAGACTCAAAGCACCAGAGCTGCAGTCACTAGGGCACACTCTATAGGCAGTAGCACAGATATGTAGCCAGATATGGCCTTGTATTTTGTGTTCAACAGTTGTCAAGAGAAAAATTAGACAAGATAGCAGTGTTAGGAAGACTTGCCTAAAGTCTCCTACTGAATAGGTGCTGGCTTACTGAACAGACAGAGACAAGATTCAAACGCTGGTCTCCTGTGTCAGAGTGTCAGAGGCAGAGCCATTCACCATTACACCATGCAGCCACTGCTTACAGACATGTAGCCAGACATGGCCTTGTATTTTGTGTTCAACAGTTGTCCAAAGAGAACCCCAGATAGCCAGGTAGATTCATCTCTCTCTCTCTCTCTCTCCCTCTCTCTCTCACCAACACTACATGCTGAAGCCAGCCTAGCATGTACCATTTATGCTCAATCCATTTATGCTCAAAAATAGAGAGAGAGAGAGAGAGAGAGAGAGAGAGAGAGAGAGAGAGAGAGAGAGAGAGAGAGAGAGAGAGAGAGAGAGAGAGAGAGAGAGAGAGAGAGAGAGAGAGAGAGAGAGAGGGATGTATCTACCTGGCTATCTGGGGTTCTCTTTGGACAAGATCTGTAAGCAGTGGATGCATGGTGTAATGGTGAAGGGCTCTGCCTCTGACACAGGAGACCAGAGTTCGAATCTTGTCTCTGTCTGTTCAGTAAGCCAGTACCTATTCAGTAGGAGACCTTTGGCAAGTCTTCCTAACACTGCTATCTTGTCTAATTTTTCTCGTGACAACTGTTGAACACAAAATACAAGGCCATGTCTGGCTACATGTCTGTGCTACTGCCTATAGAGTGTGCCCTAGTGGCTGCAGCTCTGGTGCTTTGAGTCTGCCAGGAGAAAAGTGTGATATAAATGTTATTTGTTATACATGTCTGTAAGCAGTGGCTGCATGGTGTAATGGTGAATGGCTCTGCCTCTGACACAGGAGACCAGAGTTCGAATCTCGTCTCTGTCTGTTCAGTAAGCCAGCACCTATTCAGTAGGAGACCTTAGGCAAGTCTTCCTAACACTGCTATCTTGTCTAATTTTTCTCTTGACAACTGTTGAACACAAAATACAAGGCCATGTCTGGCCACATGTCTGGCTACATGTCTGGCTACATGTCTGGCTACATGTCTTAAGCAGTGGCTGCATGGTGTGATGGTGAATGGCTCTGCCTCTGACACAGGAGACCAGAGTTCAAATCTCGTCTCTGTCTGTTCAGTAACCCAGCACCTATTCAGTAGGAGACCTTAGGCAAGTCTTCCTAACACTGCTATCTTGTCTAATGTTTCTCTTGACAACTGTTGAACACAAAATACAAGGCCATGTCTGGCTACATATCTGTGCTACTGCCTATATAGAGTGTGCCCTAGTGGCTGCAGCTCTGGGGCTTTGAGTCTGCCAGGAGAAAAGTGTGATATAAATGTTATTTGTCTTGTCTAATTTTTCTCTTGCATTAAGCATAAATGGTACATGCTAGGCTACTTTCAGCTACTTTCAGCTACTTTCAGCTAGTAGTGTTGGTGGTACAATGGATATGTTAGTTGCCAACCATACACTGAGGCCTGGGTTCAAATCTCTATCATGGTATATAAGCTGGTTTTTGAAATACTGGAATTCCCTTGCAGATGAGACCCTCCTCCCTCCGGTAGCAGGGAGGAGGGAATAGGTAGAAGGGGTGGAGGGCTAAAATAGGGGTCTGTGTGAAACCTAGATGTTAGCCTGGGACATTTGATGTGTATTTCACTCAATCATGTCTGCCTCCAGGTATTAGAGCCTTTGAAACATGTTTTCCATCATTTTTCTAGGTGTCAGAATTTTCTCTTTTTTACAAAGTTCGCCTCCCCATTGAAGTTTATTGCGGTTCGCAAACTTTTTCGCGAACCAAACCTTTCGCGGAAGTTCGCGAACAGGGTTCGCGAACCGAAAATCGGAGGTTCACGACATCTCTAGTGAGGAGGAGCTCTGTGGGTTGTGGCAACCTTACAGGAGCCATCAGTAATTTGTAATTTGCTCTGTCCAGTCAGTCCTGTTATTCAAAAACCACAGGAAAGCATTCAGCATAATCAGAGTGAAACACCAGCTACTATCAGAATATTGGTGCTCCCAGTCTGTGCATGAAGCTACAACTTTAACTCTACTTCATTTATGGCTCTCAGACTATACAAAAAAAATAAATAATAGTGTTTGGTAGAATTAGATGTCAAAACCCTCTGGATTGCAAACTGTTATTTTGTAATTGGCCTGATAATAATTTGTAACATTGTCTTTTATGCTTATCCATTTGTAGTTAGTCAAGAAAGTATAACCCATGATATGTGTAATGAGAACATTTTTTTCCAGTTCACTCCTTTCCCTTGTGATAAAAAATATAGAACATTAGATGGGGTGGGGGGTGTTCCTAAATGCATATTTGCTTACTTATTTACTTTAAAGCAGACCCAAACTCTTGCAAAGCACACAATGAAAAGTCTTTATTCCACAAAGTGTTGCTGATGAAATTCAGTTCTCTGTGTTCTGTATTTGTTTAGCCAGATCAGCCTGTCCAATTAGTTCTTATAAACAGCTGTGAATAGATTGCAGTTAACACTGAGGCTTAACCCTTTCAGTGCTCCATGCAAAGTGAGAATTAGTTTTTTGTTTATTTTAGGGATTTCCATAAATTGCAACAAAGAAATGTTTATTTTTTTCCATAAAGGTTATCAATCTGTGGCTAATCTACAGAGCAGGAAGTTCTAACTTTAGTCCCACTCCGCTGGATGGCATGTTTTGCTTTTTGGACTGAACTTTGTGGACTTAGTTAAGTTACTCCTGATTAAGTCAATCCGGTCAAATATTCTGCTACATTTTAAGCTAGAGCCAAAAAAACTATATGTATTAGCACTAGCCCAAAAGGAATGTACATGCTTATGCACAAGACAAGCATATAAGGGCACTGGGGGGATATTATTCAGGGTTTGTATAATACGCGGTTTAACTGGTTTTTGAGCAATCAAATCTCTGTAACGTTTTAGAAGTATGCATAAACTCCTATGTAAAATGAAACTATGGGAATCATTGCATGTTACAATGCTAATTAGTTTCTCACATCTGCAATGTAAAGCAGCAGAAGAAGAGTGTCCTTCCCATACATCAGGTGCATGCCATGTAACAGAAGCAGCAGCGACTGCAAATCATGCACATTTGTCATTCCTTGGCACTCGCTGACAGTTCTGACAATTCATTAGGCTCGGCAGAAAAGAGGTTTAGAGGTACAGGAGAGATCTAAAGTAATGCTGTTGTTCTTGTAGTGCTCGGTGTGATGACCAATACCGAGCTCAGTTAAAGCTTACATATTATTATTCTAATGGACCTGACATTCACATTGCACCTAAAAGGGCATATAATGCAGTGGAAACTGCTCGGGCCCTGCAGTGAATGATGTGTGGATTCCTGCTGTTTGAAGTCTTTTGTGGCTCCCAGCTTGCTTAGAGGTATCTGTAGTGCATGTTACAATTGTGTTAATTTGCTAAATGGACAGTCTTCACACAGGAATGTTCCTCTTAGTTTGTTCTCCCTCGGCGAGTGCCCATGAAGCGTAACATTGGATTAACCGTGCATTTCTACTGCAGAGTTCCATAACACGGTGCAGGTCTTCCATGTGCTGCTCTGTAGACTGGCTGGGGCCCTTGAGTGGATGCAATCCACCTCCTGACACTGCCAATGAGTCAAACAGATGAGAAAGAAAATCAGTGAGCAGAGCACAAGGCAAGTAAAGACTGATGAAGGGCAAAGGAAGGTTGGAAACACATGGCGAGAGCAGAAAAGAGCAAGCCATGGGCTCAGAGTGTATTACCTGTAGGATCCACATAAATCCCCTATACTGTCTAAATAATTACTATTTTTGTGCAGTATTTTAATTTATATTGTTTGAAAAATAACTCCTGCACAGCCCAAATAGTTTCAATATCTTTTTAATAAACCATTTAAAGCACACCTGAACTGTAAAAGAAAGTTGTTTTTTATTTACCAGGGGCTTCTTTAGACACCCCCCACCCCATCACCCTCTTCCTCGGTATTCTTTCAGGTCACTCACTGTCCTCTCTATTTTGCTGCTGTGTCTAGTTGCGGGCTCCTGTGCATGCGTGGTCCCATCCGCTTGCTTCCTCTATTGCATCCTTTTCGCTGGGAGCATTGTGCATATGTGCAGTTTGCCAAAGAATTGTACCACACATGCGTAGAATGCTACCAGCAAAGGGAACGTGATCAAAGAGGTGCGCAGAAGGGATCATGCATGTGCAGTAGCCTTTTCAGTGATCTTTCTGAGTCAGTGGCACAATGGAGGGAACTTGGGGCCAGAGGACACATAGGCCTCAATTCACTAAGCAGTTTGGACTAGTCTACAGATGGTTTTTAGTCTACTGATGGTTTGGTCAGTTGCATCAGAGGGGAATTCACTATTACCAAATGTTTTAGACCTGTTTTTAGACCTGATCTAAATCATTTGGTAATTAGGTGGGTAAAGCAGGGGAAATGATCAAAAGATGCAATTCACAAACGAGTAGCTATGACTGACATCCTTCTCCTTTGATGAGCTCTCCTCTGCATACAATTAAACTTCTGCATAATTAATTCAAAAGGTTCCATCCTTACATCTAAAATACCTCACAGAATTACTTTACCTACAGAAATCAGCTGGTCTGATGCTGGACACACATGGTACGATTTTCCGCTCGATTTTCCACCCGATCCTTTTTTCCACTCGATTCTGCACTCGATTTTGCACAACCGATTCTCTTATCTACCGCTCGTTTTTCTTATCTATTTCCATTCACTTCTATGAGAAATTGAGTGCAGAATCGATCGGAAGGAATATCGTACATGCCAGATATTATCTATCGGATCCATCTATCGATCGTACCGTGTGTACCCAGCATAATCTCTGTCAGAAAAAGTGGGCATGGTTACTCCTTGTTTGCCTTTGTGAATTTTGTATTACTGAATGTTAGACCAGGTCTAAAACATTACACCAAACCATCAGTAGACTAAAAACCATCTGTAGACTAGTCTAAACTGCTTAGTGAGTTGAGGCCATAGTGTCCATAGTGAAAATTAGGAGGGGCTGGTAGAAGCACCAGATAAGTAAAATTAAACTTTTTTTTTTTTGCTTTAAACCTTATTTTTTACTAAAACTATATGACAGCCATAAAACTTGAAGAGAAATTGCACATATAAAATCAATGTGATTTTTGTGACTTTAATATTTTTAAGAGATATTAAAGAAGATGTAGAGCTAATAGCAGTGAAATTTAAATATAATGTAATAAATTATTCTGGATACCAATTTTTACCATAATTACCCAGTTTTCAGTATCAAAAATGTTTCTTATATCAATATATTACTGTATATTACTGTATACTGGTATGTAACCCCTCCCTCTCAGTAAATGGTTAGCTTAGGCAATGATGTCATGCAACCTTCTGCCTCAGAGCATTCTGGGAAGACAGGTGAAGTGCCTGCTTAATTCACAGAGGGGGGAAAAGACATTCTACATTCACCTTACTAGCAGTAAAGATGCCAGCACTTCTGATAAATTTAAGAATTTAAGTAGGGGTGAGGTAAGATTTAACATTGACTAAATAATTCATAAAGGAATATTATAAAAAAAAATAAGAATTTGTATGAATTATGTTGTATTTAGAAAAATTCCTCTGTAAGTGTTGAGCAGTTTAATAACCTCAAGGTAATTTCACAATAACGTCACAGAAATGCTACTAATGATGTGCTTAATTTATGATTTCTGAGCTAAAAAGCTCTTTTTTTCTGTTTTAGCTGAATACATAACAATTTAATTACAATCACAGATCCGCCTAGCAAGTAGTGTTGGGCGAACAGTGTTCGCCACTGTTCGGGTTCTGCAGAACATCACCCTGTTCGGGTGATGTTCGAGTTCGGCCGAACACCTGGTGGTGTTCGGCCAAACTGTTCGGGGTTCGCCCGAACTGCAGAATGCATGGCCGAACATGGCCGAACAGGGCCCCTGTTCGGCCGAACAGGGCCCTGTTCGGCCGAATACTGCCCCCCTATGCCCCCTATGGGGTCGCAGGCATAAGGGGGGAGCATGCCCCGATCGCGGGGGGGGTCGGAAATTCCCCCCACCCCCTCCGCTAGCGCTCCCCCCTCTGCCCGCTTCCCCATACAAAAAGTTTGAAACAAGTTCAATAGTACCTGGCTGGTGGCACTGGCTGGCAGTGGAGTGAGGAGGAGTCCGAGTAGCAGAGTGACGTTGAGGCCGGGCAGCGGGCGGTTCAGCGCTAGTACCCTTGTGGTACTTCCGCCCTTTCTCTGACCTCACGTCCTCTGCATACGAGGGTACGCATCACGCGTACCCTCGTATGCGTCATCACGCAGAGGACGTGAGGTCAGAGAAAGGGCGGAAGTACCACAAGGGTACTAGCGCTGAACCGCCCGCTGCCCGGCCTCAACGTCACTCTGCTACTCGGACTCCTCCTCCTCCTCACTCCACTGCCAGCCAGTGCCACCAGCCAGGTACTATTGAACTTGTTTCAAACTTTTTGTATGGAGAAGCGGGCAGAGGGGGGAGCGCTAGCGGAGGGGGTGGGGGGAATTTCCGACCCCCCCCCGCGACCGGGGCATGCTCCCCCCTTATGCCTGCGACCCCATAGGGCCCCCAAAATGGGCATGTTCGGGGGTCCCATTGACTCCCATTGAGTTCGGCGTTCGGGCCGAACATGCCGAACATCTGGCCCATGTTCGGCCTGTTCGGCCCGAACCCGAACATCCAGGTGTTCGCCCAACACTACTAGCAAGGCCCTCCTTCTAGGAAATGTTAGATGCCAGAAAAGTCCCTATTGCTACCTGAGCAAAATTCTCCTGATGGTCCCTAACCCTAACTTTACTAACGTTTTTAAACACTAACTGTAGCAAGTGCAATGACGTTTTACTAACAAATTTATAGCACAATGGCCTTGATTTACAAAGCTTTTTCACCTGTTTTCCTCTGTTTTCACCTTATCTACAGTATGTTACATTTTTAAGCTCCTAAAGAGCAAAAATATAATATAAATAAGGTAAGAAAAGTAATATTGAGATTAAAGGGAACCCGAGGTGAGAGGGATATGGAGGCTTCCACGTTTATTTCCTTTTAAACAATACCAGTTGCCTGGCTATCCTATCCTGATGATCCCGTGTCTCTAATACTTTTAGCCATAGATCAGCGCCACGGAATATGCTGTCTCTTTATAAATTATTATTAATAATAATAATAATAAAATACCTTAAAAAAAGCGTGCATCAGATCTGATACTCTGACTCAACTGACTCGGGTTTTACTGGATTAGCCATATACTTGTTCCAGGGTTTTGACTCAGACACTACTTATGTCAGAAGATCAACAGGGCTGCCAGGCAACTGGCATTGTTTACAAGGAAATAAATATGGCAGCCTCCATATCCCTCTCACCTCAGGTTTCCTTTAAGTTAATCAGGAACAACTTACTTTGAGTGATTATTTTGCTTGTAAATGTGCTGAAAGGTTATTTTTTATCAATTAGGTGATAAATAAGACATTTATGAGAAGTTTTGTGAATAGAGCCAAATGTATAGTTATAGTCCATTGAAGGGGATAAGTACTACCAACACCAAACCACAAAAGAGGGGAGTGATGCAAGGACACTCATAGGTACTAGTACTTTGAGAATATTCTAATGAATGGATAAGCCAACATCCAAATGAAACGGTTATGATAGTAAACATACCTGTGTTAAACTGTGCCTATGTTTTGTTTCATAGTAAATACCTTCAGTGCTTCAATATCGCTATAGAGTCTTTAACATATGATTCAAAAACTGCCTCCAATTTCTTTCAGAATATTACATTATTTTAACCACTTAAGTCTATCTGGATAGATATATCAGTCCAGATAGACTATGCTGCTGCAGCAGTGCCGGGCGCACGATCGCACGCACTCCCGTGCTTGCTCCCACTGCCTCCCGTTAGCCCTGCAATCAATGAATGGGAACATTTTCCCCATTCATCGATCTAAGTCCCCGGCCGGCAAAAAAAACCGGTGGCCTCTTACGAGAGGCCGCAGTCTTTCTGCGAAGAAAAAGTTTCCCGTCCTCTTTGTAGTTCCTGGAAGCAAGATCGTTTGCTTCCAGGACTTTTTGACTGTGGCCATCTTGTGGCCACAAATAGTAAAAGTACACCCACAAACATTTTTTATTAAATATACACATTCTATTACATTTAAAATTAACTGTTTACCTCCCACGCCAAAAATTACCCAAATACAATTTTTAATAAAAAAAAAATATATAACTTTTTAAATATGCTTGTCAAGAGAGTATAATATTACTATATTTTTTTAAATTATAAGCTTGTAAATAGTGATGGACGCAAATTGATAAAATGCACCTTTATTTCCAAATAAAATATCAGCGCCATAAATTGTGATAGGGACATAATTTACTGTAAATGGTGTAATAACCAGGACAAATGGGCAAATAAAATACATGAGTTTTCATTACGGTAGCATGTATTAATTTCAAACTATAATGGCCAAAAACTGAGAAATAATAAATTTTTGTTCATTTCTTTCTTAATCTTCCTGTTAAAATGCATTTGGAATAAAAACATTATTAGCAAAATGTACCGCCCAAATGGTGGCAGAAAAAACAAGATATAGATAATTTCAGTGTGATAAGTAGTGATAAAGTTATAGGCGAATGAATGGGAGGTGAAAGTTGCTCGGATGCATAAGGTGAACAACACTGTAGGCTGAAGTGGTTGAGATTCCTGCAAGGTGCTCTACCTATTATTAGTGATAGAAGGCCACTTAGGAACCATTTGTAGATATCATAGGGTAAACATAATTTTTAAACTCTGAGACATAATTAAATTCATAAATATATAAATAGCTAGTTTTCATGTGCAGTAACCTACCCTCTAGTGTTGGAAACTTTGTATAAAGCCAAGTTTACATTTTTGCTGCTGTTACCTTGTTCATATTTCCTGATAAACATAGTTCAGCAAAAAGTACTGAATCTGCCTGCTTCCCTTATTACAGCAAGACAATAGGTTACACAGGTTACATTTTCATAAAATTGTTTAATAATGCTTCATAAAGTGCAAGCTAGTTCATGATTGTATAACTATATAATAATATAGCCGAGTACTTCAGAAACGTCCAGTTAACAACTCTTTTAAAATGACATCCTAAACAATACACATTTATAGTAAAAAGCAAGCTTCATATTCTTAAAATAAACCCAGCCAATTGCACTATATACCGAAATGCAGAAAATGCTTCAGCCTTAACCTACCCAGCGTTCAATTTCCCCAGGATTTCTGTGCAAACAGTGATAAAATTTATTTTTAAAACTTTTTTTTCCCTGTAACTTGCCAAAATGTGTCAAGCAAGGGTCTAGCATACAGTGCAGGAGAGTATTGATGTGTATGCATGTTTATACTGTTCACAGCATGTTTTTTTGAACGGACATTTCTGTCCATACAGCGGAATTTAACCCTGTATTTCAACTTTGCTCTAAAACATTATTTACAGCATATTATATGCAACCAGCATTTTTCTTTTACTAGACCAGCATTGGAAGGGTTACACACAGAGCTTTAAAGTTCCTGGAGAGAACTGCAGACTCATCCGAAGTTTAGATAGATGCATTTAAGTAAAACAAAATGTAACAAATGAGGAATGTTACACACTATTTGGCTGTCCTCCAGCTCCTGCACAGTCAGAGAGAGTGAGTCACATTCCACAGTTGTTACATTTTGTTTTGCTTAAAGGTATCTATCTAAACTTCGGCTACGGGGAGCAGTTCTCTCCAGGAACTTTAAAACTCTGTGTGTAACCCCTCCAGTGCTGGTCTAGTAAAAAAAATGCTGGTTGCATATAATATGCTGTAAAGAATGTTTTAGAGCAAAGTTGAAATGCAGGATTATATTCCGCTTTAAGCTCACATGGGCATTGGCAACAAGTCCACTGACATGAGAGAAAGCCTGATGAGCAGAACACCAGATGGACTGGACTACAGTGACACGTAATTGTGCAGCATTTTTAACCACTAGCTGAAAATTGGCAGTGTTTCCTCCAGAAAACATCATTTATTAGCATATGCCCCAAATAACATAATTAGGCAGCATGTCCACTCAAACAACATAATTAGGTAGTGCCCCCCACGAAAAAAAACAAAAACTTAATTACACAGCACAGCACAGCGCATCCCCTTCCAAAACATAATAAGCCAGTGTATAACAATTAAAAACAATTAGTCAGCATCACCCACCCCTTTAAAAAATAGGCAGCATGTACCTTAAGCAAGCATTATGCAGCATGTCACATAAATAGGCAGAGTACTTTAATTAGGCAGTGTAGCCAAAAACCTAATGAGCAGAGTCTTTCACAAACCAAAATGATGCAGTGCTCCCCTACAATTCATAATTAGGCAGTATGCCCCAGAAATCGCTGGTATCAGTGGGCACCTATGAATGAAAATAAAGACTCATGTTTCAGATCACTTTCGCCATGAAGCAAATGCCTCACCCACCTTACTGGACTATAATGCACTGGCAGGTGAAGCGACAGAAGCACATTTCATTCCATGAACTGTGACTGTCATTACAGAAAGCCTTGCCATGCAGGGATCGCTTTGCTGCTGCCCTGCCTCCAACCTGCCATGGCCACATATGCAAGATCCTGAGTGGGACATTATATCTATGAATGTCCACAAACCAGGGCTGGGCCAAGGCAGAATGCCCCCCCCCCCCCGGCCAAGTATAGATAGTCAAATGAGCCCCCAGTATTAAGTAACATCCCACCCCAATTTAGCTAGCTAGATGTGCCTCCAGTACTAGGAAGACCACTTGCCCAGTTTATCTAGCCAGATGTGCCACCACTATTAAGTAGCCCCCCTTCCCAGTGCAGTCAGATGTGCTTCAAGTATTAGGTAGCCCCCTTACCCAGTACATATCCAGATGTGCCCCTGTATTTAGACAGCCCCCACCAGTATTTATATACTGGGAAGGGGGGCTACATCTGCCTATCTGAACTGGCCAAGTGGTCTTCGTACAACTGGAGGCACATTTTTACCTATACTGGGGTGGGCACCATTGGGGGGGGGGGGGGGGGGCATGTCAAAGAGCAAAAAACGAAAACCTTTTTTAGCACAGGTAAGTGATAGAACTCCCGGGATTTTTTTGGTCCTTATCTCCTTGCCCTGGAGCGGGAAGTAAGGCAAATTTGACCATATGGCACTACAGACAGCAGTAAAACATAAAAAGTTCTAAATCCTTGACATTTGAATTAGCAATACATTAAATGCCCCACATGCCCATGTTCACTCCAATTGTCTCATTGATTAGCTGACTAGAGCAGAATAATAATAATAGCCCCCTAACCCCTCCCATCATGGGGGGAGCAGCTAGGGGGGCCTGCTTGTTTACTTAATGCAGAGTGGCAGTGGAGCATTACACATTCTGGCAGACGGAAGGTCCTCTGCATGGTGATTGGCTATATGGCACTTGACACTGAAGTGGAATGAGGTGGACCTTACCACCACCAGAGGCAAGTATTGTATAATGCTCCATTGCCACTCTGCATTACATACAGAAGCCTTCCCCTCTAGTACCCCCTCACCTGACAGGAGGGATTTTGAGGGCTATTGTTCCACCCTTGCAGTTAGCAAATCAATTGGAGTGAGCATGGACTCTTGTGGGATCTTAGGCAAATCCTAATTTTGAGCCCCTTTCTTGGGCAGTACAGGAAGGGTGATCACCCTGGGTGCAGACTGGCAAGTAGAAGAAGGGGGGCGCAGAAAGAAGGACATAACTGATAGGGAGCTGGTGACATGCGGGACAGCCAAACGGAAGAAGAAAGAACATTACCAGTGCAATCACCTTCCTTGACTCCTCCTGGGCTGCCTGCATCAGACGTCAAGTCATCACGTCACCACCGCGTGATGACACCTGTTGACCTGTAGCAGTACTGCAGGCTGTCAGTGTGCGATGCCCAATGGAGGAGTCAGCTTTCCGGGCTCTCTTCGCTTGTGTGTTTTTCCTGGTCCCTGCTTCCTCCTGGATGAGTGGCTGGTCACTAGTAAGTAGGCAGATCTACATGTGACCTGTGGCTGTGTGACTGCCTGAAGAATAAGGGTTTGCGAGTCCACGGGGGTGGGAGGGGCTGCAATATTTACACCCTCATCATTGGTGCAATTTAGCCTAGAAAAGGCCCTGCCCCTGAGGTTTCCAAATTAGCATATGCAAGCCAGGCAACTCAATCACCAGAAGCTCTATAAGACAGTCCTGCATTCACTTTTTATTTTATTAAAAGTTGCTTCAAGTTACATAATACTCTGTGGTAGATAGTCATATTCTAGCCTCTTGCATATAACTTTCTATAAGATCAGCACTGAACATAAGATAGTGATGTAAGGCAGAACTGGCTTCCAGTGACATGATTCTCCCAATTCTTTTGTCTCTCTAATTAATTATGATGACCTTCGCTCTAGGCTTAAAGCTTATGATTTAGGAATGCAAAACTTGGCAACAGATACATTGAGATGCACCTGAAACATTCTTTCAAAAGTCCAATTCAATATAACACTTAAATTAAAATGCCAGTGAGAGCACCTTCAGTGCTATTGTATGATGATAAAAGGTGGAGAAATCATTTTAGTTAATTAACAGACTAGATATAGTGCTGACATGAGTTATAAGCGCTGGGTAAATCTCGATAGACAGTGTGATGTCATTTTATTCACCAACCTTCTCGGTGATCTTCCAAGCCTCTTCCATTAAATAATTGTAATGAGAAAGTCACTGATATCTTTAAATATATCATTAAGCAATTGTTATACCACAAGGACTGTATGGCTGCGATATATCAAAAGATGCCAGAGTTAGCACTGCTGAAATATTAATGCTACGGTATTTAGCTGGAAGTGCTTGGAGCGCTGACTTTTAAACTGAATTTGCTTTCTGTGAACAAAATGTAGATCATACTTAGGTTTACTTCCTATGTTCAGATAAAACAAGAGGAGTGTTAGGTTAGGCATATTAAATATCCAGGTAGGTTTATAAGTGTGGCTTATGTAACATTAGGTTCATACTAGCATCTGATGCAGACATTTCCCTGTTTTTCTCCCGTCTTCAGGAGAATGCTGGTTCCTCCCAGGAGACCCTTTTGTCCTCTAGCTTGGTCACCTCCTATCACTCTCGCATTCAGGACTTCTCACGGGCAGGCCCTCTCCTTTCGAAGTCTCTCCCCCAGCCTGTCCATCATGCTGGAAACCTTCAAAAGTACTCTAAAAATACACATTTTTAGACAAGCCTAAGCCTATAAGTTGCTATAGGTAACAATGGAAGTTCACTGCCTCATCCATTAACCTCTATCTTTCCTTCCCTATTGTTTCTACTCTATTACCCTCTAGTCTAGATTGTAAGCCGGCAAGGGCAGGGACTTCCTGCTATCATTTCTTATTTTGCTGTAATTTACCATATGAACGTGTACCTATTTTAGTGCTATCTTAATCCATACATTAAAGATGTATGCATTTGTACTTGTATTACTGGATATCATGACTGTACAGTGTCTTGAACTTCTAATGCATATATGTTGCCCAATATTTGTTTTGTACTATGTACAGAACTAAGAAAGCTGTTAGTGCTATATAAAAAAAAATGCTAGATAAATGTAGTACAGACAGTGAATTCGGACAAGGGCGTGCACACTGACAATTTTGTGGCGTCTGGCAGCTGCTGTGTGAAACGTCTTTTTGGATCTTTTTTGGGTTTGAGTGCTGTAATAGATTTGCATAGTAACCTTCCCAGGTACCTTTCAGAAAGCTTCCTGAAGGGTCCTTGGTCATAGTTGTAACCACTGCCAGACATCCTGCCCACAAGTCCATGCAACATGATAATTTGCTCTTATATGAATGTTTACTGACTCCAAACACCAGGCTGGATATGAGCTGCAGTCAAATACATGGTCACCTGCCTTTTTTTAAGAAAGATTTGGGGAAAGGGCTAGCACCATCAGGCCTCTAGATTCTCCCCAGGCCCTAAGAAACTGCCTAGAAGTGCCTTGTGGGTGATTCAGTTCTGAATTGAGTGCAGCATTTGTGCAAACAACAGGAAAGGGCAGTACCAATGTTTAACCCATTCGCGTTCCGTCGTTTTCACTTGAGCAATGTTCACCTCCCATTGATTAGCCTATAACTTTATCACTACTTAACACAGTGAACTGATATATATCTTGTTTTTTCCGCCACCAATTAGGCTTTCTTTGGGGGGGGGGGGGGGACATTTTGCTAAGAGCCACTTTACTGTAAATGCATTTTAACAGGAAGAATAAGAAAAAAACTGAAAAAAATCATTATTTCTCAGTTTTCAGCCGTTATAGTTTTAAGATAATACATGCCTCCATAATTAAAACTCACATATTGTATTTGCCCATATGTCCCAGTTTTTACACCGTTAAAATTATGTCCCTATCACAATGTATGGTGACAATATTTTATTTGGAAATAAAGGTGCATTTTTTCCGTTTTCCATCTATCACTATTTACAAGTTTAAAATTAAAAAAATATAGAAATATTTTATCTTTACATTGATATTTAAAAAGTTTAGACCCTTAGGTAAATATTTACTTTTTTTATTGTAATGTGTTTTGCTTTTTTATATTAAACATTTTATTTGGGTATTTTTGGGAGTGTGGTATGTGAACAATAGTTTTATAATGTACATGTGTGTTTGGTTTTATTTTTTTTACTTTTAGTTGTAGTTTTACTTTTTGGCCACAAGATGGCGGCCATGAGTTTGTTTACATGACGTCACTCTAAGCGTAACATACGCTTAGAGCGACGCATGGAGGAGGCAACAGCCAGAAAAAGCGCAGCTTCCGAGAGAAGCTGTCGCTTTTTCAGCGGGGGAGAGGAATCAGTGATCAGGCACCATAGCCCGATTCACTGATTGCCTGGCTAACGAACCGCGGGGCGGGAGCGCGCGTGCATGCGCACGATCGGCCGCGGGAGCGCACATGGTTCCTGGACGTAGAAACTACGTCCAGGAACTAAAATAGGTTCAAGGGTGCTGTCCAATTATTTGAATGGCCAGTGCTTGAGTGGCAAACACTGCAACGGCCGCATTTAAAGAGGAACTCCAGTGAAAATAATGTAATAAAAAAGTGCTTCATTTTTGCAATAATGATGTATAAATGATTTAGTCAGTGTTTGCCCATTGTAAAATTTTTCTTCTCCCTGATTTACATTCAGACATTTATCACATGGTGACATTTTTACTACTGGCAGGTGATGTCACTGGAAGGAGATGCTGCTTGCTTTTTTTGGCAGTTGGAAACAGCTTTTATTTCCCACAATGCAACAAGGCTCCCACAGTGTGATGTCAAGACCTCAGTGCTGTGAGGCGCTGACATCATTTGTGGGAGGGGTTTCACCACAATATTCGCCATGCAGAGCCCCCTGATGATCTGTTTGAGAAAAGGAATAGATTTCTCATGGGAAAGGGGGTATCGGCTACTGATTGGGATGAAGTTCAATCCTTGGTTATGGTTTCTCTTTAACCACTTTCCGACCGCACACTCATACCGTGCGGCGGCAAAGTGGTAGCTGGAGGACCAGCGACGCACATCTGCGTCGCCAGGTGCCTCCCTAATTAATCAGGAAAGGCCGCTCGCGCGAGCGGCCGTTTCCTGTTAGATCACGAAGCGGGTCTCAGTGAATAGCCTGTGAGCCGCTAATCACGGCTCGCAGACTAAATGTAAACGCAGGAGACATTTGTCTCCTTTGTTTACATTGAACGGCGCCGCTGCTACAGCAGCGCCGTAAGGCAGATCGGCGATCCCCGGCCGCTGATCGCCGCCATGTGACAGATGACAGCCTGTCACAGGCTGCACAGGCTAGATAGCGTCCTGTGCAGCCCCGATCGCCAGGAGGGAAAGGTAGGAGAGGGGGGGAATTTCGCCACGGAGGGGGGCTTTGAGGTGCCCCCTCCGCAACACCGAGGCAGGCAGGAGCGATCAGACCCCCCCTGCACATCATCCCCATAGGGGGGAAAAAAAGGGGGCGATCTGATCGCTCTGCCTGCAACCTGATCTGTGCTGGGGGCCGCAGAGCCCACCCAGCACAGATCATAAAAAAACATGCTGGTCCTTAAGAGGGGGTAAAGGCTGGGTCCTCAAGTGGTTAATGCCGTGTGAACTGGCAGTTATTGTACAACAGCGCCTCTTTAACATATTCTAGTTTGTTTTGGGGCTTATTGACTGTGCTCTGTTGATTATTTATCATAAACCTACACTATTCTGCTACAATGTTTAGGGACAGTATTGGTTCAGCTGACAAAAATTATACAGTATGTTGATTATTTCCTACATTGCATGCCTTCAGTATTAATATTGACTGTAAGTATTGGAATATTGGCTAAGAATATCTGCCTACTGAATTTACACTATTCCTTCCATTTAGATGGGAACTATGTTGACTACCACTCCGTTTACAAAACTGAGACTGTATTTTATTTGTAGATATTGTAAATGAATATACTTTTTAACTTAAAAATATATTTTTTAGCATGTCCATCCATGCTAGTGAGAGTATTGTACAACAAAGAATAGTAGCTAAGTGCCTTGAGGCAGGCACCATCTTTATGGGAGAAGACTCATTCATCTGCATTGTATTGGATCTCACAGCAGATGTAGTACATCACTCTAGACTGTAGCTCCACCTGGTGGGTTCATGAGGTATCTTTGTGATATTGATGGGCAATATTTCAAATTGAACAGCTTTAAAAATTAATAATAGATCTAGTTTAGTACTTAGTGTTATTAATAAATAAATTCTTTAAAAAAAAATACAGCTATCAGCTTACTATTTTTTAGTAAATGTGGCATGGAGGCTGATTGATTGTGAAACCAGCTTTGGTCTGGACCAGCCTAGAATAAAACGGGATTTACCAAGTTAAAGCTGCACCATTACATAAGGAGATTTTTTCTTTATAAAATACATTTTATTCTGCAGGCATACTTGGTCTCTGGTAAAATGATGTATGGGGCAATCGTCTGCTAGGGGCTGATGGGATGTAAATGAAACTAATTAAGGAAATGTCAAACATAATTAATAAAACAGGTTTAAGTCGCAAAAACACTGTCAGCTGAATGAATGGGGACGCAGGCTCCTTTCCTATTGTTTTTCTTTTTCCTCTTCAGTCTTTATTTAGCATGTTCAATTAGGTCGTAGAAAACCTCTTGAAGACGCTTGCTTTCCACCTCACCTCCTCTTAGTCCGGTCCCATAGAGAGGGAGGAAAATAAATTTGCCTGTCGGCCTGCCGCCTGGAAAAAATTAATTGCCAACTCCTCATCTTTTCCAAGTACTACAGGACATTAACATAACCAATTTGGCCGAACTCCTCACTGAGTGCCTAATAGAGCATCTGAGCAGCTGATAAGACCCTGGGCCTGACGATACCTCATATTAGCATTTTCATAATATCAAAATATTACAGCGGCGTGATTCACTGGGCTACATTTATTATTGATAAGAACAAAAAAGGTTTTTATAAATAACATAAGGGGTGAACGACCTATAATTATGGAAAGCAAATTAGGGTGTGCAGCCGACTCAGTTACATTTGCCTAGGAGTAATGATGCCCAAGACCTTTTTTCTCCCAGGGGATGCGAAAATAATAGATTCCTATGCAACTGCAGATGGGGTAGAGAAATGCTATCATCTAGGACACTGTTTACATAAGCCGGGTGACTATGTGGCTTTCCAGACAACTTCCTGCTCGATCAGTTTCATCCATAACTAAAGCACCAGCTCAGCTGCCTATACCATAAAACAGCAGTTAACAGAAGAACTGACACAAATGCTTCCTCTGACATGTGGCTAAGCTGGACCTCTTACATTTATCATCGCAGGATGAGAAAAATCGGACAGGTATAATGAATTTCCTGCGCTAGATGCAAGTCTTAGAAAAATAATTTAGCTTCATATAGAGATGGCTGAAATAGACGAGTCTTACTTCTGTATAAAGTTTTCATGAGATTTTGCAATTCACAATGGCTCGAAGTCAAAGGGGGAAATGAAAAAGACTTCATAAGAAACATGAAATTGTGTCGTAAGATCCCCTTTGGCACTCAGAAATTCCCTCATTACCACTGCACTGATTAAGAAGTCAGCACCCCCAACCTCCCAAGTCACGGAATAACTATGGATGTGGGTCCAGACGTCTCATTAGCATGATTTCCCTGACTTACCAATCTCAGAAGATTGGTTTTATGGCGAAAACTAGAAACAATTGCTGACAAAAAACATTTTTTTACTAATTTCAATCTCACCGAAATTAACTTTATGCACTGAAAGTTGGGGGCTACAATAATTTTGGACTTTTTTTTTTTTTTTTTTTTTAACTGTGGGAAATAATCAGATATTCTGTAAACTTTTAGCTGTTGGATGTCAGGGGTTTCTTATCCCTACAAAGGTAAAATCAAGTGTATCGAAGATCATTATCGGCTAATCACAATTACCCGAAATGGTGCATGCATTTTTGCAATTGCGGCTATATGTAATTACAAATTGGACATTCAATTGATTTTGTATAGTTAATTGGTAATTTTAATGTAAATTTTCTCAAAAACTACAAGGTCTTTTTGAAAAAATGTTTTTTTTGGTCTTATTTACACTATTCTCCCTTTATAGCAATTTAGGTGATGAGAGCATGTACGGGGGATTTGCTATTAACCGCTACAGTCGGCACAAAATTACGCAAAAATTATGTGAAATTAACATGAAATTACGATTCCTGATTACGTTTAAATACAAAATTAATTAGGATTTTTCCCAAAATTTAGCAATATGATTTCACATAGTAATTGCGATGTAGGATGCGAAATTACAATTATGCAAAATTTGGGCTCATAACTAACTTATTAAGTGTTAAAGGGGGCTGTGGCATCACCAGGGTTGGTGTCACTTAGTGCTGCACTCATGGATTTCCCCATACCCCAATGGCAAAACTGGACATGGCTATAGAAAGAAAACAGAAAGATGACCAATCATAGGGATGGCAAAATAAAAGGCATAACTTAAAAGTATGTCACTTAGAGCCTAAGCACACTTGCGTGCTTGTGTGCATTTTTCAGCAACACATCAATGTTACAGACTGATACGAATTTCTGAAAAATGCACAGAAGCACGCAATTGTGCACTGTGTTCTTTTTTTATTTATTTTTTTCTTTAATTTGTTTGTACATGTCTTTTGGGCAGCTTAGAGGATTTAGATGCAAGTTTAGCTCTTGGGCCTTTTTTTTTTAAGTGCACCTGTCATAAACCTCTGCAATCTCAACCAACCCAGAGGCAATGAAGCCACCGGCTCAATATTCTGAAGGAGAATAGGAAAGGAAGTCTAGATGTTGGTGTGCAGGATTACTGGAGGTATAAGATATGTTAATAAAATGCTGGTTCGTATAACCATATTTTCAAGTAAATAAAAAATCAATACAAAATAGGCAGTTTCCTGAAGAATCTATCTGTATAGTCACATACCACCATCTCTTATCTGTAAAAGCTGATATCACATGGTAAGTTACTCGAAAGCCAGCACAGATAACATCAAGTTCATGTGAAAGTCAAATGATGGCCAAGAGCAGAACTATATCTTTGTCCTAAGGGGTAGAACAGCTGCAAAGCAGCAACAGTTTGGCTCCATAGCAATCACAAGCTCCACTGGGCACCGACATTATGTTGGCATTTGGTTACATTTTATTGCAGCAGTTGGACTTGCTACAAGTGGAAAAGGTTTTTTTCTTATTAGTGAAACCAAAACAAATAATTATTAAATGAAACCTCTACAACAGATAGTTGATTCCTCTGCATCACCTTGCAGTCGTACTGGGAAAGCTATCTTTGCTGATCTAGTAACTTAGTACTGGACCACACAACAAACGTAGCCTGTAAACTGGAGTGCAGCTGTCATGCTTTGCTCACAGGTATCCAGCCGCCCTTTCACTTTTTTTCTTTTTACTAAACTGAAGGACTTAAGGTCCACACTACAAATTTTTTTTTAGTGTTTTCAAGGTGTAGAAAAATGTAAACTAGGTGTCCATTCCCACTAGACGGGTTGCCATATGGAAAATGTTCACCTGTCCCGTGGACTCAGTTCCACAGTTGCCGTTCAGTCCACCGCAAGGGATCTGAGACCAGAAGGAGCATGGGGCACCAGTCTAGTCAGTGACATCACTAGACCAAGCAAGCGCAGGATTACCGACCAGGCAACAAAAGCAGTCGCTTGGGGTCCCCATTCAGGGTCAAAGGGGCCCCATCAGTACATAAACCAGACCTTGATATCCTGTCAGCGGTGGCTGGATGGTATAATGGTTAAAGGGACTCCGAGCAGTGCAGTAACTATGGAAAGATGCATATAATTTTAAAGCTCTCGTTCTCCTCTTTTCAATGATATATAAACCGCCGCTCTATGCCTTTTAGTTTTGCTATTTTTGCGATCGAAATCGCGGCCACTGCAATTTTGATCGCGAAAATAGTGAAAACTAAAAGGCGTAGGTTGGCAGTTTATCTATCATTGGAAAGAGGAGAAAGAGAGATTCAAAATGATATGCATCTTTCCATAGATATATTGTATTACACAGGACGACTTTTCTCCAAAGTCGGCAGCTCGATTCAGCACAATGCAATGAAATATAAGGAACCCAGGGGGATATAATTACAAAAATCATGCTGGTAGGTGTGAGGATGTAATTAATTAGTTGTGGGTATGCTTAAAGGCATACCCACAGGCACTGCTCGGAGTCCCTTTAAGGGCTCTGCCTCTGACACAGGAGACCAGGGTTCGAATCTCGGCTCTGCCTGTTCGGTAAGCCAGCACCTATTCAGTAGGAGACCTTAGGCAAGTCTCTCTAACACTGCTACTGCCTATAGCGCGCGTCCTAGTGGCTGCAGCTCTGGCGCTTTGAGTTTGCCATGAGAAAAGCGCGATATAAATGTTATTTGTCCTGTCTTGTCTTGTCAAATGATGCCGTGCGCTGCTGATTGTCTTCAGAGCCATGCTCTCCTTCTAGGTCCCCCTCCTGCTACTGTGCACTCTGCCACTGCCCACTCCTCCCTCCCTTCCCACAGAGAACCACAGCTACAGCAAGAATGATAGCAGCAGATGGCAAACGCTCACTCACCTATCCATGATCCAAGCGATAGAGATCCCATCATCTTAAACCCATCTGTCTCTTCTACAGTGCAGCCGCTCGCTCTGAACTTCCTGATTCTCAGATCAGACAGGAAGTAGAAAGTAGTAATAGTAGTAGTAACAGAGCGGCAGCACTCTAGAGGAGACAGATGGGCTCCGGATGACGGGACCTCTATTGCTTGGATCGCAATAGGTGAATGTGAGTCATCTGGTGCTGTCATTCTCCCCCGCTGCGGCTGCCTTCTCTGCTGGACTATCGTATTCACTGGGATGGAGGCTGCATGGTGGCTGTCTAGTTTGGGAGGAAATCGGTTGTTAGGTGGTGGGGTGGTTATGTAATTCTGTCTGGGGAACGGCTTCCGGTTTGGCGGTGTCCAGAGCTTTCTGCTATTGCCAGGCTGGAGATGCAGGGGGAAAGTGCTGCTGCTGTGATATCTGGTGCCCTCTTCACAGCGGTGCCCCAGCCCCTGAGTGCAAATGTCCTAGCCATTCATCTCTCACTCTGCATTTTGCCG
The DNA here is from genome assembly GCF_040937935.1 of Hyperolius riggenbachi. Taxonomy (NCBI): domain Eukaryota; kingdom Metazoa; phylum Chordata; class Amphibia; order Anura; family Hyperoliidae; genus Hyperolius; species Hyperolius riggenbachi. The sequence goes on along the minus strand of NC_090648.1, from coordinate 154,968,020 downwards.
CTGATATTCCCTGCATTGTGCACCCACAGAGGAAAGCAGGCTGTGGCCCATAGCAACCAGTAGCTCGGCTGCCCCGGTGTGTGCGGCATGTTGCTGTGCAGCTGCATCTTCTGATTCTATTACGACATGATGGGGGGGGGGCAAATCAGTTACTTTGCTTAGGGCCCCATTTAATCCGGCTCTGGGCAAGCGGCATGCAGTCAGAGCATCTTCCTGCGCCTGGGAGAGGTAAGCTGTTCACCGGCCTCTTCCACTGGACTCTGGAGGGGAAAGAGCGAGGAAGGTGGAGCGGGATCCCCAAGTGAGGGAGGGGGGAGATGTCCCCCCTTCCCCGCTGCTGTGTGTGTGTCTGTGCCCGCTACCCCTTCCAGGTTAACTAAACTGGGGACACCTATAGACCTACTACCTAAACTGGGGACACCAATAGACCTACTACTTAAACTGGGGAAACCTATAGAACTATTACCTAAACTGGGGACACCTATAGAACACTACTACCTAACCTGGGGACACCTATAGACCTAGTTACCTAAACTGGGCACACCTATAGACCTACTACCTAAATTGGGGACACCTATAGAACTACTACCTAAACTGGGGATACCTATAGACCTGGCTTTCTATGCTGGGTATACCTATAGACCTGGCTACTTATACTGTACTTATACTACTGTACTATATTGTACTGTCACTGACTGTCCTCTGAGGAGCTCACAACTAGTGTTGGGCGAACAGTGGTCGCCACTGTTCGGGTTCTGCAGAACATCACCCTGTTCGGGTGATGTTCGAGTTCGGCCGAACACCTGATGGTGTTCGGTCAAACTGTTCGGCCATATGGCCGAACTAAGAGCGCATGGCCGAACGTTACCCGAACGTTCGGCTAGCGCTGTGATTGGCCGAACGGGTCACGTGTAGTGTTGGGAGAACATCTAGATGTTCGGGTTCGGGCCGAACATGGCCGCGATGTTCGGGTGTTCGAGCCGAACTCCGAACATAATGGAAGTCAATGGGGACCCGAACTTTCGTGCTTTGTAAAGCCTCCTTACATGCTACATACCCCAAATTTACAGGGTATGTGCACATTGGGAGTGGGTACAAGAGGAAAAAATTTTTTTGCAAAAAGAGCTTATAGTTTTTGAGAAAATCGATTTTAAAGTTTCAAAGGGAAAACTGTCTTTTAAATGCGGGAAATGTCTGTTTTCTTTGCACAGGTAACATGCTTTTTGTCGGCATGCAGTCATAAATGTAATACAGAGAAGAGGTTCCATAAACAGGGACCGGCAACGCTAACCCAGCAGCAGCACACGTGATGGAACAGGAGGAGTGTGGCGCAGGAGGAGAAGGCCACGCTTTGAGACACAACAACCCAGGCCTTGCATGAGGACAAGAAGCGTGCGGATAGCAATTTGCATTTTGTCGCCATGCAGTCATAAATGTAATACAGATGAGAGGTTCAATAAACAGGGACCGGAAACGCTAACCCATCACAGATGTTCATTGTTCATGTTACTTGGTTGGGGTCCGGGAGTGTTGCGTAGTCGTTTCCAATCCAGGATTGATTCATTTTAATTTGAGTCAGACGGTCTGCATTTTCTGTGGAGAGGCGGATACGCCGATCTGTGATGATGCCTCCGGCAGCACTGAAACAGCGTTCCGACATAACGCTGGCTGCCGGGCAAGCCAGCACCTCTATTGCGTACATTGCCAGTTTGTGCCAGGTGTCTAGCTTCGATACCCAATAGTTGAAGGGTGCAGATGGATTGTTCAACACAGCTATGCCATCTGACATGTAGTCCTTGACCATCTTCTCCAGGCAATCGGTGTTGGAGGTGGATCTGCACGCTTGCTGTTCTGTGTGCTGCTGCATGGGTGTCAGAAAATGTTCCCACTCCAAGGACACTGCCGATACCATTCCCTTTTGGGCACTAGCTGCGGCTTGTGTTGTTTGCTGCCCTCCTGGTCGTCCTGGGTTTGCGGAAGTCAGTCTGTCGGTGTACAACTGGCTAGAGGAGGGGGAGGATGTCAATCTCCTCTCTAAAGTCTCCACAAGGGCCTGCTGGTATTCTTCCATTTTGACCTGTCTGACTCTTTCTTCAAGCAGTTTTGGAACATTGTGTTTGTACCGTGGATCCAGAAGGGTATAAACCCAGTAATTGGTGTTGTCCAGAATGCGCACAATGCGTGGGTCGCGTTCAATGCAGTCCTAGGCCGAAGAGGTCATAGCCTAGGGTCACAAAAACCTGTTTATTTGGGCAATTTCAATGGTAGTGATGCTGACGTACATAAATCTCAGCCATGGCCGTTAGCAACATCTGAATTTCACGAAATGTCTCATGCAGGTAGAAGACATATTGTTAGACTTGGATTCCAAAGATGGGGTCCCTACATCTCTGCAAACCAGAGTTACAGGGGTGCAAAATTGGTAAAATCCCCCATAGGCTTTCATTGCCTCCCTATTTCACTTTCCAAAATCTCACATCTTTTCAAAGGGCAATTGCTCAGCAGTGGCAAATTTTCTAGCATTGTAGGGACCCTTAGGGGGAACATGACTGGTGAGTTTCGGGCCCCTAGGCCGAAGAGGTCATAGCCTAGGGTCACAAAAACCTGTTTATTTGGGCAATTTCAATGGTAGTGATGCTGACGTACATAAATCTCAGCCATGGCCGTTAGCAACATCTGAATTTCACGAAATGTCTCATGCACGTAGAAGACATATTGTTAGACTTGGATTCCAAAGATGGGGTCCCTACATCTCTGCAAACCAGAGTTACAGGGGTCCAAAATTGGTAAAATCCCCCATAGGCTTTCATTGCCTCCCTATTTCACTTTCCAAAATCTCACATCTTTTCAAAGGGCAATTGCTCAGCAGTGGCAACTTTTCTAGCATTGTAGGGACCCTTAGGGGGAACATGACTGGTGAGTTTCGGGCCCCTAGGCCGAAGAGGTCATAGCCTAGGGTCACAAAAACCTGTTTATTTGGGCTATTTCAATGGTAGTGATGGTGACGTACATAAATCTCAGCCATGGCCGTTAGCAACGTCTGAATTTCACGAAATGTCTCATGCAGGTAGAAGACATATTGTTAGACTTGGATTCCAAAGATAGGGTCCCTACATCTCTGCAAACCAGAGTTACAGGGGTGCAAAATTGGTAAAATCCCGCATAGGCTTTCATTGCCTCCCTATTTCACTTTCCAAAATCTCACATCTTTTCAAAGGGCAATGGCTCAGCAGTACCAAATTTTCTAGCATTGTAGGGACTCTTAGGGGGATCATGACTGGTGAGTTTTGCCACTGCTGAGCCATTGCCCTTTGAAATGGTGTGAGATTTTGGAACGGTAAATAGTAGGCCCAATGAAAGCCTAAGGGGGATTTTACCAATTTTGGAGCCCTGTAACTCTGGTTTGCAGAGATGTAGAGACCCCATCTTTGGAATCCAAGTCTAACAATATGTCTTCTACCTGCATGAGACATTTCGTGAAATTCAGACGTTGCTAACGGCCATGGCTGAGATTTATGTACGTCAGCATCACTACCATTGAAATAGCCCAAATAAACAGGTTTTTGTGACCCTAGGCTATGACCTCTTCGGCCTAGGGGCCCGAAACTCACCAGTCATGTTCCCCCTAAGGGTCCCTACAATGCTAGAAAATTTGCCACTGCTGAGCAATTGCCCTTTGAAAAGATGTGAGATTTTGGAAAGTGAAATAGTGAGGCAATGAAAGCCTATGGGGGATTTTACCAATTTTGCACCCCTGTAACTCTGGTTTGCAGAGATGTAGGGACCCCATCTTTGGAATCCAAGTCTAACAATATGTCTTCTACCTGCATGAGACATTTCGTGAAATTCAGACGTTGCTAACGGCCATGGCTGAGATTTATGTACGTCACCATCACTACCATTGAAATAGCCCAAATAAACAGGTTTTTGTGACCCTAGGCTATGACCTCTTCGGCCTAGGGGCCCGAAACTCACCAGTCATGTTTCCCCTAAGGGTCCCTACAATGCTAGAAAATTTGCCACTGCTGAGCAATTGCCCTTTGAAAAGATGTGAGATTTTGGAAAGTGAAATAGGGAGGCAATGAAAGCCTATGGGGGATTTTACCAATTTTGGACCCCTGTAACTCTGGTTTGCAGAGATGTAGGGATCCCATCTTTGGAATCCAAGTCTAACAATATGTCTTCTACCTGCATGAGACATTTCGTGAAATTCAGACGTTGCTAACGGCCATGGCTGAGATTTATGTACGTCAGCATCACTACCATTGAAATTGCCCAAATAAACAGGTTTTTGTAACCCTAGGCTATGACCTCTTCAGCCTAGGACTGCATTGAACGCGACCCACGCATTGTGCGCATTCTGGACAACACCAATTACTGGGTTTATACCCTTCTGGATCCACGGTACAAACACAATGTTCCAAAACTGCTTGAAGAAAGAGTCAGACAGGTCAAAATGGAAGAATACCAGCAGGCCCTTGTGGAGACTTTAGAGAGGAGATTTACATCCTTCCCCTCCTCTAGCCAGTTGTACGCCGACAGACTGACTTCCGCAAACCCAGGACGACCAGGAGGGCAGCAAACAACACAAGCCGCAGCTAGTGCCCAAAAGGGAATGGTATCGGCAGTGTCCTTGGAGTGGGAAAATTTTCTGACACCCATGCAGCAGCACACAGAACAGCAAGCGTGCAGATCCACCTCCAACACCGATCGCCTGGAGAAGATGGTCAAGGACTACATGTCAGATGGCATAGCTGTGTTGAACAATCCATCTGCACCCTTCAACTATTGGGTATCGAAGCTAGACACCTGGCACAAACTGGCAATGTACGCAATAGAGGTGCTGGCTTGCCCGGCAGCCAGCGTTATGTCGGAACGCTGTTTCAGTGCTGCCGGAGGCATCATCACAGATCGGCGTATCCGCCTCTCCACAGAAAATGCAGACCGTCTGACTCAAATTAAAATGAATCAATCCTGGATTGGAAACGACTACGCAACACTCCCGGACCCCAACCAAGTAACATGAACAATGAACATCTGTGATGGGTTAGCGTTTCCGGTCCCTGTTTATTGAACCTCTCATCTGTATTACATTTATGACTGCATGGCGACAAAATGCAAATTGCTATCCGCACGCTTCTTGTCCTCATGCAAGGCCTGGGTTGTTGTGTCTCAAAGCGTGGCCTTCTCCTCCTGCGCCACCCTCCTCCTGTTCCATCACGTGTGCTGCTGCTGGGTTAGCGTTGCCGGTCCCTGTTTATGGAACCTCTTCTCTGTATTACATTTATGACTGCATGCCGACAAAAAGCATGTTACCTGTGCAAAGAAAACAGACATTTCCCGCATTTAAAAGACAGTTTTCCCTTTGAAACTTTAAAATCGATTTTCTCAAAAACTATAAGCTCTTTTTGCAAAAAATTTTTTTCCTCTTGTACCCACTCCCAATGTGCACATACCCTGTAAATTTGGGGTATGTAGCATGTAAGGAGGCTTTACAAAGCACGGAAGTTCGGGTCCCCATTGACTTCCATTATGTTCAGAGTTTGGCTCGAACACCCGAACATCGTGGCCATGTTCGGCCTGTTCGGCCCGAACCCGAACATCTAGATGTTCGCCCAACACTACTCACAACCTAATCCTGCCGTAGTCTAATGTCCTGCCATATTTTTAAGTATTTATATAGCACTGGCATCTTCTGCAGCACTTTGCAGAGAACATAGTCATGTTACATAGATAGAACATAGTCATGTTACTGACTTTTCTCAGAGGAGCTCACAATCTAGTACCTACCACTATTTTGTGCGAGAGAACACTAGCTAATGTGTTTTTTTAGTGGGAACCTTTCCTGCTTGCTTTTTTAGAGTCACTTTACTCATATCCGGGGAGAAAACACGACCCCACCGACTTTGGGTTGCACTCTTACTAGGAAATTTTAATTGGTCACACCCACTGTATGTTATGGACACGCCCACTGCATTCTGTGGCCACTCCCATTTTTTGCTGCAGCGCCGCCAATGTCTTTTTTTTTGGGGGGGGGGGGGGGGGGGGTTCATAGGTCTGGGGTGCACTGATGGCAGTGGATGATCTGGCAGATGGGTGGTATCCTTTTACCTATAAATGTACCCCCTATTTTCCAATCTACAGAGAGTTTCTTCTTAACCCGAGTGGGGTCGGGTGTAATCTCCCCACCTGCCTACCTATACAGTGGTTGCCTTAGTGATAACCCTTCCTTGTGAGTATTCATTCACATTGACTTAAATCCACTTAACGTGGCCTACTGCCCTTAAAGTCAATGGGTATGAGAAAAGTCAATTCCGCACAAATGAAAATATACACAAAATAATATGGGCATGTGAAACCCCATTCTCTAAAATTCATTGATATTAATTGGCATGAAAAAAACACCTTTTGAAGATAGGTCTTAATTTTGATCAAATGCATATCTTGCGAAATAGTGAATTTCAACATGAAAATGACTTTGTAGTAAATTCGAGCTAACCTCCACTCATTATATATTTTCATTGAAACAAACCATTTTATGGCAAATGGCAGATTTAGCATACCAGAAATTAAGAGCATCTGTGAAAGCTGGTGACCCATAAGTTTGCAAGAAAACTCTTGGGATACGAACACTAATGTGATGCAAATGAATAACAGTCACATGTGCACATACTCCTAATCTACATACTAACATCAGATGATCACCACACAAGTCAACTGTTTACAGACTGACAAGCAGTTATTTTCTTGCACCAAAGTAAGCCTGCATCAGGACCTTGCTTTGTCCTCCAATGATATGCATGTAAAAGGCAAACTCAAGAGATAAACACAGATATCTATCCTCCTTCTTTTTTTTTATTAAATGCCTTTTTTTCAGAATCCAACAGTTTTTTTTTAAGATATAAAAGCAGGTTTAATGTTGTATTGCCTCATATGAATGATACAGCCTTTCACACAGTCTGAGAGAGTTCACAGTCTCAATCTATGAACTATTATACTTTGTTTATTTATGCCTCACATTCGGAAGCATTTCTCTGCCATGTAAGAGTTTTATGGCTATAATTCCTTGTAAGTGAGGGTTATGCTATAGTCTGACTAGGTCCTGACTGGAGAGAAATTGTCACTTGCATACCTAATGTTTAACCTTTTCACTATTGTGTTATGTGTATGTATTTTTACTTTTATTTTCTGTATGACTATCGTCATCTCACTGATGCTCGTGATCACTCATTAAGGGCTCTTTCACACTAAGACGTTGCGTTGGATGCAACGTTAAGGTCGCATAACGAGCCCCTAACGCAACGCATTTTAGCTTTGAAGTTGGACATTACATTGCACTGTGTTATGCGTCTCTTGATGCGTACTTGATGTGTACTTTTTGATGCATACGGATCGAACGAAAACGGCGCATGCAGCACATTTAAAAAAAAACAAACAAACATTACTGAGCATGTGCAAACAGTCTAACGCAGCCAAATACGAGTATATCGCACAGCACACTGCACTTTCATTTAACGTGCAGCATTATACTCCAACGCAACGTGGGCACTGTGAACAGCCCATTGATTTTACATTACTGTGAGTTGGGCTGCGTTACAGGCTGCTGTAACGTGCGGCTGTAACGTCGCACTGTGAAAGCAGCCTTCAGGCATGTTGATCATCTTTTGGAACCCATTCAAAGATCATGGACCGGTGGGATGGCGATGGAGGCGATTGGGTTCACGTGTGCGATCAGCAGCAGCAAGGTAAACAGCAAGAGATGCATATCTACACCCTGATCTGCAGGTTAAGTTTTAGGGGCGTAGATAAGCGTGGCAGTGACCCGGAACCAGTTAAAGTGTGCTTGTTTTCCTTTTAACAAAGATATCTCAATTTTAGGTTAGGTTCACAGTAGTGCGGTATAATGGCTGCTTTGTTACACAGTTTGACGCACTGCAATTTATCATGTATGCGACATTCACAGTGCGACGGGTGCGTTGCACTTTAATGGAGTGTGGCATTACAATACACGCATTGCATGCAGTGCGTTACTGCAAAATGCTGCATTGACAGTGAAGCATACATTTCATTAACTGTATGTGTCATTGTATGCCATGCAGTGCGTGGATAATGGCTGGTGCCGATTTCCCATTCAGTTGTGTTGCGTTCCTGCTTTTTCCGGGAATGCAACGGCCACTGCAAGCCTAGCCATAGGGTTCTTTCACAGTGCAATAGTTGCGTTGCAAATAATTCTGTGTGCCGCTGCCTGTACAATTCTACGGGTCTGTTCATATCTCTGGATAGTGTAATGGTTAAGGGCTCTGCCTCTGACACAGGAGACTAGGGTTTGAATCTTGGATCTTCCTGTTCAGTAAGCCAGCACCTAATCAGTAAGAAGACCTTGGCCAAGACTCCCTAACATTGCTACGGCCTATAGAGCTGCCCTAGTGGCTGCTGCTCAAGTGCTTTGAGTCTGCCAGGAGAACAGCACACTGTACAGTAAATGTTCTGTGTCTTGATCATGTTATTTTTATTTGCTTCAGGCAGACTTTGTATTAACGTCTATGTCCAGTCTCCATCGCAGTTTACACACATTATAACGCATGCGTTATTCAATGGGCGCACTGTAAACCAAGCCTTAAAGGGATACTTAAGCCTGTGTAAAAAAATCAGTTTTATTTACCTGGGGCTCCTACCAGCCGCCTGCAGCCGTCCCTTGCCCTCACAGGAAGCTATTGCAGACAGGAACGTGAAGAAAGATACGTGTGGCCAGGCCTGTTGGCGAAACAAAACTAGCTGGCGGTGGAGGACCAGAGGATCCATGAGTGACTGCAAGGGCACAGGGCGGCTGCAGGAGACTGCTAGAAGCCCCAGGTAAGTAAAACTGATTTTTTTTTACACAGGCTTAAAGTGAACCTCTGGACTAAAAATCTACTTAGCAGAACTGAAAAGGCTTGGTGTTTCTTTAACAGTTTCACAGCATCAGAACTTTGATTTTCTTACCCAAGCAACATTTTTAGCTGCATTTTTAGCTAAGCTCCGCCCCATCAAAGAAATCTGCCCGTGCTGTTTTTTCCCTGATGCTGTGCAAAGGATGATGGGATTTCCTATGTTGTTATTCATGTTGCCTAGCAACTGGGAGGGGTGATCAGCACACAGGACAGTTGGAACTGTGTCTCATGCTCCCTGTCACCTCCTTTCAACCAAAAAGGTGGCTGCCATCATGAAATCAAACATTTTCCTGTTCATTTAAAACAGGGTGGGTAAGAGAATATATTACCTATCTATTTCAATTAACATAACTAATGTAATTTAATGACAGTATGTTTGTTTAGGCTGGAGTTCCTCTTTAAGTATCCCTTTAAGACAAATGCAACTGTAGGTTTGCTGTATAGTGTACAGGACCAGCGTCCCAGGCCCTTTCAAGCACAGGGTAAGCTGCTATCAAATTAATGCATGTCCCTAGGCTACATAATCTAACTATAATTCCTGAACGTGGTGTCACAAATTTCACTCACATTGCACATATAATGCTCCCTGGCACTTACAGCTATTACCCCCAAGTATGATATATGAGGCAAATGAGCACAGACAAACCTGGTGCTTTACTGGCTGTGTCTACATTCTGTTAGAGCCAATTGGTGTTTTATAGAGGTGAACTGTAGTTTAGAAAGGCACTCATTTAGAGCTGCTAATATGTCATGCTCACTCACCGAAAAGCATCTGCAGTTCAAAGGGGGGTGACCATAGACAGGAATAGTTAAAAGCCACAGACCAGACCAGCTTCATCCAAACAGAGGTATATGTAAACACAATTCTGCTTTTCTTACGATAGCTATTTTAGCACATTTTCGGAATCTTTCTAAGTAGAACTGCTAACAATTTTGACAACTGTGACAATGGCAGCATGTATAACTTATTCTCAGATACATAGAGTGATACGTAGATCATGATGCCATGTGGATTTGCCCAAATGGATGGCCTTTCATACGAACCTCACAGTTATTTTATGGAATTTGGGGTGTCATGATCAGAGTAATGCCACAGTCCATTTTTTATTTTATTTTATACAGCACTTGCATTTGTGTACATGTGGTTGGTTTACAAAGCTCACTTATTTTTTACTACCCCCCCCCCCCCTCACCTCGGGCTCTCAGCGCTCCCCCTCTAGTACTAATCAGTGGCAGCACCAGCAAGAAGGAACATGGACATATGTCCATGCGTTCCACCGCCAGGCCAGAAGTTCCTCTCTTTAAGCGCCTGATGCTTCTTCCTGTTTATCAGGAATATATGCCCATTTATTGTACTTTCAAGCTGTCAGCACTATCCATTCCTTCTTCATTCTAATAGTGGAATAATCTTCTCTGGTAAGGCTTATGTATATGCTACTGTCACCGGGAGCTTGACCCAGCTCATAAGTGCACCCATTCCAGTGCATGGGGCTATGCCTCATTTGCAAGCTTCATGCCCACTTTTGCTACATTTTAAGTAAAATAAGCTAGCCTTTTGATTACCTGTAGAAGATATATTTTTCCTGATCTGCTCTATAGTTATTGCTCACTAATCCCCAGGTTTTAGAATCGGATAAATGAGAGAATTTTAAAGAAGAACATCTTTCTTTTTATTGGTTGAAGTTCTGTTGTTACCAGCCATATGTACATCACATAGAACGGTGGGCTTGGACAGCCACGGCTGCTAATGTGAAAACATAAAACTGCATAAAAATATGTACTGCATACATGATACCATCCTTTACACAATCTCCGCTCTATATTCTTCTGTCCTGCACTCTGGTCAGCCCTTCTCATTCCCACTTACAAGATTTCTCTCAATCCTCTCCCCTCCTCTAAAAACTTCCTCCCTCAACACATCTGCCACTCACCCACACTTACCCCTTTTAGGCACAACCTGAAAACTCCCCTTTTCAGACAAGCATACTCTCTTACTTAGGCCACTAAAAACCATTTTACCATCTCATGCACAGCTTCCCTTCACCTACTATCCTGTCCCTTAAAGGGACACTTAAGTCAAAAAAAAAAAAGAGTCTCCCTCCGATCCTCCTGGCCCCGCCGGCAGCCACTTCCTGTTTCGGTGACAGGAGCTGACAGGCTGGGGACGCTAGTGATTCTTCGCGTTCCTGGCCACAATAGCGCCATCTATGCTGTAAGTGGGGCCAGGAGGATCGGAGGGAGACGTCAAGGGCACCGGACCAGCTGTAGGGGGCTATTGGAAGCCCTAGGTGAGTAAAACTTATTTTTTTTGTTTGACTTAAGTGTCCCTTTAACCCTTTAGACTGTAAGGCCTATTAGCCAGGGCTCTATTTATCTTTTTGTCTCCTAATAGTGTGTAATGTGGGTAGAAAAGATCTGTAGATGATTTGCTCACTGCACCAACCGTAATCCACCATTGTCTTGTATTGTTAAGTGTGGTATTGTTTATATTGTAATGTTATACCTTATATTCTGCTGTACAGTGCCATGGTGCTGTATAAATCAATAATAGTAATAATAATAATAATAATGCATATGGGGAAATGTATGCGACTTCACTGTGCAGTGCAGCACTCTAGAATGGAATTTTTGGGCTCGATTCACAAAGCGGTGCAAAGTGTTTGCACGCGAGTAAAAACCCCTTTATCACGCCTAAACTCAGTTTAGGCATGATAAGAAGCTTCGCGCGAAGCTCCCATTAAGCCCTATGGGACTTTGCGCGCGCACATACGCGCGTACTCGCGTACGCGCGGTAGCTTCGCGCGAGTTAGAGCACAAAGCGTGATAACTGAGTTATCACCGCTTTGTGAATCAAGGCCTTTGAGTCACCTTTCCATTCTGAAGTCTCAATTGCTGAAATATGCAGTGGTTTCTGACATCCTTTTGCCAGTGTTCTCTAATGGCACAATGACATTAGTCATTAGGCATCACAGATGTCCACTTACATATTGTTAAGAAGAGTAAATGATGGCAAGGAGGATCACTCAGCATGTCATTATATAACGCATACAGTGCTTGCTAGGAGCATATGAGGTGATCTAAGGTGTTCTTGAAGTGGAGATACTTCAGCTCATCACAAACAAAATCACTCTTTACAGGGGTCATACTGTGAACTAGCAAGGGGACCTCAGGACTCCTGTATCATGACAAGTAGTAGTAATGGCATTATCAGTGCTCTTAATGATATTTGTTGTGAAAGTGTCAAAGTACACCTCTATAGAAAGAATATTTAGAATTCTGTAGTGTTATTGCTGGGAAGCCATACACTAACAACTTGTCAAATGGCAATCACACTTCAGAGCAGTTCTCGGGCATTATCATTATCAATTCCCTGAAATGAATGTATAGTGAAAGCGATAAGAAAGATGTGAAACTTGACTTTTCTACATTTATAAATATATCCCTTAACCACTTAAGTACCAGAAGTCTCTGGCCCCTTAAAGGGACTCTGAGCACCTCTCATGGGCATGCCTTTAACCTCTTGAGGACTGCAGGGCTAAACCCCCCTAGTGACCAGGCATTTTTTAGCTAAAATGGCCACTGCAGCTTTAAGGCCAAGCTGCAGGGCCGCATAACTCAGCACACAAGTGATTCCCCCCCCCTTTTCTCCCCACCAACAGAGCTCTCTGTTGGTGGGGTCTGATCGCTCCCCCCATGTTTATTTTTTTTTTAATAAATATTATTGTTTTTTTTTTTTTTTTTTAAAAACCCTGTTTCTTTAACTCCCTTCCCTCCCTCCCTCCCTCCCTCCCCACAGCCGGCCAAATATGGCGATCGGCTGTCATAGGCTTCTGCCTATGAGAGCCGATCGCTCTCTTGTCCCCCACAAAGTAAATAGACGGCGATCACGCCGTCTACCGGTCTCCCGAGCGGCAATAGCCGCTCGGAGACTGAAGGCGGGGCGGAGCTCCGCCCCCCAAGCAGGAGATGCGCGCGCAGCCTGCACGCGATCTCCTGCAAAACAGAGCCCCAGGACTTTACGCCAATTGGCGTTAGGCGGTCCTGGGGCTGCCGCCGCGGCCACGCCTACTGGCGTGACGCGGTCGGCAAGAAGTTAAGACAGACGACTTCCAACAAAGTCGTGCTATGACCCCTCTGGAGGAGCCTCTTGCAATAGCCATGCGTGTCACTTCCTCTTCCTGCTTCATTCAGTGATGCACTTCTCTAACAGAGAAGACAGGGATGACCCGGAAGTTATAACATAGCCAAGATGGCAGACGCGATGTTTAAATTGAAATCGAATGAAAACTATTTGGTGTAGAACGGCAATTCAGGCATCAAATGAAAGAGGAGAGCACAAGCTACAGAATGGTATGCATCTTTAAGTACTTTCCAGCACTGGCCGGAGTCTTAAATGCATGCCCATGAGAGGTGCGCAGAGTCCCTTTAAAGGACAACCGAGGTGACATGTGACATCATGAGATAGACGTGTGTATGTACAGTGCCAAGCATGCAAATAACTAGGCTGTGTTCCTTTTTTTTCTTTCTCTGCCTGAAAAAGTTAAACATCAGGTATGCAAGTGACTATAGCGTAGCGCTCTCTGATAAGTAATTACAGCCATAAAACACTTTCCTGTCATTAAATGGCTTTTGAGAGGAGAAAATAGATAAAACAGGGTCAATAATTCACAGATTTGAGCTCTGATATACTTCAATAAAGGGGTCATTAAGCAGAGACAATGAAACAGTAAAAACTAGATTTAAATAAAAAATAAAACTGTGGGATGTCTTAAAAAAAAAGTCATTTTTAGGAGACTGAGGATAGATACAATATTTTTCTCATCAGTTTATTTTCACCTCGGAATTATATTCCGAGGTGAAAAAAAAATATAATTTTAATTATATTCACTTCTGGGGACTGAGTTGGCCATTCCAGAACGTTGTACTTTTTCCTCTGCATGAATGCCTTAGTGGATTTTGAGCAGTGTTTAGGGTTGTTGTCTTGTTGAAAGATCCAGCCCCGGCGCAGCTTCAGCTTTTTCACTGATTCCTAGACATTGGTCTCCAGAATCTGCTGATACTGGGTGGAATCCATGCGTCCCTCAGCTTTGACAAGATTCCCAGTCCCTGCACTGGCTACACGGCTTTACTGCATTTTTTACTGTAGGTAGCAGGTGATTTTCTTGGAATGCTGTGCTGTTTTTCCTCCATGCATAACACCCCTTGTTATGCCCAAATAACTCAATTTTAGTTTCATCATTCCACAGCACCTTATTCCAAAACAAAGCTGGCTTGTCCAAATGTGCTTTAGCATACCTCAAGTGGCTCTGTTTGTGCTGTGGGTGAAGAAAAGGCTTCCTCTGCATCACTCTCGCATACAGCATCTCCTTGTGTAAAGTGTGCCAAATGGTTGAGCGATGCACAGTGACTCCATCTGCAGCAAAATTATGTTGTAGGTGTTTGGCGCCGGTCTGTGGGTTGACTCTGACTGTTCTCACCATTCGTCGCTTCTGTTTATCCGAGATTTTTCTTGGTCTGCCTCTTTCAGCCTTATCTTGAACTGAGCCTGTGTTGTTCCATTTCCTGAATATGTTCCTAACTGTGGAAACAGACAGCTGAAATCTCTGAGACAGCTTTCTGTATCCTTCCCCTAAACCATGATGGTGAACAATCTTTGTCTTCTGGTCATTTGAGAGTTGTTTTGAGACCCCTATGTTGCTACTCTTCAGAGAAAATTAAAAGAGGAGGGAAACTTACAATTGACCCCCTTAAATACTCTTTCTCATAATTGGATTCACCTGTGTATGTAGGTCTGGGGTCACTGAGCTTACCAAGCCAATTTGAGTTCCAATAATTAGTTCTAAAGGTTTTGGAATCAATAAAAATGTATGCACCTGCCTAATTTTAATTAAACAATTATTGTGCACTTTCTGTAAATCCAATAAACTTAATTTCACTTCACAAATAGCACTGTGTGTGTCTCCTATAGATATATTTAACTGACATTTTTTATCGCAACAATCATAACGATTTATACAGGGAAATCATGATGATTAACAAGGTTGCCCAAACTTTCACACCCCACTGTATAATGCACTCTTCTCCTGGCGGACTCAAAGCTCCAGAACTGCAGCCATTAGGGCGCACTCAGTAGGCAGTAGCAGTTTTAGGGAGTCTAGCCCAAGGACTTCTTGCTAAATAGGTGCAAGTGACAGGTATACCAAATTTAATCACTCACAGCTCCACTTGTTTTTATCCAGAGGAAGATCATTTCCATTGGACAGATTTAGCCAGTTTTGCCTGGCCACAGTGGCTAGAGATCAGTGATGAGGATAAATCCAAATTGATCCCTGGCAGCATAATCAAAGTTTGAGCTTTTATCCTGTATCCACCAAATCAGAACTGTAAAATCCGGAACAGGCAAAAATGGCGCACATCACCAAGGGTATAAAAATGGCGCACATCACCAAGGGTATAAAAATGGCGCAGCAGTAATAAACATAAAACGATATTTATCGTTTTATATCTCAAACAAATTTAGGCAGCGGGGTCGGAGGGAGATGCATCGGGCGGGACAGGCAGCAGGGTGGAGGGAGTAGGATAAGGCGGAGGATGTGTGCAGAGGGATACATTACCTAGTCCCAGCCGGCGATCGCTCCTTCACTTCATAGTTAGCTTGCAGGAGTCCTCATCCAGCCAATCACCATGCGGAAACTGAAGCCCGCCCGCTGCATCTCCCCCCGACCCCCACTGCCTCACTAGCCCCTCAGCAAATGGCGCATCGTTCTGCTAATAAATGTTTTACAAAACATTATAGCGCTTTATGATTGGCGGAACGGTGCGCCATTATTCACTCTGCGCCATTTTTAACTGTACCCAGGTATACTATTGTTGGGATGTGGAAATTGCTTGCAATCCAGGGCTTGGTAATGCTCAATACAGAACCATCTCGATGGCTCATGGCTACACTCATACTTACATTACTCACTTTCTGGCAAGCAGATGCAATTTGCACATGCTGTGCCTTTAAAATTGTCATTTCTGCAGCCTTAATAAGACAGGTGCTGCTTAGTTCAAGCACATACCTCTGTTTCTCTTGTGCAACACTGATATTTACTGAATCACTGAGCATGCAACCTAATGGTAGAGGATGCTGAATCTGCAGTCAAGCTGGGAATAGGTAGTTCTCTTTGGGCCAGATGCCCCTACATTGCGGCAAAGTTATTTTTACTGTATACTAACACGGGCACACAGCATGTTAACCCTTTAGCCATGGGGACATTATGTGGTTAATGGGTGCATTGATACGGTGAGATGCGTCAAAACGTGTGTTACCATAGCAATGTTAATATGTTAACGTCTGCGGTGCTTGAGGGTTTTTGTGCGGAGATCCCCCAGCATTAGTAATGGTAAAATTGCCATGCACTTCCTGCACATGGCAACTTGGCTGCAGTGTAGTACCTGATGCCCATTGATACTCAAAGCGCATGCGTTGTTCATCCACACACCCTCTCTATGCTCATTTTCACACTGCTGTATGCAGCAGCCATTACTAGGAGCATCCTGGGAATGCACAGTTCCCATTGTTTTCAAACTGCGCATGCCCAGTACACTCTTGTCTGTGATCACTGGGATCGTGATACATCGGAGCACATGGCATGTACTGCGCATGTTTCAGGCTCTAACTGGTCCCAATCGGAGCTAGGAACGGGGCATAGAGAGGCAAGATGGAGGAGAGTCTAGACACAGTGAGGAGCCTGGAGGGGTCAGCAAGGTAAGTACATATTACCCTTTTTAGCCCCTCAGGTACACTTTGAGAGCATTATAGCCAATAGCATCCATGTCGGTCTCTGTTCATTGTGGTCAGGTCATTTCTGATAGGATACTTTGGACTACAGTGTTTCACAAAACATCCTCATGTTGCGTTAATGAATAAACCTAACACCTTATCTCTACATGCTTTTGAAGATCGTGTTTTTGTCCACAAAGACAAGCACATGTTTGAGAACTACAGAAATAACCCTTAAGAGAGGAAAGGGAATGATATGATGAAATCTGTAACATTGACAGCGTATTTAATATTAAACGCTGGCTGTAGCACTAATTAACCTCATCTCCATCTATTTTTTATTCTCTGTGATCTTTCTTTTCTCCTCGGTGCAGATGAGTCAGTGAAGAGATGCTCAGATACATTATTCTATTTAGAACCTCTGTGGCTCACTAGGGGTGACAGGCCTTTTTTAGGTCATTTATCTAATTGCTCTTTGCAGATAAGAATTAATTAGCCCGATTATTTTTCTTAGTTTTTGGATGGATTCCCCATCTGGAGAAGAGAAATTCCTTAGTGTCAGTGATTAATTGCTCAGCTAGAAGCATCTTGCCTTGCATTTGTAATGTAAGCCTTCCGATTCCTCAGGTCATCTCACAAACCCGAGAGGTTGGAATAACATTACTGCCTAATAGCGTTGGAATAGATAGAGTGGTTGCAATTGAAATTTGGTGAAATTGGCTAAATATCTTTCTTAAAGACTTAAAGGGAATCTGAAGTGAAAATAATCTTATGATATAATGAATTGTATGTGTAGTACAGCTAAGAAATAAAACATTAGTAGCAATTAGCAAACAACAGTCTCATATTGTTTCCAGTACAGGAAGAGTTAAGGAACGTCACTTGTTATCTATGCAAAAGAGCTTCTCTGAGCTCTCCTACTAATTTAGTCAGAGAGCAGTGTTTTTTTCTGAAGCACTGAAAGACAACAGCTCTGCTCTGTTTCATGGTTTAAAATACAGTGTGTGGTTATTTTTCCTAGCTCAACTACACATACAATTCTCTGTCTCATACGTTTTTTTTTTTCGCATCAGTGTCACTTTAACCACTTAATTCTATCTGGACGGATATTTCCATCCAGATAGCCTGCACTGCTGCCGCTGCCTGAGGCGCGTGATCGTAGACGCCCCCGCGCGTGCTCCTGCTGCCTTCTGTTAGGCTGGAGATCAATGAATGGGAGCAAAGTTCCTATTCATTGATCTAAGTCCCCGTATAAAAGACCAACACTGTCAATGAGACGGCTCCGTGTTTCATAAATGCCCTTCTGTCCCATCTTCGCATTACTTCCACTTTGCAAAGTAATACTACGCATGCAGAAGTGAGCTGCGAGGACATTTTGTGGCCAAGTGGTAAAATTACTTTTGGAAATTAAAAATTTACAGATAATGACATTTTTTTTAACTTTTAAAATTAGTCCCTTACCTCCCCCACTCCCAAATAGCTACGCAACATTTTTTTTGTAAAAATAAATAAATAATCTACAATAAAAAAAAAATTACATAAATAGTTACCTTAGGGACTGAACTTTTTTTTTTATATGTATGTGGTAAGGTACTGTATATTACTGTTATTTTTTAAATAATGGGCTTGTAATAAGTGATGGATGCAAAACTGACAAAATGTACCTTTACTTCCAAATAAAATATCGGCATCATACATTACATACTGTAATTTAAATGGTGTAATAACTGGGAAAAATAAATACATGTATTTTAATTACGGTAGCATGCATTATTTTAAAACCATAATGGTCAAATACTGAGAAATAATTAATTTATTCCATTTTTTTTCTTAATCTTCCTGTTAAAATGAATTTAGAATAAAATAATTCTTAGCAAACTGTACCATCCAAAGAAAGCCTAAATGGTGCCGTAAAAAACAAGATATAGATCATTTCAGTGAGATAAGTAGTGATAAAGTTATTGGCGAATGAATGGGAGGTGAAAGTTGCTCGGATGCATAAGGTGAAACAACACTGAAGGCTGAAGTGGTTAAGGACAGATAGCCACATATGGCCTGGTTATTGCTCATTTACATTGTATAATGGCACTGACGCATATGCTGCAGTCATTTTACTGAGAATATCTGACACCCCATCTGACACCCCCCACCCAACACCACCACCACATGTGCAGGAGTCAATTAACCATATCCACCAGTATGTTTTAACTTTATCAATATGTTAGGCTGTGGGAGGAAATAAAACAACCAAAGTAAACTACTGGCAGATAGTGTCCTGGGTGGAATGTGAATTGGGGGCTTGTGCTATTAGGCCAATCCTCAGGGGCAAGAGTGCTAATTACTTACCCACTCTATTGGAGCAAGAGTTCTATCAACTTACTCACCATGCTGAGCTATATGCAAGCATTGGGACTGAGCAGAATATATTAGTCATGGAGAGAATCTGAAGACATAACAACAAAAGTTGTTGAGGTGATACATTTAATGGCTAACTGTTCAAAATCTTGAACAGTTAGTCATTAAAGGCATCACCTAAACAAAATTTGTTGTTATGTCATCGGACAATTAAAGAGAATCTGTAACGACAAAACGTCCCCTGGGGGGTACTCACCTCGGATGGGGGAAGCCTCAGGATCCTGATGAGGCTTCCCACGCCGTCTGCCGTCCCTCGGGGGTCTCGCTGTAGCCCTCCGTACAGCGGTGACGTAATATTTACCTTCCTGGCTCCTGCGCAGGCGCTCTGGCGGCTGTCGGCTCCGAAGGAGGCGGAAATACCCGATCGCCGTCGGGTCCGCTCTACTGCGCAGGCGCAAGTCTCCGGCGCCTGCGAAGTAGAGCGGACCCGACTGAGATCGGGCCTGTCGCCGGCTGTTCGGAGGGCTGCAGCAAGACCTCCGTGGGACAGAGGACGGCGTGGGAAGCCTCATTAGGATCCTGAGGCTTCCCCCACCCGAGGTGAGTACCCCCCAGGGGACGTTTTTGATGTTACAGAGTCTCTTTAACTCACTAACCCTCAAAAACCTACACTATCTAATGTCTTTACCACACTCTGAGGCCACCTGTAGTTTTCTGGAAATGGGACTGTCTCTGGGCATAGGTTGTCTAGGCAAAGACCCCTTTTTTTAAAAAAAAAAAAACAGGCTGCAGGCAGGTAGTGTGATGGGATGAATCCTATTATTGTCTCAGTGTGTGTGTGTGTGTGTGTGTGTGTGTGTGTGTGTGTGTGTGTGTGTGTGTGTGTGTGTGTGTACAGTGTGCAGAGTGTGTGTGTGTGTGCAGTGTGTATGTGTGTGTGTGTGTGGTGTGTGTGTGTACAGTGTGTGTGTGTGTGTACAGTGTATGCATGTGTGTGTGTGTGTATACAATACGTGTGTGTGTGTGTGTGTGTGTGTACAATGTGTGTGTACAACTATGTGTGTGTGTGTGTACAATGTGTGTGTACTGTGTGTGTGTACAATGTGTGTGTACAGTGTATGTGTGTGTGGTGTGTGTGTGTGTAGTGTGTGTGTGTGTGTGTGTGTGTGTGTGTGTGTGTGTGTGTGTGTGTGTGTGCGTGAGTGTGTGTACAGTGTGCAGAGTGTGTGTGTGTGCAGTGTGTATGTGTGTGTGTGGTGTGTGTGTGTACAGTGTGTGTGTGTGTGTGTGTGTGTGTGTGTGTGTGTGTGTATAGTGTATGCATGTGTGTGTGTATACAATACGTGTGTGTGTACAGTGTGTGTGTACAATGTGTGTGTACAACTATTTGTGTGTGTGTGTACAATGTGTGTGTACAGTGTGTGTGTACAATGTGTGTGTACAATGTGTGTGTACAGTGTATGTGTGTGTGGTGTGTGTGTGGTGTGTACAGTGCGTGTGTAGTGTGTGTGTGTGTGTGTGTGTGTGTGTGTGTGTGTGTGTGTGTGTGTGTGCAGTGTATGTGTGTACTATGTGTGTGTGTGTGTGTGTACAATGTGTGTGTGTGTGTGTGTGTGTACAATGTGTGTATGTACAGTGTATGGATGTGTGTGTGTGTGTGTGTACAATGTGTGTATGTACAGTGTATGGATGTGTGTGTGTGTGTGTACAGTGTGTGTGTACAGTGTGTGTGTACAGTGTGTGTGTGTGTGTGTGTGTGTGTGTGTGTGTGTGTGTGTGTGTGTGTGTGTGTGTGTGTGTGTGTGTGTGTGTGTGTGTGTGTGAGAGAGTGTAATGTGTGAGAAGGATGTCTGACTATTGCCTGGAAGTGTGTTCACAGTGTGTACCTCAGTGATCAGCATAGTTCATCCCCATCACATTTTTGCAGTGTCTGGACTGTAACTCAGCTTTCCATTTGGGGGTGAGGCAGGAGCGGTAATAGATTGATGACCCATATTGTTGCACTGCACTTGTATCTGCAGCAAGTCTGTCCCTGCTCTTACTAACAGTCAGCAGCCAATAGGGAATTGATCCAATATGGCCACCGCAACTGCTTTTTGATAGGGGGGTGGATGTCCAGGAAGGGGTGCTAGCTGATTAGCTGCCATGTGTCTGCTGACTGTGAGGTAAGGGGTCAAAGTTTAGCTTAATGATGATGTATAGGGGCGAATCAAAAACGCCAAATGCTCGCTGCCAATGAGAACAGCCAATGTTCGCAGAATACTGCTCGCCGGCGAACTGTTCGGGCCATCTCTATTTATTAGAGAATGAACATGGCAGCATCCGTATTTCATTCACTTCAGGTACCCTTATGGCCCCTTTACACTTGCACTGCACTGTGGTAAAACAGGGTAATGCAATGGCAATGCAAGTCAATAGGGCCTAGCACACTTACCGCGTCGAGTTGCCCCGGACGTCTCCAAATTGCCGCCAAGCCGATGCAAAGTCTGCAGTGCATTACTGTAAGACTTCCGTGATGACTCAGTGGTGGCGGAAGTCAATTAAGTCACGGAGGAATTTCATTGACAGGAGCTCAGTCTGTCGCAGCGTGCATGCGTGGGCTGACTGAAATCCCAGTGAGGTACATCTTGCCCAGCAGGGAGTACATCAATGAGTGGAGGGTGGCGCTATGCATATAACCCTGTCAGCGCACTCTGCCACAGGTTCATGCTTGTCATTTTTTGTGTTGCGGTGGGATGCGGCAAGAACGTAAAAAAATAAGTGTAAAACCGGCCTTATATTTTTTATGAAAGCAGATGTATACTTTTACTACAGATAGAAATCAGAAAAAAATAAACATTCTCAAATTTAAATGGATTTTGAAAATAATAATAAAAAAATATTGTTGACAAAACTTTTCTGGTCTTGCTGGGGTTAAACAGCAAAGTGTGACAGCCATTATGAACCAATCAGAAATCACCATTTATAAGTTTAAGTTCTGCATGCTAAAATGTGATTGGTTGTTGAGGGGTACGGCACGTTATTGTTGCTTTTTACACAGCTGTAGAACGTGTGATGGCATATGTATGCACTGTCTGTTCAGACATGTTTAATGTGCTGCTGTGTGCAGGTGAGAGGTCTGCTTAATGATAAAGGATAGCTGCACAGCTAATTACCTGCTATTGTATTTCAGCACATATCAGGTCATTATTAGACACACTCACATCTAAGACTGTGGAAAAGTGTTAATGGTTCCTCTCTAGGGACACTTGTGACAGAAAATTTTCTGTTTTGAGAAAGATTATGCCGTGTATTATTCTAGTTATATTTCACACAGCAATTACACAGGGTTAGCTTGTTTACATAGTATTAATGACCGCATAATTGCTGGTATTTTTATTCTGTTCATGATTTATTTGATATTTTTTTTTTCTTTAAAGGATTTTTTTTATTTAATTTTAATTTTTTTATATTTCATTGTGCTGCTTTCATTTTTGGCTTAGGAAAAAAGGTATGATTTTCAGTGGCAAAAGATGAAAGGTTTCTGTAATTTCTCATGAGAGAAACAAGACTATAAGCTGACTGAACAATGAGTGGACAAACACGAAGCGCAGTTCAGATGAAAATAAGTACGGTAACAGTAAATGTAAATATAAGAGATCATTTATAACCTTGAAAAGACATATTAGTTAAAGTGAAACCCTAGCAAAATCCCATTTCTTTACTTTTGAAAAGTGTTTGGAAAGCTTTGAACATTTTTTTTTAATCTACCGTATATTCCGGTGTATAAGGTGACTGGGCGTATAAGACGACCCCCCCCCCCAACTTTTCCCAGTTAAAATATAGGGCTTGGGATATACTCACCGTATAAGACTATCCCTATTTCAACGCAAACCAAATAAAAATTAAAAAAACATATACTATGTATGAACAGATACTGGTGCTGTACTGTATGTGGTACCCGGTATATAACAGTATATAGTCGATTGACTGGCTGGATTGGTCAACTCTCCCTTTCCCTGAGTGGATCGGTCAGTTCTCCCTTTCTATCAGAGCAGTATGGAAGAATAGATTGCGCTGTGCCCATAAAACACGCCTCTTTCACCCTTCTGGCCCATTTATTTACCTCCTTCTCTGCCTCTCAGATCTTGCACATGTATGCTTGCACTGCTTCACTACAGTCCTCAGCAGCGAGATCTGAGAGGCGGTAACAGGATAGGGCGTATCACCCGGCATCAATGACACCATGCGTATAAGACGACCCCTGACTTTTCAGAAAATTTTCAAGGGTTAAAAAATAGTCTTATATGCCAGAATATACTGTATATACATCCTTATCGGGTTTCCTATTACCACTCTATTTGCATGTACCAATGAAAACATTCTTAGCGATGGGAATAAAAAAGTCTTATTGATCCTCTAAAAATGTTTCCATGTAACTTAAAGGGATCCTGAACCGAGTACAAATATTTAAAATAAACACATGATGTACCAGCAAATGAATATTACATACTTACCTCACTTTCAGTTTCTCTCAGAAGCTCACCATTTTCTTCTAACAACGATCCCTTTCAGTTCTGACAAGATTTTGTCAGAACTGAAATATATAAGTTGCTGTCAGTTATACATCAGTTTCTGTCAATTATAGCTTAAAGAGAAACCGTGACCAAGAATTGAACTTCATCCCAATCAGTAGCTTATACCCCATTTACATGAGAAATCTATTCCTTTTCACAAACTAATCATTAGGGGGCTTTGTATGGCTGATATTGTGGTGAAACCTCTCCCACAGGAAACTCTGAGGACCATGGTCCTGGCAGTTTCCTGTCTGTAAACCTCGTTGCATTGTGGGAAATAGCTATTTACAGCTGTTTCCAACTGCCAAAAAAGCAAGCAGCAGCTACTCCCACTGATATCACCTGCCAACAGTAAAAATGTCACACCATGTGATAAAAGCAAGACGTTTTAAACCAGGATGATACCATTTACTGGCTAACTAAAAATGAATAAAAATAAGCAAGCTTTCGGCCTTGCAGCCTTCGTCTGGCTTATATCCTGTTAGTTTGCAAACTGGTGATACAGACAGCTTATATACATGCAACATCAAAAGGGAAAACAGATTTTTTTTTCAAGCATAAATACATGTCATTAAGACGCCTTCATTCACACAGACCATCGACCCGGGGTTAGAGGTTGTAAGCTAAGATAAGGATCCTTGTTTAACACCTGCTCACAGACCTGGGAGTTGGACTGACATAGAGGTATCGTAAATTCTTAGTTCACAGGTTCAGCTATAATGGCTGAGAAAAGTTCAAATATCATCAATCTCATACCAATATAGAAAGTTGTTGTCCTTATTCAAACCGTTCTGCACAGCTTTGAACCAATTTATAAATTTTGTTTCTGCTATTAATCGATCATTTGACGTTTTGAAGCCACCCTTCAGGGCAGTGACACGAAGATCATCCATGCTCTGTCCGTTCGACCGAAAGTGTGTAGCAACTGGGAGTCCAGATCTGGTATCATTAATAGTGTGCCTGTGTCCATTCATACGTTTGCGCAGAGTTTGTCCAGTTTCTCCCATGTACATAACATTGGGGCATTTACCACACATGATCAGATATACCAGATTGGTGGAACCACAGGAAAATGTACCTTGTACTCTGTACTCCTGTTGTGACCTGGTATCGTTACCCTGTCAGTGGAGTAAATGTGTTTGCAGGTCCCACATATTTTTTGTCGGCAGGGTGATGTTCCGTTTTGTTGAGGCCTATTCAAAGAGCTCCTGACAATCAACCGTTTTAGATTAACAGAACTAGCAGAAACAAAATGTATAAATTGGTTCAAAGCTGTGCAGAACGGTTTGAATAAGGACAACAACTGTCTATATTGGTATGAGATTGATGATATTTGAACTTTTCTCAGCCATTATAGCTGAACTTGTGAACAAAGAATTTACGATACCTCTGTGTCAGTCCAACTCCCAGGTCTGTGAGCAGGTGTTAAACAAGGATCCTTATCTTAGCTTACAACCTCTAACCCCGGGTCGATGGTCTGTGTGAATTAAGGCATCTTAATGACATGTATTTATGCTTGAAAAAATATCTGTTTTCCCTTTTGATGTTGCATGTATATAAGCTGTCTGTACCACCAGTTTGCAAACTAACAGGATATAAGCCAGACGAAGGCTGCAAGGCCGAAAGCTTGCTTATTTTTATTCATTTTTAGTTAGCCAATAAATGGTATCATCCTGGTTTAAAACTTTTTGCTTTTACTGATGGCTAACACGGTACAATACCCTACTGCTACTACCATGTGATAAATGTCAGAATGTAAATCAGGGAGAGGAAAGCTTTTACAATTGGCAAACACTGACTAAATTATTTATACATAATTATTGTAAAAATGAAGCACTTTTTTATTACATTATTTTCACTGGAGTTTCTCTGTAAGTGGCAGTTGTGTGTTGTTTAGTATTATAGGTAGGCTCTGTCATTAGCTAATGTCAGTTGCAGTATCACCAGCCTCTTCCTTCAGTACATCACCTGCCAACAGTAAAAATGTCACCATGTGATAAATGTCAGAATGTAAATCAGGAAGAGGAAAGATTTTACAATGGGAAAACACTGACTATATCATTTATACATAATTATTGTAAAAATGAAGCACTTTTTTATGACATTATTTTCACTGGAGTTCCTCTTTAACCATTTCAGCCCGCGGGGATTTTTCACCTTATGTATCAGAGCAATTTTCACCTCCCATTCATTCGCTAATAACTTTATCACTACTTATCACAATTTATTGTTCTATATCTTGTTTTCTCCACCACTAATTAAGCTTTCTTTGGGTGGTACATTTTGCTAAAAATTATTTTTTTATAAATGCATTTTAACAGGATTAATAAGAAAAAAATGAAAAAAGTTCATTATTTCTCAGTTTTCAGCCATTATAGCTTTAAAATAATCCATGCTACCATAATTAAAACCTATGTATCTTATTTGCCCGTTTGTCTTGGTTATGACACCATTTAAATTTTGTCCCTATCACAATGTATGGCGCCAATATTTTATTTGGAAATAAAGGTGCATTTTTTCAGTTTTGCGTCCATCACTATTTACAAGCTTATAATTTAAAAAAATGTTCTTTGTATACCCCCTTTAAATGCATATTTAAAAAGTTCAGACCCTTAAGGTAACTATTTATGTCTTTTTTTTTTAATTGTATTTTTTTTTCCATCAAAATTTTTTATTTGGGTACTATTTTGGTGTGGGAAATAAACAGTTAATTTTTAATCGTATTATATGTGTAAATTGTAATGTAAAAAATATGTAGATGTAGTTTTACTATTTGGCCACAAGATGGTCACCTTGCATTTTTTTCCCTCCTTGTGCTGCTCGCTAAGCAGAAAGACTGAAGCCTCTTGTAAGAGCGCTTCGGTTTTTCTGATGGGGACACGGATCGGTGATCGGGCCCCATTTTCCCGTTCACTGATCCCAGGGCTACCGGAGGACACCACGGAGGCACGGGGCGCGCCTGCAATTGTGCACGGGAGCGCGCCGAAGCGCAGCACCACAGCAGAGCAGTCGCCCGGACGTGAGCTTCACTTCCGTGCGGCAGAAGGTCAACTAATGTGCAAGGTAATGTCCATGTTTCACTGTTGCTCAAGTGGGAGACATTACAGTTTAACAGTGTGCTGACTCGGAAGCTGTGACAGGGTCATTGCAATTTTTAAAGTGAAGGCTGGAGAATAGCATCAATCACAGTAGACAAACAGGACATGGGAAAGGAGAACGAGTTGGATGAGTAGACTAAGGTAAAAATGACCTTTATATGTTTATTTTGGCTTTTAATTTTCAGGTCAGGTTTTCTTAAAAAAAAAAAAAAATTATTGCATCTGTGCCTTCATTAGAATAATTTCACCTCACACCCCATTTTCATATAGTTTAGGGCATTTTTACACTTAAAACCCAGACAGCAAAGAATTTCACAGACGTTCTACCACTTATTCACAGTATCTAATGAAGAAAACAATTTTGACTAAAGTTATACATTGACGTAGACATTATTGCCTTCTATGTGGACAAGCTGAGATAGCCATTTCATATTAGAAATTATATTAATGATATTATGACATTTCTATGCACTGATCCATTCCGTCCTGATGCAGGCCACAACTGAAAGGCTAGTGCATGCCCTCATCCTATTCCAATTACACGACTGCAACACTCTACTGTGTGATATACTAATACATTTTCTGGTACCAGTGCAGTCATGGACTCTGCAGCTTGACTGATCCACCTCTTGTCTTTCCTCTTAGATACTGCTCCTTTTTGATAGTCCTGCCACTGGTTTCCCTTTAAAAAGCACTTGAACAGAAAGGTGACATGATGAGATAAAGATGTGTGTGTACAGTCCCACACGTACATAGAACTAAGCTGTTTGTTTGTTTTCTTTTTTCCCTGTCCGAATGCGATAATGCTTAGTAAATCTGTGGTCGACACTGAACTATTTCTCTTTTCACCTCTCCTCTCTGTGACAGGCTGTCTCAGTGGCACAGGTAGAAGCAAAGTACCCCTCAGGCCACGCTATGAAGCCCCTCCTACCAACAAATAGCACAATATCTTAACAGTCGTTGCAAAGGCAGAAAACTACCATGGCACTTTTTCAGAAAGGGGCGTGTGGCTAACCAACAACAACTGGGTTTTTGGGCACACGTGTTCGATTGATAGACATTTTGTTTCCTGCTACTCTGTTATAAATTATGCATCTTGTGCTGATAGATTGGTACTGTTACTCTATACAACTATGGCTGTCATCTTTTAATAAAACAGAATATTTTTTTTTCTTTCAGGGCGACTTCTACCATCTCCAGCATTCAGTAGAAAATAGATAAAGGGATTCAAGGGCAATTAAAGTGCTGCTCTCTGCTCATTGTAAAGTGTATCCTCACCTTATAAGGGTGAGTAGCAGCTAGGTTTTCAGCCTGGCGACCTGGTTGATTCAGGGACAATTGCACTCCCTGACCCTCCTGTAGTTATGCTCTAGCTTGGAAGAACACAAGGCGAGGAGTTGTGTTGTGATGCAGTATAGATTTCTTTGTATCGTGATGTCTGTTGCCGGCAAATATGATCCAAAGGTCAAGATGGCCATATTTAAGGTGATTAACCGTAAGAGTCAGACTGGAGACCCTTGCGTTAATGCTCTTGATGGGTCATGCTAGGTCCTTTGACTTTTTATAAAATAAGCAGAGTGCTACTGCACAACTTCTATCTGTAAAATTTATAATATTAATAATCATTTGTTCAGCTTTTGTGGTTTGCCATTGTATTGCTTGTAATGCATGTTTAATGCTTGCACATTAGTACCTTCTCTCAGACAACATTTTCAAGATAATTTGTGATTGGCTGTAATCTGGCTTTGGGGACAGAATTTCCCAACAACATCCATTAACGTGATATTTATTAGCTGCCAGTGACAGGAAGGGCCGAACTGTTAGAGATGGTCACTCAATATAAACTGCCTCTTGGAAGGCTAAGGCTCCACGGAGGTGAAAGCAGAAAACTAATAAATACCAAACTACCAACAACAATATCTATATCTGGATTTAGAATTTGCCTTACTGATAAACCCCAAAGAGAATTGCTTAACTTGGCTTTCCAAGCAGTGTTACTATTTAGTGCCTAGGTTACAATGGGTTGGTAGGACATAAAAAAGTATCTTCATTGGATCAAACCTGATATGATGTTTAAATTGAGGGTTACATCATTTCCCATAGTCAGCAGTAAACATCTGTCTCATTATGTATGCAGTATTGTCACTTTTTATTATTATTATTATTGTTGTCACTTGGATAGGCAGGCAGGACATCTCAGTGCCAGGGACAAAAAAGCTCATATTAATCTGATGAAGGTTCTAACCTTTCCCCCACCAATAAATACGTAAATATATAAAACGTTATACTGTACCTCGTTACGGCAGCGGGACAGGTCCTCTTCATCTTCTCTTTAGTGTAGCAGCCGTGCAGCCAATCACCTAGTGACCAGCAGTTTGGGTAGCTGCTAGGTGATTGGCTGCATGGCGGCCACACTGAAGAAAAAGTGAAGAGGACCTTTTCTGCCGTCGGAACGAGGTACAGTATAAAGCTCTGCTGCTGCCCTACTCTGCAAAATTTGAGAGTGGGGGGATATGAGAGGGAAGCAGCGCTCATATGGGGGAGGGCAAATTTCATGTGTGGGGGGACACCGGGACAGTTACGCTCCTGACAGGACAGCTTCTGACAGGACAGCCAAAATTCAGCACACAGAAATATTCCTACTGTGTTTATGTAGCAGAAAGAAAATCTTACATAAAGTATAGTCTCATTAAAAAATGAACCCATAAATATGACTTTTAGGTGTCTTTTAAAGGTTCATATATTTCCCCCACCATATCTACCATGTGACTGCCTAGTGAGTGGTGAGCATTAAATACAGTGCTGGGCCGAAATTACGCATTAGCGTAATTACGCATCGTAATTCACTACAAATGCACCGTAAGCGTTACGTGTAAGGTTACGGTATTACGCGTAATTAATTACGCGTAGATCGCAGGGTTACGTTTTACGCGTAACAAATTACGCGTAAGACAGTAAACTCCCATTGAAATTACACAGTCTGCCGTAATCGCGTAATATTACGCTCCCGTATAATATAAAAAAGCCGCCGACTTTAAGGGTTAATAGCAAAGCCCCCTTAAGTGCTAAGAGCCTCAAATTTGGAGAATATATTAAGGAGATCAGAAGGAATAAGAGGAAAAATTTTTTTTCAAAAAGACCTTATAGTTTTTGAGAAAATCGATGTTAAAGTTTCAAAGGAAAAATATATACATTTAAAAACCCGCCGACTTTAACGGTTAATAGCAAAGCCTGCTTAAAATTTAGGAACACCAAATTCACAGGGGATATTAAGGGGATCAGTGGGAATAAGAGGAAAAAAATTTTTTTCAAAAAGACCTTATAGTTTTTGAGAAAATCGATTTTTAAGTTTCAAGGGCGAAAATGTCTTTTAAATGCGGAAAATGTCAGTTTTTTTTGCACAGGTAACAATAGTGTTTTATTTTCATAGATTCCCCCAAGTGGGAAGAGTTTTACTTACTTCGTTCTGAGTGTGGGAAATATAAAAAAAAAACGACGTGGGGTCCCCCCTCCCAGACCTCTTTAACCCCTTGTCCCCCATGCAGACTGGGATAGCCAGAATGCGGAGCACCGGCCGCGTGGGGCTCCGCACCCTGACTATACCAGCCCGCATGGTCCATGGATTGGGGGGTCTCGGAAGGGGAGGGGCAGCCAAGCTTTCCCCTCCCCCTCCGAGCCCTTGTCCAATCCAAGGACAAGGGGCTCTTCTCCACCTCCGATGGGCGGTGGAGGTGGAGGCCGCGATTTCCTGGGGAGGGGTTCATGGTGGCATCTGGGAGTCCCCTTTAAAAAGGGGTCCCCCAGATGCCCACCCCCCTCCCAGGAGAAATGAGTATAGAGGTACTTGTAGTACCCCTTACCCATTTCCTTTAAGAGTTAAAAGTAAATAAACACACAAACACATAGAAAAAGTATTTTAATTGAACAAAAAACATAACCACGAAAAAAGTCCTTTAATATTCTTAATTAACCATTAATACTTACCTGTCCCTTTAAAAGCCAGTTCCCACGCAATATCCTCGGAAATATACTAATCAGTTACAATGTAACAAAGTTATTCAATGTAACAACTTTGTTACTTTGTAACACCACCGCACCCGACGTCACTCGCCTCTCACCCGCCGGCCGCCGCATACACACTAAGTCCCCGCCGGCTCCCGCCGTCCACTCCGCCCACACCTGTCACCCATATACATGCTGGCACCCATGGGTGCCAG
Organism: Hyperolius riggenbachi; assembly: GCF_040937935.1. Taxonomy (NCBI): domain Eukaryota; kingdom Metazoa; phylum Chordata; class Amphibia; order Anura; family Hyperoliidae; genus Hyperolius; species Hyperolius riggenbachi. The sequence continues at coordinate 154,937,096 of NC_090648.1, read as the reverse complement.
CATGTATATAGGTGACATGTGGGAGAGGCGGGGAGGGCAGCGGAGCCGGCGGGGACTTAGCATCCCTTCACCCGACAGAGCTCTGAGCTATATTAGCTCAGAGCTCTCCAAAGCATCTTTGTATTTGGGCTCCAAGGAGCCCCATTGGTCCTTAGCAGACCAATGGGGTTCCTTCAAATCAGAAGGAACCCCATTGGTCTGCTAAGGACCAATGGGGCTCCTTGGAGCCCAAATACAAAGATGCTTAGAGAGCTCTGAGCTATAGCTCAGAGCTCTGTCGGGTCCTGCAGCGCAGACGTGGCGGCGGCGGCGGCGGTGAGTGACGTCGGGTGCGGTGGTGTTACAATGTAACAAAGTTGTTACATTGAATAACTTTGTTACATTGTAACTGATTAGTATATTTCCGAGGATATTGCGTGGGAACTGGCTTTTAAAGGGACAGGTAAGTATTAATGGTTAATTAAGAATATTAAAGGACTTTTTTCGTGGTTATGTTTTTTGTTCAATTAAAATACTTTTTCTATGTGTTTGTGTGTTTATTTACTTTTAACTCTTAAAGGAAATGGGTAAGGGGTACTACAAGTACCTCTATACTCATTTCTCCTGGGAGGGGGGTGGGCATCTGGGGGACCCCTTTTTAAAGGGGACTCCCAGATGCCACCATGAACCCCTCCCCAGGAAATCGCGGCCTCCACCTCCACCGCCCATCGGAGGTGGAGAAGAGCCCCTTGTCCTTGGATTGGACAAGGGCTCGGAGGGGGAGGGGAAAGCTTGGCTGCCCCTCCCCTTCCGAGACCCCCCAATCCATGGACCATGCGGGCTGGTATAGTCAGGGTGCGGAGCCCCACGCGGCCGGTGCTCCGCATTCTGGCTATCCCAGTCTGCATGGGGGACAAGGGGTTAAAGAGGTCTGGGAGGGGGGACCCCACGTCGTTTTTTTTTTATATTTCCCACACTCAGAACGAAGTAAGTAAAACTCTTCCCACTTGGGGGAATCTATGAAAATAAAACACTATTGTTACCTGTGCAAAAAAAACTGACATTTTCCGCATTTAAAAGACATTTTCGCCCTTGAAACTTAAAAATCGATTTTCTCAAAAACTATAAGGTCTTTTTGAAAAAAAAATTTTTCCTCTTATTCCCACTGATCCCCTTAATATCCCCTGTGAATTTGGTGTTCCTAAATTTTAAGCAGGCTTTGCTATTAACCGTTAAAGTCGGCGGGTTTTTAAATGTATATATTTTTCCTTTGAAACTTTAACATCGATTTTCTCAAAAACTATAAGGTCTTTTTGAAAAAATTTTTTTTCCTCTTATTCCTTCTGATCTCCTTAATATATTCTCCAAATTTGAGGCTCTTAGCACTTAAGGGGGCTTTGCTATTAACCCTTAAAGTCGGCGGCTACCTAACATTGATCCATGCGTCAACTTTTCCGCTTGGCAGCATGACCTTACGCATTAATTGCTAGCAGGATTTTACGCGTAAGCCTATAACGTAATAACCTGCACTACGGTATACTTACGCGTAATTGCGTAAGTGCTATGCGTGATTACGGACATGTACCGAAATTTACTGTCTATGCCGTAAGCGTAATTTCGTAATGCGTAATAGCGTAAAATTACGCGTAATGATCCGTAAGCGTAGCTTTCTCCATTACGACCAGCACTGATTAAATACGCAGTATCGGTGGCGTAGCTAAGGAGCTGTGGGCCGGGCCCCACTGCCCCAGTGCAAGTTTTACAATGGGGCCAACAAGCACTCTATACATAACAATTGATACAGCTCACTAAAACCTGCTAAGGATAACCACAGTGCCAGAGGTGCAAAAAGGGGATAGGAAACAGTGTGTTAATGGTTACTACTAGTCAAAACATCTCTAGAAGAGATTATTGCAAGCACAGGACCAATAGAGAGTTAACACTGTAGTTGAGGGTGGGCCCCTCTGCCCCAAGGGCCCCGATGCGGTTGTGACTTCTGCACACCCTATTGCTATGCCACTGCGCAGTATTTAGCTCATGTTTAGCTAAATACTGCAATATTTGAGTGTGAAGGGAAATAGTACAAAGACATTTTATCTAAAATGACATCTGAGGTAAAAACAAATTGATGAGAAAAACAACTGTATCCATCCTCCTCCTCCCAAAAATGACTTTTTTTAAGATATCCCACAGTCTTATTTTATATTTAAATTGAGTTTTTTAAGTTTTTACTGTTTCATTGTCTCTGCTCAATGACACCTTCATTAAAGTATGCTAGAGCTCAAATCTATGAATTATTGACTCTTTTTATATCTTTCCTGCTCCCGGAAGCCATTTACTGACAGGAAAGTGTTTTATGGCTGTAATTACTTATCAGTGAGAGTTATGCTATAGTCTGACCCAGTCCGATCTGGTCCTGACCCGGACAGAAACTGTTACTTGCATATCTGATGTTTAACTCTTTCAGGCAGGCAAAGAAAAAAAGGAACACAGCACAGTTATTTGTGTGCTGAGCACTGTACATACACATGTCTATCTCATCATGTCACATGCAACCTTGGTTGTCCTTTACGATCCATTTTTAAAGTAAATATATTAATGGCTACACTCTAGAAAGTTCTAGAAAGATCTGCAATAACACTTCTTTTCATTTTTTACTGGTTGGGATGAGCTTTGTTGTATGAATGCCACTAACTGCGGTGCTCCATGCTGCACTACATCTTTCTGATACTTTCTTTTGCACAGGAGATGTTCCGGCTGTGAAGCAGGAAGTGTCGGGAGGATTGACCCTCTTTGCCATGGCCCCGCCTCAACCATGAGTGGCTACAGTTTCACTTCTAGCCAAATGTGCTCACTTACCCTACCAGTTAAAAATTAACTGTCATCAATTAGTGTTACCGGGGCCCAAATTCCCGGATGCTACCTCTCTGTCTCTCTCTCATTTTTCTTCTCCATAGTACAGTAGATGCTATTCACCACAACTACACATGCTTGTCTATAGATTAATTGTTAAACATACGTAATAATATCACATTGAGCTCTGGTTGTCCTGACTATCATCTTATGTCTGTTCACACAGCTCAAGCTAATAACAGATTTTTTATCTTTTACTAATTTCATTAATGCAATGACCAATGGCTCATAATTTGTGTAATCTTTAAACAGCTATATAGTTCAGTAATGATTCACACAGTTATTATAGAATATGGGTCCTCAGAAATCTGACTCATCTGATTTGAGTTTGGGATTTTTTTTTTTCAAATCCCATAGGAGTGAATCATTGTTTTCCATTTTCTCAAGTGCTACTGCAACTAATAGAACATCTTATCTCTTGTTTATCAAGCTTACAAAAAAGGAAAAAAGGAAAAAAAGGAAAAAAAAAACGTAATATACTAAGTGACTTTGCTTGGTCATAGCTTTGTAGCACTTTGTTTTGATGCATTGTGCCTATAATAATTTTTTTCTTAGACCAGCGCTTACCTTTGAAATAAGTCAAAGAGAAACTTGCTAAGGCAATGAACTCTCCCTGTAACCCTCAGCCCATTTGTCACCGCGATGGCCTGACGAGAACTGACATTTACAAACCCAGAATGAGAGCACATCCATTTCGCCAGTCTGACACTCTGATATAATAACTATTTACCTTGAGAAAGAGCGGCTGAGATTTCCGATTCTTGTGAATCTTCTCACTTTGGCACTTATTTTCTCACTCTGTCAAACAGTCCCAGATTAATGGAACAATTTGTTCAACAAATCATATTAGTACAAAGCATACAGTGGAAGGAGAGAGAGATGGGAAGCTGGGATTCTGTTATACTCATTCAAGGCAGCAGTGGTACCTCAGCAAATAAAAATGCAGTTATGCCTGACATTTACCAAGGTATAATGTAAAAGGGAAAGCATCTAATGATTTTGGACAGTTGAGGGATCACTTTGGAGGAACGGCAGAACCAGGGAGGTAATAAGATAAAGTTACACGCAGAATCTAGATTGTGCTTCAGAGATGGATTTGTCAGATGTTGCGGCATGTCTCGGCGTCCTCGATAAAAGTCAGCTTTTATTATCAAAATATGCAGGTGCCATGGCTTTCTCACTCTCAGATGCGCATATGTTTTTACTGACAACTTGTAAAACGGTACTTTCTTTGTCAATGATATCATTTGGAATCTGTTCCCTGTTATCCCTCCCCTCAGCACGGTTTCAGGCAGGGAAAAAAAGTATTCACGCCCATACACATTGATTTTCCAGTCAGATTCCCTGTAGGTTTGATTGATCTGTCGGGAATAGATTTTCCCAAAATGTACAATTGATCTACTTTTGGTTGTTTTTGACCAAAAATCATTTGAACGTATCGATCAGACAGGGTGGAAGATCTAGGTCACTTTGGGGCGGGACTGGAGTGGAGGTAGATCAATGGCCCATAACGTTGCACTGCATTGAACAGTGCAACACTGCAGTTTTATCGATTTTTAATAGATTATTGAAAATTGATCTGCAGTGTGTGGTAGATATCATTTCTTTCCTGAATCGATTCCTTTCAGAGATTGGGGGGCAATCGATAAGTGTATGGCCAGCTTTACTTAGAAAAAATGTAACTAAGGGTAAATAAGGGGTGGTGCTTATGGCAACCAATACGATGTTATGTTTTCATGGCTCTTTAGTCCCTGGCAGTGTTGTTTGCAAATTTTTGCCTAAGTAATTTTCACATCGAAAATGCTATTTATGATTTTGAAAAAAATATTAGGGAAAATACATTGTATTTTTGCAATATTGTCAAAGGAAACAATTTTATTCGTTCCAATGTGAAAATTCATGAAAAGCACAAAAAACCTTGTTATTTTTACAATGAAAATTTGTGAAAAGTGCGAAAATTGTTTATTTTAGTGTGAAAAATTTGAAAAATCACACTTATTACAAAATTATTTTCAATGTCATTTTCGCTTGAAAGTCGATTTATACATTATTTTCAATAATATGGATATGACAAGAATATCAGTATTTTTGCTCATCACAGGTCCCTGGTTTGGAGGGACAGCCTTCTTCTCTTAGGAAAATTTGCATTTCCCTTCTTTCCTCTTTTTAGACTGATGTACAGATCTGTATAAATTAACATATTAACCTACTGAAGAAATGGTTACATCGTGGTCTATTCATTCATGACCTGTACAATTTGCATACACAGACAGCACACATAAATTTTACTAAGAGTTATGCAAGCTACGTAGTTTGCATACCTTGCATTATACACACAACTCATATGTTGCTTGAATAACACATGTTACTTTATTCGTATAGCACATGTTACATAAGCAATGTATTCTTTGCATGTATAATTGTGCCCTAAGCAAACTACATGTTGTAGATTGCATAGTTTGCATAATGCCCATTAAAATTTACACGCTCTGTCTGCGCATACACATTTTACAGGCCGTTAGTAAATACAGCTCATAGTGGGCTAAACTAGTGTCTTGCTCATCTCCATATGCCAATATAAAAAAAGATTAAATTAGTTATGGAAAAAAGGACCAGTGTGATCTACAAAAATGTGTGTAATAAGAAGCTTATAACGTACACCTATGCAATGTGGATAGTGTGAAAGCAGCCAAAGGGATGACTAGAGGTACAATGAAAGTGTGCCTTAGGTGTGATGGCTATGTGACTGGAGGTGCAAAGCAGGGCTGCCTGGAGGTGTAATGGAGATGTGTCTGGAGATGTGATTGATTGTTGATCTACAACCATGTGCAGTGGACAGTAATATATTCATAGGTATATTGTGGAGGAATTTTCTAAACAGTAGCACTCTGAATGGGCTTTTCTGTGAGACTAAATAGTTTTGCTTTCTGTAGTGATGCAGTTGCAAAATGATATGTCCCATGCTAACTCCCACAAGCCTGTCACCAGAGCCCCGGCTGCTCTGCAGTAGGGATGCTCATTCGGATTTTGCAGAATTGAAATTTCCAAATTTTCGATCGGAAATCTGAATTGCATTACTCGGAAGTATTTGGCCAATCAGCGAATGCAAAAAAGAGCAAAAAAAAAACAACAACCTACTCGGAAATCGGAAACTGATCAGAAATCGGATTTCTGTACTTATACTAAATTACCACAACTTGGTAATTTTAGCCCAATCACAGAGCTCGGAAGCATTGGACCAATCAGAGAATGCAGAGTCAACTTGGAAGTATTTGGCCAATCAGGGAATACAAAAAATGACCAAAAAGACCACTACTCGGAAATCGGAAACCGATCGGAAATCCGCGAAAACGGTAATCGGCATTGCTAGCTGCGTGTTTTAAATTTTTTTTTGTAAAAAATAGACCCACCAGGGGCTGAGATATCCACTGCGGCGGTAATGTACGAACTGGGTTCAGCCATACCGCTAAGGTGGTTAATTATGATGTTTGGGGGAACGTGCTGCCTAATTATGTTTGGAACAAGAAAGGAATATATTGAATAAAGGTGGTGACACACGATACAATAAAATGATCCGATTTTACACCAATTCGATTTGATTACAGTCATTTCTACAGAAAAATCTTAAGCTTTTTTATTCGAAAAAACAAATCAGAATCGGATTTTCCATTTTTTTTCCTGATTTTTCTTGATCAAAGTGGCAGAAATTTCTGATTCATTTTTGCAAGATTTTTTTTTTTCATAATTGATGGAAAATTAAACACATGTGAAGTACATTGGTCAGATTTTTCAAACGTTACAATCAATCAGAAAAATAAATGTAAATGAAGTGAAAAGAAATCTAAAAAACTGTACACCTTTAATCACATTAAAATAACATGCGCAGATGGCACATGCAAATTATAACATACATTACACAAATTACATCACACATGTTATATAATTAGCATAACTCTGCTTAAGTAGCAGCTGTAGGAGTGGAAGAAGAGGACCGGGACTCACCTTCCTGACGTTCTCCCAATCGTTGATCCTCTCCGCTCTGCCCGGCATCCCTGCTCACTCTTGCTCTAATGTTGGGTCCCAGATTGATGATGTCATCAAGCCGGGACTTGGAACTTAGCGGCAGTGCGAGCAGGAATGCAGGCCAGACTGGAGGGGATAGAGCTGCTCATCGCTGGAGCTTGGGAGGTGTGTAATGAAAGCTGGCTATATGGGGGGCACCTATCTCTACTGGGGATATTGCTGCCTGGCTATCTAAACGCCCCCCCCCCCCATGTAAAAATGCTCTGGCTCTTAAGGGGGGTAAGGCTGCCGGTCCTCAGAAGGTTACGTTGTTTAGGGGAGGAGTACACACACCCTGTCTGATTATGTTGTTTGGGTAAAATGGCATTTCATCATGTTGTTGGAGGGAACATACAGCCTAATTCTGTTGTTTGGGGGAAATACTGTCTAATTATATTGTTTGTGGAAGACGGGAACTTAACTTAATAATGTTGTTTGGAGGGACATACTGCATAATTATGCTGTTTAAAGACATGCTGCCTAAATGTGTTGTTTTAGAGAGCATGCCATCTAATCATGCTGTTTGAAGGGAGAAGCTTCTTAATTATGTTGTTTGGGGTACAAGCTGCATAGTTTTGCTATTTGGAGGTAAATATACTGTACTTGACAACAGTAGTGGTGTTCTGCATCTACCTGTATATATCAAATAAATACATACATGCCAGAATTCAAATACATATGTATATGTCAAAAAAACAACAACTCTGTAGTAGAGGCACTAGCTCATTGTAGAGCTTATCTTCTTGGGAAAAAGAGGGTTAAAGAACAACAAGAACACTATAAGTTATGATTAGACATGTATTTAGTAGGAAATGAGAATTGTAGTGAGACAGGTGTATTGTGAAGTCTCTCTACAGATGGACTGTGACCTTTAAAGAAGTGCATGGGAGCGCACTTTCATTCGTGGATGTGTTTTGATGTAATATTCTGGCATTAGGGACACACCAGCCTCACATTCATACTTCACATGACATTTCTCTGGGGTTTGCTTTATGTTTTGTCCACCCTGTCTACAACTGGAATGTTTGATGGTAAGAGCCAAACTTTGAACATTTTTTAAAGCCTCCTGAACACTGCTGCCATTCTCCATTGTTTGCTAAGATGTGTAAACCAGATCATGAAAAGCAATAGAATAGCAGTCTCATTTTAAAATGTTTCATCAAAGTAATTCATAATGTTGATCAAAAGTGGTTATGATGGATTATCAATTAATGCACCACATGGGAACTTTAATTCTCTATTTATTATCTAATTATTGTGGCTCTGTACAATTAACAAGCTGACACATCATTGCATTCCAGCAGTTCTGGAGGTGTGTTTAGCTTACAGGGACAACAAGGGATAATTTGCATATTCAGGAGTGGTGCATTGTGGGAGACCTCGTATGCTCACTCCAACCTCAATTATCACAAATTCCTTCTGTTTTAAGAAGGGAGATTTTTGTTTTGCTTAACATTTTAGTAAGAGGGTGTTTTGGTCCATTGTAGCCCCTCAAACACTCCAATGAGTTCTGGTTCACCATGAGCTTGTTGGGTAGTCTGCAACTTTAATTCTCTAATCAACTTACTATGTAAGTGGTATTCAGCCACTACCCAGTTAGCGCGGTGCAGCCAAATGGAAGAGGAAGATTACCAGCTCAATCACTTTCCTTAACTCCTCCTAGGCAGCCTGCATCAGACATCAAATCATCATCACGTCACCACTGCGTGATGACACCTGAATTTTTATACCCTTGCTCTGGGTGCAATTTAGCCTAGAAACTGCCCTGATTCAAGTAAACATTTCAGGGTACAACATCTCAAAATATATAATACTGAGATACTGACTTAAGTGCACTGACGCCAGGGTTGCTCGTAAACTACGCCAGCGCGAATCTACGCGTCGTAGTACGCAACTACGCATCGTAGTTCGTAGACGAAGTTTAAGAACTACATGTACGCATTTCCGCGTAGTCGTAGTCCCGCTATGCAAAGCTTTGCCCGCTACGCGTAGTTGACATATGTATTGCGAAGTCAACTACGCGTGCGGTAACTGCATCTATATGGGTCATTGCGCATGCGCAGAAATATTATTGCTCTTTTAGACGCATACAATTCCGCATTGGAAGGTGGAATGTACGCTTATATTACTTTATATTTGCAAATAGGTTGAATATTATTGCGAAATGTTTCCGCATAAGGGCATAAGCGGTCGCATCAACTACACTTCGCACTACGCAAAGCATGCGTAATTTAACACGTAGTCTACAAAATGCAAACGTAGTGAAGTTTCTGTTTACATTGCCGTAGATTGCGAAGCGTATTTGCGTAAAAATACGTGTAGTTCCAGCGTAGCGAAGTTGGCTGACTACGACCATCCCTAACTGACGCTAGGAGCCGCTAGGAGCAAGAGGAAATGCTGCTACATAACGGTGGAGGTTCGGCAAGCTGGAGGCTCGGCAAGTATCTAAACACACCCCCCCCCCCCCAACAAACTCCCCGTTATCTATCAGGCATGCCGGTTAGTTGAGACTTCCGGTTGCTTGAGTTCTGGTCACCAGGGACTCTGCTGTATAACCATTATAACTAACATAAATCTGTGATACTCATTTCCAGGGATGGTCGTAGTCAGCCAACTTCGTTACGCTGGAAATACGCAAAGTTTTACGCAATTACGCTTCGAAATCAAATCTTCGCTTCGTATGCATTTCGTAGACTACGCGCTAAAATACGCAATTACGCGTAGTGCGAAGCGTAGTGTATGCGGATGCTTATGCCCGTATGCAGAGAATTTTACGCATTAATTCCTCTTTAAATTCCTATACCGGGAACTCTTCTATGCGTACATTCCCCTTTTCAATGCGCATTCGTAGTTCACTACGCAAAACACTTGTTAAATACGCATGGTGGGCGTAAGCTACGTGTAGCGGTACTTCGCTACGCGTAAATTCGTAAGCGTAGTTATGAAACTTCACCTATGAACTACGATGCGTAGATGCGAACTACGATGCATAAAATTCGCACTGGCGTAGCTTCTGCTCATCCCTGCTCATTTCCTCTTGCTACAGTGCACCAAATGAATGTGGATAAAGAAGGTAAGTTGTTACAATTAATATGCATTTAATCCTAATAATTTCATTACTATTTTAACATCACAGAGCAGAACACACCCTTGGAGAGTTCCTATAACATTAATATGTATCTACTGTAGCTCTGTTGACCTTTTATGGGATTGACAGCAATTATTTTCATTGCTGCCTGAGTCTTTGAAAATACTTAAAAAGCAGTAAAGTTTTAATTGTTTCCCACCTTTCCTGTAAGTTTGGGATGGGTCATAAATTTCAAAGAATATAAAGCAGAAGGGGATGTTTGCAGGTGGAGCTGTGAAGCATGTCTTCTTCTCCCTGGGCTGCTGATGATGGCCAATGCTGATGTTACACTTAGCACACAATTCCAAACTTTCACTGAAATGTCACAGAGGTTCAAACAATAAAGACCTGTGTCAGATCAAGTAAGAGAGGGCTTATCTTTTGATCCCAGAACTTCCCCTGAGTGTGTGTTTAGGAGCCCACGTGCAAATACTCCCAACAGGAAAGGTCTATTACAGCTCAATAAAACACCTCCGACATTCAATGCTGTAGCAGGGCAGAACAATCTAGCAGCTGCAGGGATTTCCCATTGACTCCGCTAGCACAGGCGCGGGCCCTCTATCTCTTCCTGTAAGGGTGGTGGCAGAAAAGTTACAGCCACCCGGCCTCAGGAAGCCAGTCGTCCATCAGCCTCAGCTCTCCGGGGCGTGGGGACCCCGGCTAAAATATTTGTTTGGTGGCCACATCACCAACACGTGCAGCCTAAGCACTTGGAAAACAAAAGCTGGATGTCTGGATCAAACGGCAGGAAATGAAGCAGCATGAGGACGACAGATCAGCAGGATGAAGCCAGTCGCTCTCTCTCTGCTCTATTGTTCAATAAAAAAAGAAGAAAAATAAGTAAATAAAGCAAAAAAATTAACACATCCTGAGGCTTTCATAGCAAGAAATCAGCAAGAAAAACAAGCATCTCATTCATGCACAGCAAGGAGCAGATTTTATAGACAGCTTGGTAAGGAGACATATGTCAAATCTAATTAGTGGCAGTGGTCAGGCTATGAAAACTAGTTAAATATTCCCCTGGCTATTTAGGGCTCCTAATTAATATGGAGAGAAGGTGCTAGTGATATGTGAGACTGGAAGGGCAGTCTGGAATGTGGTTGGTATCTACTCCATACTTTGCTTTTTTTTTTTCTCAGAGTTTGCTTAATTTCCCTAGATAAAGGTGTCATTGACAACATTTGGGGCAGGAATGATTTATGTCATGTAGGCAGCACTTTCACTCCATTCTTATACACGTGTTACAGAACTACAGCCAAAGGTGCAGGAATATATCATTCAGTTATTACAAAAGCAATTTCCAGTTTAGCTAATCAACTATTTTTTCTCTCTTATACTAATACTAATTTATTATTATTATTATTTGGTATTTATATAGCGCCAACATCTTTTGTAGAGCTGTATGAAGTATGCACATTTGCAGTACGAGAAAATTTCTACTGCACATTTGGCAATGGGAGCATGATTGAAGACGCACAGCCAGGGCCACAGAGGTGCAGTAGCCACCGATTCGCTGAGTCGCCTAAACTAAAGAGAGGCACTGCAGGGGATCGGAGGATCGCTCAGTGACGGCACACACAGGGCGTCTGCAGGAAAGTTAAACTGGCTTTTTTTCAATTACTTTAGGTTTGCTTTAAAGGGACTCTGAGCCACCGTACCTAGAAATCCCCAGGCCCCCCTGCAAAAAAAAATTCCAGCCCCCCCCCCCCCCCCCCTAGGGCCCGCTCAGGGACTTTTGGGGGGCAGGAAGGGTCGCAGCATAAGAGGAGAGTGTGGCAGATTGTTGGGGAGGGGGGACATCTCCCCCCCTCACCTCGGGCTCTCCTCTCAGCGCTCCCCCTCCTGCAATCAGTGGTGGCAGCGGGCAGCAGCAGCGGCGACGGCAGGCTGAACACATTACCTCCTTCTCGCCGGAGGTCTTCCGATCTCTGAGAGCAACTTCCTGTTTACACAGGAAGTTACATGAAGCTCTTAGAGATCGGAAGACCTCCAGCGAGAAGGAGGTAATGTATTCAGACTGCGGCCGCCGCTGCTGCTGCCACCAATGATTGATTGCAGGAGGGGGCACGCTGAGAGGAGAGCCCGAGGTGAGGGAATGTCCGCCGAAGTCATACCATAACAGAACTAGCCGGGACCAAGAGTGGAGCCAGGAGCACTCCGGGGGACCTGGCGGCCTACGGTGGGCTGGAGGAACCCCCAGGTAAGTCACAATTTCACTTTTAATGAGTGCTCATAGTTCCGTTAACTGTCCCTCAGAAGGGCTCACAATCTAATCCCTACCATGGTCATATGTCTATGTATGTATAGTGTAGTGTATGTAACATAGTTTAGGGCCAATTTAGAGGAAAGCCAGTTAACCTATCTGTATGTTTTTGGGATGTGGGGGTAAACCCGGAGTGCCCAGAGGAAACCCACACAGATGCATACTACGTGCAGCTAGTGCTCTGGCTGGGATTCTGCAAGGTGAGGGTGCTATACACTATACCATTATAATATAAGTACAAATTAGGCTTTCAATAGAAGTGCTTACATGACAGCTGTAGGCAAGATACTTAAAGGACATCTAAAATTAGAGGGATATGAAGGTTGACATATTTATTTCCTTTTAAACAATGCCAGTTACCTGGCAGTCATGCTGGTCTTTTTCTGCATCAATAGTGTCTGAATAACACACCTGAAAAAAACATGTGGATAATCCTGTAAGACTTCAGTCAGACATCTGATTCACTGGACAGGCAGGCAATGTACATTGTTTAAAAGAAAATGAACATGGCAGTCTCCATACCCCTCTCACTTCAGATGTTGGCCCATTGGCTCCTGCTCCCTTTTATTATTATTATTTAGTATTTATATAGCGCTGACATATTTTGCAGCGCTTTGCAGAGTATATACAGTCTTGTCACTAACTGTCCCTCAGAGAAGCTCACAAGCATCTAATATCTATCATAGTCTTTTGTAGTCTAAAGCTATTTTAGGGGGAAGGTGAATTATTTTTGTGATGTGGGAGGAAACCGGAGTGCCCAGAGGAAACTCACGCAGCCACAGGAAGAACATACAAACTCATTGCAGATGTTGCCGTGGCTGGGATTCAAACCGGGGACCCAGTGCTACAAGGTGGGAATGTGAGGCGAGATCACTAGTACTAGCTGCTGTCATAAACAGCTAAGCCCAACAACTCATTGTAATTGGATCAGAATCAGAGTATGGACCCAGCTGTTATCTCCCTCTCTCCCTTCCTCTTATGAGGTCGGTAGTGCACAGCAACTTTACCAGTATTTACGGAAGTGACATAGTGTGCATGCATTATTAGTGCAAAGCGGTTGTTGCTGTTTGTGCAACACATGTTATAGTAGTACCATGTGCTGTGTACATAACATGGGTTGCACCGTTTGCGCAGCACATGCTACATCACTTGTGTAAGTACCACATCTGAACAGCAAATGTACAGATAGTGTGCGGATAAACCTCATTGTTATTAATTTTAACCTCCTGGAAATTGACTCAGTTTTCCATGTGTGTTTTTTTTTAGAAACATTGCGGAATAATAGTTTTAATTTTATATGTCCATAAAAACAAAGTAATTAATCTGAAATAATGTCATTTTTAAAATGGTGGTCTCTGTGATTTTGTCAGCCCAAGTTCCATTTAAAGTGCACCTGAAGTGGTTAGAAATATAAAAAATAAACATGCTCCCATACAGATACACTGATAGACTTCCAAAATGCCTTATTTTTATTTTTCCTATTTTCTAAGTGCAGTGGCAAACACCGACCCCTGTCCTGCCTTTACAGCAAAACGTTTAAAGGAACACTATAGTAACTGAACTCTTTTTTAATAAACAGAAACAATGAAACAGATGTGTGGTAGAAAGTGATAAAAAATAAATAAATAAGCAGAGCTGTCACAATAATCACCTTTAGTCAGTGGATATATCCCATCACTTGTGATAGTTAGCAACAGAAATGCTGATCAGCTCATTCACTTGTGGGGACAACAATTACAGCTTCTATTTTTAAAATTACATTTTCTCCCTTCAAAGATGTGTTATGTTCCAGAGGTCCCTCGTCCCGCTGCCAAAGTTACTCTACATAGCTGGGATGCTGTTACTAGCAGCGTAGCTTCTGAGGTTCCTGACACTCAAGCAGGCTCTTTTGTCTGTCCATTACACTAGTGTACATTGTGACAGCTCTGCTTATTTATTTTATTTTTTTCACTTCTACCACATACCGTACCTGTTTCATTGTGTCTGCTACTTAAAAACGAGCTACTTCTATTTTTTACCCTGCACCATTCAATGTTCTTAAAAATGTATCAAGTAAATCCACCACTGTAGATGTTCTTTTATCTAAACAAAAAACAGGAAATTCGATAAGATTTCTCGAACAAATACTACTAATAAAAAAATAAATAAATCTTACAGCCTTTTTCTCTACTGCCCCAGAAATCAAATTTTACTTCCTTGTAGCCATTTCACAACTTGTATACTGGATTTGTAAGAATACCGCTTTCCCTGTTTTTGTAACTGGCTTGCTAGTTTCCCTGAATTCTGCATTAAAGAAAAAGGTAAAACCTAAGCACCCCTAGGCACTGCTCATCATTTAAAGGGACTCCGAGCAGTGCAGAAACTATGGAAAGATGCACATCATTTTAAAGCTTTCTTTCTCCTCTTTCCAATGATATATAAACCACCACCCTACGCCTTTTAGTTTTCGCTATTTTCGCGATTGAATTTGCCGCGGCCGCGATTTCGATCGCGAAAATAGAGAAAACTAAAAGGCGTAGGGCAACGATTTAGGTGTCGTCAGAAAGAGGAGAAAGAGAGCTTTAAAATGATATCCATCTTGCCATAGTTATATTGTATTACACAGGGCGACTTTTTGTCAAAGTCAGCAGCTGCATTCAGCAGAATGGAGCTGCTGACACTGGGGGAAGTGTCATCCTCTGTAATACAATATAACTATGGCTCATCATTTTAAAGCTCTCTTTCTCCTCTTTCTGACGACACCTAAATCGTTGCCCTACACCTTTTAGTTTTCTCTATTTTCGCGATCGAAATCGCGGCCGAGGCAATTTCAATCGCGAAAATAGCGAAAACTAAAAGGCGTAGGGTGGTGGTTTATATATCATTGGAAAGAGGAGAAAGAGAGCTTTAAAATGATATGCATCTTTCCATAGTTTCTGCACTGCTCGGAGTCCCTTTAATACACTTTACAGGTCACATTGCTGAAACAGCATTTGCAGTAAAGGTTGATAAAAATGTTCACAATTTATAGAGAAAATTAAGGAGTTTTGAATCAGGATGATACCATTTATTGGCTAACTTAGAGATAAGTAAACAGTGAGCTTTCGGCTTATAAAAAGCTTTCGTCGGACTGGAGGAACCAGTTCGACGAAGGCTTTTTATAAGCCGAAAGCTCACTGTTTACTCACCTCTAAGTTAGCCAATTAATGGTTTCATCCTGATTCAAAACTGGCTAACACGGTACAATACTCTACTGCTTCTACTATAGAAAATTAAGAAATATGCTTTCACAGGCTTTATTTTATTAACATGTTAATTTACTTTACCTGAGTGGAGCGTATTATTTGTCAATTCCTCTTTAGATTGTAAGCTCACAAGGGCAGGGCTCTCTCATAGTTTTTGTCTTAGAATTTGTCACACATTTATTCATATTAATTTTGTCACTGTAATTACCAATTCAGTATTTTGTACCAACTCTGTATTTCGTATATTGGTGTATACCATTGTCTGTATTATTTTGTACCCTATGTTTGTTTCTTACTTTGTACAGCGCCACTGAATATGTCGGCGCTTTATAAATCAATAGTAATAATAAATAATAATAAAGGCAATATAATCACCGAAAAGCAAATATTGACAATATGGCAATGTCCTTCAGAAATAAAAGGCCAGGTTTTTGTTTAGGTGTTCCATGGTTTTGATTAGATTGTCATCTCATCAGTTTGCACCCCAGTGATTAGCTGACAGAGCACTTACAAGCTCGGTGCTCTGAGAACTGACAGATCTACTGCAGCACAGGAAAGAGCAAGCGTACAAAGTAACTCCCAGCATGCTCATCAGGCCTCATTAGCATTTTAAACTTTCATCGACTTGTAAAACTTCCAAAATCAGCTGTGATCTAAACTCTAATTAGGTCCCTTTACATGCACTAAGTTATCGGAAAAGTGTTTTTCACTTTAGCCAATTGACCTTTCGGATTATGTTCCTCTTATACATAAATCATGCAGAGATAAATATTTATTTGGATGGTCCGGAGCCAAAAACAGATTTTGCATGTGATAGCCAGACTGAACTGATGCACTGCAGAGCAGAGGTAAATGAGTTGTTGGCACAGGAATATGGTGATGTTTTAGGCCGCTCATTTTCCAGAAACGATAGATTCATACAAAGCCTTCCACCCTTTTCTTCCCGTACAATCCTGCAGCACGTTTCTGAGACAGAGGACAAAGGCTTTTATCTATTCAAAAATGCCACATTATAACAGGATGGAAGTTGTTAGCCAACAGCAAGTCATAGTGCCATAAGTATAGAATAAAATTCTGAATACTGTTAACAGTGGCATATCTCTAATATTAGTGACACGTTTCATTGCAACCCATGTTAAAAATTGCAGGCAAAAACAGTAAACTATATGTACAAAAATATGTGAATAAACTATAATATACAATTATATTGATAAGCTACAACCTCTGTGACTTACTCTGCCTCGGCAAGGCTCCCAGAGATCAATGGGAGATTTTCTCCTGCTAAAGGTCCGTACACACGCCGGACTGGAGGCAACGACGGGTCCGTCGTCACCTCCCGCTGGGTGGGCGTTCCAGCGACAATCCGGCGTGTGTACAGTCTGTCTGCAGACTGATACGGCTGTTTCTGAGCGATCCGCCCGGCGGATCACTCAGAAACAGCCGTATGAGTCTGCCGACAGACTGTACACACGCCGGACTGTTGCTGGAACGCCCACCCAGCGGGAGGTGACGATGGACCCGTCATTGCCTCCTGTCCGGCGTGTGTACGGACCTTTATGCAAATCCCCTGCAGCTTTGTTTGTTGACACAATGAGTCATCAGGAGGCGCTGTGAAAAGATAATCCTGACAGCCAGCTTAGGGACTGTAGAAAGTTAACTTTGTTGTAAGGCAATGGGAATGTTGTAAGGCTAGCTGATAAAAGTGCAATTAGAGGGCAGCATAATGCAGAGTTGTGCCTGGAGGGTCCATGGGCAAAAATCTGTCTGCTCTCTCCCCATTGTTATAATGACTGCATGTTTGGATAAGGTGTTAAACAAATTGAAAAGTTTTTGACAGTCCCTAGACTCCAGGAGGGCTGCTTTCTGACTTGTATGAGAGACTGGCAGTGACAGGAATCCTATTACAGGCAAGTAGCCTCTGTGTGATGTGGGTCTGCAATACAGATACGATCTCTGCTCCATCTCAGGCTATTCTCAATTTCTCCCTATACCTCTTCTTTATGGACTAGAGCACGCCAAAATCACAATAGCAATCGCTAGCAATTTGTGAGTGCGATTTTGCGAATCGATTTTTAGAGCGATTTTGAATTAATCGCTCCAAAAAATGCTACATGCAGTGTGTTTGCGTTTTTGAAAAAATCACTACACTGCTGTGAGAACACAGTCATAGGGTAACATTAGCCAAGCGCTTTTCAAATCACTGTTTATTTGAAAAACGCTCAGAAGTACTCTTGGTTTAAAAACGGGCTCTGGGTCTGTTTTTCGCTGTGCGCGTCTGGCACCCGCTCACACGGCTGCCCGCTCACTCGCCGCACATCCGGCCGTCCGCTCGGCTCCCTGGCCCCGTCGTCCTGTCTTTGTGAGGCTGGGTCCATACTGTGCACATGCGCAGTGGCAAAAAGCACGGGCCCAGCTACAGAGACAACTGTCCCTGCTGTACGCAGGGACAGTTGCCTGCTATTATATTGGATTTATATAGCGCCATCTTTCGCAGTGCTGTACAGAGCATATTGTCTTGTCACTTAACTATCTTTTTCCCTCTCTTTCAGCTTTTCTCTCCTCACCGTTTCTCCCCTTCTCTGCATAAGGGCTCAGACACACTATAAGCGCTTTTCTGAGTGATTTTACCGCGATCGCGATTTTAATGTAAGTCAATGGGAGCCCTGATGGCTAAAAAGTGCTCATAAAAGCGCTTATAGTGCTTCACAGTGTAAAAAGGACTGAACAAGTTTTTCCCTGAAAAAACATGAATACATATATATGCTTCACTGTTAATGCTTCACTCTATATAAAACTAAACAAATGTCCACTAAAACATATAACAGTCCATCTTACACTGTGAAGCACCAAACCTCTCTTAGTGTGTATGTGAACTGATAACGAGAGGGGGACATTGGGCTTGATTCACAAAGCCATGCTAAACAGTTAGCACGTGAAGTGCTGCGATCGCGGACATTTGCGCGCGATAACGCGAACTTTTGCACGCGCAAAAGTCCACATTATCGCGCGCAAATGTCTACGGTCGCGCGATCGCGGCACTTTGCACGCGCAAAAGTCCGCGAGCAGCACTTCACGTGCTAACTGTTTAGCACGCCCGTGCTAAACAGTTAGCATGGCTTTGTGAATCAAGCCTATTGTGTATCTAAAAGGGTTGCTTTTTGGCAAAAAAAAGTTTTTTTCTGAAATTAGCAAGAGTGGAGTAATATCAGTGAAGCGCTTCACAGTGTAAAAAGGACTGAACAAGTTTTTCCCAGAAAAAAACATGAATGAATATATATGCTTCACTGTTAATGCTTCACTCTATATAAAACTAAACAAATATCCAATAAAAAATATAACAGTCCTTCTAATGGTGGCCATACATGGTACAATTTTTTCATACAATCTTACCATTTCTATGTAATATAAGGGAACTGCCTAAATTATCCTTTCAGTATATTCACTTAATTTACCCTTATACTACATAGAAATGGTAAGATTGTATGAAAAAATTGTACCATGTATGGCCACCATTACACTGTGAAGCACCAAACCTCTATTAGTGTGTATGTGAACTGATAGCAAGAGGGGGAGATTGTGGGTTGCTTTTTTGGCAAAAAAATAAAGTTTTTCCTGAAATTAACAAGATTGAAGTAATAAAGGGGAGAGCTGCATGACTACAGGACATGATATGGGATCTGGCACAAAACGAATGGGGAGAGCTACAGGATGACAAGCAGACGATCTCACACTGCAGGAGGCATAGTTAGAGAAAAAATAATACTTTATCAAGGCATGTGCCAGTACAGTGCAGGGCAGCAGCAGAAGCCCCAGCTGTCACTTTTCTGTAACAGGGCGACTGATGATGACCTCATGACACTGGGCTGTAAATCTCATTCTGTGGGCGTGAATGGGCATGTCTAACTCCAACTGTAACACCGCCCACAGAATCAGACTCTGAACCTCCCATGGAGTGAGAGCTGCAAAATGGAGGGAGAGAGTTGCAAGATGGAGCCTGCCATTCTCTTTTATTCATAGTTGTATTGCACAAATATTTCTACTTTTATATTGCCCTTCTCAAGTGTTTTGTGTCTAATAATTCATTTCAAAGGGATAAGGAGGCTCAATTTAGTGTCTTTTTTTTGGTTCAGTTCCTCTTTAACTAAACTGGCTGTTTTGAGTACAAAAACGGTCTAGTCAATTGCTGTAGTGGGACCTGAGAAAGCAGGAGGATTCCTAAGGCATTGCTATATTACAGCTTCCAGTATGCTTTGGACATGCTGAGGTAGATTTACACTACCATTCAAACAAAGAATAGACGCCATAATATCATTGCTGCATGGTGTTCAGTGCAGAAGTAGCGTGGAGGCCCTTCTGCATGGTCATTTCCCATAGGTATATTACCATAGGAAACCAATGAGCTGGGTAAAAGACATTGCAAGCCTGTCAGATGTGAAGGACAAATGGAGTAATGGCCTCTGTTGGACCTATTTCACTAGTGTTGCTTGCAAATTTTTTTCAAGTCACCTCTCTTATCCTTTTTGAGAACAGCATGAACAAGGCCTCGATTCATGAAGTGTTACCAGACGCTTACCGAACGCTTTATTAAGCATTCTGTAATTTAGCGTAAGCATGTAGCAAAAGTTAGTATTCATGAATGACACCGCATGTCAATATCATGCGTGCAGTACTTTGGCGGTAATAGTGCGGTAATTGTGCTGTAAATTTTCCAAAACTGGTATTCAAGAAGCAGAAAGGGGGCGTGTCAGGGTGGTAAATTCTGAGTGCAATATCACCTGCACTGCCCTGTCGTTATTTATGTTTCTGCTGTCTGTGTATTTAACAGGAACCTGAACTTAGTAAAATTATTTAAAATAAACACATGATGTAGCTGCAAATGAATATTACATCCTTAGGCCCCGTTTACACTCTATCAGTTGGTATGCGTTAGTACGCGTTAGTGCGCGTTAGTGCACGTTGGTAGTACGCGTTTTTTCCATAGCAGTGCATTGGGAAGAAGATTTCAGTTAAAACACGTTAAGTGTGAAAGGTGCCATAGGAAAACATGAAAATAAAAGAAGAGAGGGGCGCACTGAGTCCTTTGGATGATATAAATGTAGTGCAATAGGACAGGTCCCACCTGTTTGGAGAGCGGCCGGCACAGCGTGCACACAGCCCGGATAAACTTTGTCCCTCTTAGCCGAGCCGGGGACCAAGCTCAGGCGCAGGGCGGAGATGACGTCACGCACTCCAGGAAGTGGAAGGTCCATTGCCCAGTAACGCCGGAACGCTCCGTACAGAGTTACTAGCGTCCCGTGTCACTGGGTATTGGTGCTGCCGCCTTCCATAGGGAAGCAAGGAAGATACATATATACTTATAAAAGTATAAAGTTTTATTTAAAAACAACGCGTTTCGCGGAGATACAGTCTCCGCTTTGTCGCTGTTAGTGCTTATTTGGATAAAAAACAGCATAGGCATAAATACCCTCCTCCTCATGCACATGTCTCAAATTGACCAATCTGCAGTGCATGGGTGGGGTCCAGAGGGTCACATTTCTTCTAGTACAGGGGATTGGGCCATACAGTTGCTAGTATAGGGGAACCTAATAGTATGTGAATTAAAAAACAGGACTCCACTGACATACAATGCCCATCGGTCGCACATAGGATCTCAACCAATATTTACAAGAAATAACCACATCTGCATGCATATATATATATATATACACACATACACATATGAACGTATACATATCTCTCACTGGACTATAGGTTGAAGGTGGCTCATCTCCTCTAAACACTTATTCAAACCCCCCGGTTCCAAAGTCCCCAATTTAAGAATCCAAAAGGATTCCCGTTTGCATAGTGTGTGATACCTCTCATATCTATTGGAATTGGATATTTGTTCAATTATGGTAGCCCTAAGTAGTTCAAAATTCCTATTGTGGGTCAGAAGAAAATGCTTCGAAACCCCATGTTTCTGCTCCCCTTTATGGATATTAGACCTGTGCTTATTCAATCTGGTCTGAAATTTTTGGGTGGTACGCCCCACATAATACAGTTCACACAGGCAACTTAACAAATAGATGACATATGTACTTTGACATGTAACATGGCTTTTTATAGGGTACATGGCTGATAGACTGGTCTGGAATGTGTGTGTCTTACAGGAAAGACATCTTCTGGACCCACAGGGAAAGCACCCCAATTCTCCATTAATGGTCCTCTGCTTAGGGGGTGCCATCTTACAATCTACTGTGGGTAACCTGCTGGGTGCAATGTGGCCCCTAATCGATTTGCCCCTTCTAAAGACCATCTGGGGTCTCGGGGCTAAGGACTGTTTCAAGATGGGGTCACTAAGTAAAATAGGCCAATATCTAGAAAAAATGTCTCTACACTCATCAGCCTGTCCAGAAAAATTCAAAACAATTGATGTCTTTTTGACCTGGGATTTCTCTTGCTTGGAATTAACTCTATTGGGCAGCAGGCATTCAGACTGGGACAAAGTAGCAGCCCGATCCCTTGCTGCCTCTACTAGGGGGGCTGGATAATGTTTCTCTAAAAATCTGGACCTCAATACTTCCGATTGTCTAGTATAGTCCTCCAAATTGGTACAGTTACGACGTAGTCGTTTAAATTGACCAAATGGAACATTTCGCAGCCAGGGCTTGTAATGTGCACTGTGATAGTCCAAATAGCTATTCCTATCTGTAGGCTACTAGGCTTGAAATAATTGGTGGTCTGGATAGACGCACTGAGTGGATCTACCTCTATATCCAGATCCCAAAAGTGCGTCCTAAAAGGATCCGTCTCCAGTGTAAAGGACAGACCTAATTGGTTCCCATTCAGATAACTGACATACCCCTGTAGCTCCTCCATGGATCCCCTCCACACACACAAGATGTCATCGATAAAACGGCGATGTAGGACGAGGTTCGCCTGGTACGGGTTGGCATCAGACCAAATAATTTGCTCCTCAAACCAGCCCATGTAAAGGTTGGCGAAGGCCGGAGCGAACCTCGTCCCCATCGCCGTCCCCCGTAGCTGCAGGTAAAACACATCCAAAAACGTGAAGTAGTTAGTTTGAAGTATAAGTTCAATAGAGTCTATAATAAACTGTTTCTGACTCTCTGGCATTAACGGGTCTCCCTCTAGGTAATATCTGATGGATTGGAGGCCCAAGTCATGTGGTATATTTGTATATAGGGCACTCACATCTAGAGTTGCCCATCTATACAATTCTGGTAACCACTCAACCTCACTGAGTGTCTGTAGTGTGTGAGTGGTATCCTTAAAGGGAACCTTAACTGAATGGGGGGTAAAGAGTTTTACTTACCTGGGGCTATTACCAGCCCCCTGCAGCAGTCCTGTGCCCTCGGCGCCGCTCTGGAATCCTCTGGTCCCCCGCTGTCACTTAGTTTAGTTTTTGACGACTCACCAGTCGCCGGCCGCCATGCGTATTATTGGACGCATTCACCAATGCAATTAGCGCTATTGCGGACCGCAATGCGTACAAAAATACGCGTTGCCGCATATCTACGCGTGCGGAATGCGGCAACGCGTATTTTTGTATGCGTTGCGGTCCGCAATAGCGCTAATTGCATTGGTGAATGCGTCCAATAATACGCATGGCGGCCGGCAACTGGTGAGTCGTCAAAAACGAAACTAAGTGACAGGGGGGGACCAGAGGGTTCCAGAGCGGCGCCGAGGGCACAGGACTGCTGCAGGGGGCTGGTAATAGCCCCAGGTAAGTAAAACTCTTTACCCCCCGTTCAATTAAGGTTCCCTTTAAGATAAGCAGGTTACTGGCACACAAATTTCTGCAGGTGTAAATCTACATAATGAGAAAAGGCACTGGTGATCGATCCAATTCCCGCAATGATGGGTCTCCCGGGGGGATCTGTTGTGCACTTGTGCACTTTAGGAAGGTGGTAAAAAAAAGGTATTTTTGGTGCATCCA
The DNA here is from genome assembly GCF_040937935.1 of Hyperolius riggenbachi. Classification (NCBI taxonomy): domain Eukaryota; kingdom Metazoa; phylum Chordata; class Amphibia; order Anura; family Hyperoliidae; genus Hyperolius; species Hyperolius riggenbachi. Next base: position 154,913,589 of record NC_090648.1, on the reverse strand, counting down.
GGTTTAAATAATTGTATTCCTCCATTTTCAGGACTCCATCACTGTGTGCCTGTCCAATTAGATCTCTATATCTCCTCAAAAACAGGGCAGTGGGGTCATGTGTGAGTGTCCTATAGTACAAAGGATCACTCAGCTGTCTGAGGGCTTCACCCACATATGTATCTCGGTCTTGCGCTACAACCCCGCCCCCTTTATCACTTTCTCTAATCACGATCGTATCATTGTTCTTAAGCAATTTTAATGCTCTTTTCGCCAGTCGAGTTAAATTTTCCTTGCGAACAGGTTTGTTCTGTAATTTCAAAAGATCATTAGTAACTAGTTGGCAGAAGGTCTCCACTTGGGAACCTTTATATTGGGTGGGATTAAATTTAGATTTTTTCTTCAGGTCAGTGGGTATGGGCCTGGCCAGCACAGCATCCACAAGATCATCGGGTGCTGCACTGACCCGATCCAAGGTGCCCACCACCTGAAGCTGATCCAAAGGCGTAACCTGTTTCCTATCATTTTTGAGTGCAAAATATCTTTGCAAGGACAATTTACGAACAAAGGAGTGTACATCTGTGAGAATTAGGAACGTGTTAATTTTGTCACTGGGACAAAATGAAAGACCCTTGGCAAGGACAGAGGTCTCACCTGGACTAAGGGTATGGGAGGACAAATTAAAGATAGGGACCACTGTGGCATGGTCAGTATTTAGTTCTCTTGTAGTGGACGTTTTAGATCTGGTTCCCCGTCTACCTCTTCTATGAGGTCCACTTCGGAAAGTGGTCTTTTGAGGCCCTCTTTTTTGAAGAATTCTGTTATTTGGGGATAGACTGGGAGGGGCATGGTGTTCCTCAAGGCTCGTCGGGGGATGGAAGTGTGGCCTGGCCATAAAAAAAAGCCTTGCGAGTGGAATTGGTCTTTGGGGAATGACACTGTTCACTCTCCACTGTCAAAACCTCAGGCTTCTCCTGACTGGATACTTGGTCAGGATTGATCTCCATGTTGGTTTGGTTTCCCATCTTTATGACATCACTTGGAGAGCAGGTGGGATTCATAGTCTCACAGCTCCCCAATGGATCAACAACAGTACTCGGAACATGAATGAGGGCCTCCGTGACGATTAACCGTTTGTTGGTCAAAATATTGACAGGATAAGGGGAAGAGGGATTGGAGTGGGAAATAGCTAAGCTAAGTGCATTAGTCATAGGGCTGGAGATATGTGACGTGGGTAACGCTGTAAAAGAGCCTTCAAACAAAGCCTCAATGCTATCATCAATTTTTGTCATGTCATCAGAGGTAGCTCTGGGGTGGGGATCTTCGCTGGAAATTAACTCATTACTAAGTGATGTAGTGGGATTGATGCAAGTGGGTTTATCCAAGTTTTTGGTCCACATTTTTTGGAATTATAAAAAGTTTGCACGTTATGTAACGCGCGACTATTCAAATTAGTGTCTATCTTTTTGGGCAGCCCATTTCTCTCCCTAAAGTTGGGATATCTACCTCTAATAGGGCGGGCTCTATAGGGCCCCCCTCTCCCTCTATCTGCGGGACATGAACCTCCATTTGTCCTGCCAAATGAAGGTGTAGGACATAGGGACATGAGGGTTGGTGGAATGGAGGTGTACTGGGGTGGTTTGGTGGAATGAGGATGTCCAGAGGACTGCACAGAATGAGGGCCTATACGTTTCGACTCCGTGCATTTCCAGCTCCTATTGAAGCCCTTGGCGTAATCATCCTTGTCCCTGAGAAACTTCGCCATTTTTTTCTCATATAGACCCTTTTCCAAACGACGGAGTCTGTCAGTGACTTTAAGGTCCCAAGTACGAAGGAAGGGATCCTTATCGTACCTGGCAAGTGATTCCAGGCAATTATCAATATCTACTTGAGCCAAACATATAAGTGGAATCACTTGCCAGGTACGATAAGTTACAGAGTTACCCACGTCACATATCTCCAGCCCTATGACTAATGCACTTAGCTTAGCTATTTCTCACTCCAATCCCTCTTCCCCTTATCCTGTCAATATTTTGTCCAACAAACGGTTAATCGTCACGGAGGCCCTCATTCATGTTCCGAGTACTGTTGTTGATCCATTGGGGAGCTGTGAGACTATGAATCCCACCTGCTCTCCAAGTGATGTCATAAAGATGGGAAACCAAACCAACATGGAGATCAATCCTGACCAAGTATCCAGTCAGGAGAAGCCTGAGGTTTTGACAGTGGAGAGTGAACGGTGTAATTCCCCAAAGACCAATTCCACTCGCAAGGCTTTTTTAGGGCCAGGCCACACTTCCATCCCCCGACGAGCCTCGAGGAACACCATGCCCCTCCCAGTCTATCCCCAAATAACAGAATTGTTCAAAAAAGAGGGCCTCAAAAGACCACTTTCCGAAGTGGACCTCATAGAAGAGGTAGACGGGGAACCAGATCTAAAACGTTAACTACAAGAGAACTAAATACTGACCATGCCACAGTGGTCCCTATCTTTAATTTGTCCTCCCATACCCTTAGTCCAGGTGAGACCTCTGTCCTTGCCAAGGGTCTTTCATTTTGTCCCAGTGACAAAATTAACACGTTCCTAATTCTCACAGATGTACACTCCTTTGTTCGTAAATTGTCCTTGCAAAGATATTTTGCACTCAAAAATGATAGGAAACAGGTTACGCCTTTGGATCAGCTTCAGGTGGTGGGCACCTTGGATCGGGTCAGTGCAGCACCCGATGATCTTGTGGATGCTGTGCTGGCCAGGCCCATACCCACTGACCTGAAGAAAAAATCTAAATTTAATCCCACTCAATATAAAGGTTCCCAAGTGGAGACCTTCTGCCAACTAGTTACTAATGATCTTTTGAAATTACAGAACAAACTTGTTCGCAAGGAAAATTTAACTCGACTGGAGAAAAGAGCATTAAAATTGCTTAAGAACAATGATACGATCGTGATTACCCCACTGCCCTGTTTTTGAGGAGATATAGAGATCTAATTGGACAGGCACACAGTGATGGAGTCCTGAAAATGGAGGAATACAATTATTTAAACCTGGATGCACCAAAAATACCTTTTTTTTACCACCTTCCTAAAGTGCACAAGTGCACAACAGATCCCCCCGGGAGACCCATCATTGCGGGAATTGGATCGATCACCAGTGCCCTTTCTCATTATGTAGATTTACACCTGCAGAAATTTGTGTGCCAGTTACCTGCTTATCTTAAGGATACCACTCACACACTACAGACACTCAGTGAGGTTGAGTGGTTACCAGAATTGTATAGATGGGCAACTCTAGATGTGAGTGCCCTATATACAAATATACCACATGACTTGGGCCTCCAATCCATCAGATATTACCTAGAGGGAGACCCGTTAATGCCAGAGAGTCAGAAACAGTTTATTATAGACTCTATTGAACTTATACTTCAAACTAACTACTTTACGTTTTTGGATGTGTTTTACCTGCAGCTACGGGGGACGGCGATGGGGACGAGGTTCGCTCCGGCCTTCGCCAACCTTTACATGGGCTGGTTTGAGGAGCAAATTATTTGGTCCGATGCCAACCCGTACCGGGCGAACCTTGTCCTACATCGCCGTTTCATCGATGACATCTTGTGTGTGTGGAGGGGATCCATGGAGGAGCTACAGGGGTATGTCCGTTATCTGAATGGGAACCAATTAGGTCTGTCCTTTACATTGGAGACGGATCCTTTTAGGACGCACTTTTTGGATCTGGATATAGAGGTAGATCCACTCAGTGCGTCTATCCGGACCACCAATTATTTCAAGCCTACAGATAGGAATGGCTATTTGGACTATCACAGTGCACATTACAAGCCCTGGCTGCGAAATGTTCCATTTGGTCAATTTAAACGACTACGTCGTAACTGTACCAATTTGGAGGACTATACTAGACAATCAGAAGTATTGAGGTCCAGATTTTTAGAGAAACATTATCCAGCCCCCTTAGTAGAGGCAGCAAGGGATCGGGCTGCTACTTTGTCCCAGTCTGAATGCCTGCTGCCCAATAGAGTTAATTCCAAGCAAGAGAAATCCCAGGTCAAAAAGACATCAATTGTTTTGAATTTTTCTGGACAGGCTGATGAGTGTAGAGACATTTTTTCTAGATATTGGCCCATTTTACTTAGTGACCCCATCTTGAAACAGTCCTTAGCCCCGAGACCCCATATGGTCTTTAGAAGGGGCAAATCGATTAGGGGCCACATTGCACCCAGCAGGTTACCCACAGTAGATTGTAAGATGGCACCCCCTAAGCAGAGGACCATTAATGGAGAATTGGGGTGCTTCCCCTGTGGGTCCAGAAGATGTCTTTCCTGTAAGACACTTAGGGCAGGTACACACACATTCCAGACCAGTCTATCAGCCATGTACCCTATAAAAAGCCATGTTACATGTCAAAGTACATATGTCATCTATTTGTTAAGCTGCCCGTGTGAACTGTATTATGTGGGGCGTACCACCCAAAAATTTCAGACCAGATTGAATAAGCACAGGTCTAATATCCATAAAGGGGAGCAGAAACATGGGGTTTCGAAGCATTTTCTTCTGACCCACAATAGGAATTTTGAACTACTTAGGGTTACCATAATTGAACAAATATCCAATTCCAATAGATATGAGAGGTATCACACACTATGCAAACGGGAATCCTTTTGGATTCTTAAATTGGGGACTTTGGAACCGGGGGGCTTAAATAAGTGTTTAGAGGAGATGAGCCACCTTCAACCTATAGTCCAGTGAGAGATATGTATACGTAGTGGTGCTCAAATACCCCTTTTCAAAATTCGAGTTAGGTCGAATTCGAATAGTAAATTATTCGAGATCAGTCGAATATTCGAGTCGAATAATTTTTACTATTCGATTCGACCTCGGAATTCGAGCTCACTATTCGAGTCGGTATTCGAGCTCATTATTCGAGCTGACTATTCGAAATGGCCTTAAATAGCTTCCAACACTTGTTTTGAGGGTGAATGATGCAAGAAACCTCTTTTTTTCCAAGTAACAACAGCAAGTGATTATGTGGGGATGTTCCTTTAAAAAAACAAAGTTGAAAAGAGAAGTTGTGTCCAGAAATTTGTTCAGTACTGTATATACTTCTTCTTCTTCTTCTTTATCTTCTATATCTTCTTCTTCTTCTTCTTCTTCTATATCTTCTTCTTCTATATCTTCTTCTTCTATATCTTCTTCTATATCTTCTTCTTCTTTTATATTGTCTTCTTCTTCTTCTTCTTCATCTTCTTCATCATCATCTTCTTCTTCTTCATCTTCTTTTTCTTCATCTTCTTCATCTTCTTCTTCATCTTCTTCTTCATCTTCTTCATCTTCTTCTTCATCTTCTTCATCTTCTTCATCTTCTTCTTCTTCTTCTTCTACATCTACTTCATCTTCAACTTCTTCATCTTCTTCTTCTTCTTCATCTTCTTCATCATCTTCATCTTCTTCATCTTCTTCATCTTCTTCATCTTCTTCTTCTTCATCATCTTCATCTTCTTCTTCATCTTCTTCTTCTTCATCATCTTCATCTTCTTCTTCTTCATCTTCTTCATCTTCATCTTCTTCATCTTCTTCTTCTTCTTCTTCATCTTCTTCATCTTCTTCTTCATCTTCTTCTTCTTCTTCATCATCTTCTTCTTCTTCATCTTCTTCATCTTCATCTTCTTCATCTTCTTCATCTTCTTCTTCTTCATCATCTTCATCTTCTTCTTCATCTTCTTCTTCTTCATCATCTTCATCTTCTTCTTCTTCATCTTCTTCTTCTTCATCTTCTTCTTCTTCATCTTCTTCATCTTCATCTTCTTCATCTTCTTCATCTTCTTCTTCTTCATCTTCTTCTTCTTCATCTTCATCTTCTTCTTCTCCTTCTTCTTCTTCTTCTTCTTCTTCTTCTTCTTCATCTTCTTCTTCTTCTTCTTCATCTTCTTCTTCTTCATCTTCTTCATCTTCTTCTATATCGTCTTCTTCTTCACTTATTTCTCTTTTCAAATTTTTTTTTTAAAGAAATGCAGCTATTTTTGAGCGTAACAAATAGCTGGTGGCGCACGCATGTTGGAAGCGCCATTGTATGTGCTCCCTGGCAGTGGAAACACACAGACAGCAGGAGGTAAATTCAGCAGCAGGAGGAGGAGGATGAGTGTGTGGCAGCAGGCAGTCAATGAGGCAGGCAGCGTGACATAATAGCCCTGGTACCTAGCGGTGATACCAGGGCTGTAAATAAACACAGCAGGCAGGAGGTCCCAGACAGCGGTCGTGCAGCCCACATTGTGTCCAATACACAACTGGGACAACACAGTTTTCAACCCGGGCACCTCAGAAAAATTAAACCTTTTTTTTTTTTTTTTTATGGTTTTGTAGTTTTGGTTTTACAACCAATTACACAGATATAGCTATTTTTTGACGTAATAGCTGGTGGCAGAGTGGCAGCAGAAGGTAAATCTGTGTACCCTGGCGTTGGGAAACACAGACAGACAGACAGCAGCAGCAGCAGCAGGAGGTATGGAGGAGTAATGTGAGCCGCTATTGTTTGACGTAATAGCTGGTGGCAGAGTGGCAGCAGAAGGTAAATCTGTGTACCCTGGAGTTGGGAAACACAGACAGACAGCAGCATCAGCAGGAGGAATGGAGGAGTAGTGTGAGTGTGGCAGCAGGCAGGCAGCGTGACATAATAGCCCTGGCACCTAGCGGTGATACCAGGGCTGTAAATAAACACAGCAGGCAGGAGGTCCCAGACAGCGGTCGTGCAGCCCACATTGTGTCCAATACACAACTGGGACAACACAGTTTTCAACCCGGGCACCTCAGAAAAATTAAACCTTTTTTTTTTTATGGTTTTGTAGTTTTGGTTTTACAACCAATTACACAGATATAGCTATTTTTTGACGTAATAGCTGGTGGCAGAGTGGCAGCAGAAGGTAAATCTGTGTACCCTGGCGTTGGGAAACACAGACAGACAGCAGCATCAGCAGGAGGAATGGAGGAGTAGTGTGAGTGTGGCAGCAGGCAGGCAGCGTGACATAATAGCCCTGGTACCTAGCGGTGATACCAGGGCTGTAAATAAACACAGCAGGCAGGAGGTCCCAGACTGCGGTCGTGCAGCCCACATTGTGTCCAATACACAACTGGGACAACACAGTTTTCAACCCGGGCACCTCAGAAAAATTAAACCTTTTTTTATGGTTTTTTGGTTTTGTTTGTAAAACAAATTACACAGATATATAGCTATTGTTTGACGTAATAGCTGGTGGCAGAGTGGCAGCAGAATGTAATTCTGTGTACCCTGGCAGTGGGAAACACAGACCGACAGCAGCAGCAGCAGGAGGAATGGAGGAGTAATGTGAGCAGCTATTGTCTGACGTAATAGCTGGTGGCAGTGTGGCAGCAGAAGGTAATTCTGTGTACCCTGGCAGTGGGAAACACAGACAGACAGCAGCAGCAGGAGGAATGGAGGAGTAGTGTGAGTGTGGCAGCAGGCAGGCAGCGTGACATAATAGCCCTGGTACCTAGCGGTGATACCAGGCCGTAAATGAACACAACAGGAGGTCCCAGACAGCGGTCGTGCAGCCCACATCGTGTCCAATACACAACTGGGACAACACAGTTTTCAACCTGGGCACCTCAGAAAAATTAAACCTTTTTTTTTTTTAATGGTTTTTTGGTTTTGTTTGTAAAACAAATTACACAGATATATAGCTATTGTTTGACGTAATAGCTGGTGGCAGAAGAGCAGTACACAGCAGCCCACTGTAGGTGTAAAATGTGTGGCTGCAGGCGACGTAATAGTCAAAGTGAACCAGGCTGGCTTAGTGAGCAGGAGCCAGGAGGTGGTAAAGGGTGGTAAGGCACATTAACGATGGTTCTTAGCCAGTTCATGTCCCCCTCTCGCCGACAACAGGGGCCAGGAACTCGCCTTCCACCCACGCCTGGTTCATCTTGAGAAACGTCAGTCTGTCCACAGACTTGTGAGACAGACGTGAGCGTTTCTCGGTGACCACACCACCAGCTGCACTGAAGCAGCGCTCGGACAGCACGCTGGAAGGGGGTCAGGACAGCACTTCCAGGGCGTACTGCGCCAGCTCGCTCCAGATCTCCAGGCGCTTGACCCAATACTCCATGGAATTAACAGGGGCATCGCTGTCAAGCCCGCTGTAGGACCCCATGTAGTCAGCCACCATGCGGGTCAGGCGCTGGCTGTGACCGGTGGAGGATGCTGCTGCATGCACCTCCTCTCTAGTCACTGCTGCCGGAGCCTCTACAGTCCTGTAGAGCTCGTGGCTGAGAGACAGCAGGTCTGTGGGGCGCTTGCTGCTGGATGCAGGCACCTGCTGCTGCCTCTGTGCTGGCTGCTGGACAGTGGGGGTGGAAGGCTGGGGGAAGGCTTCCTCCAAGCGCTCAACAAGGGCCTGCTGCAAGCTCCTTATTTGTTGCGCTGGGTCTCCTCCTGCAGGCGGCAGGAACTGGCTCAACTTCCCCTTGAGGCGTGGGTCCAACATCATGCTGATCCAGATGTCCTCCCTCTGCTTCATCTGGATCACCCTGGGGTCTCTGCGCAGGCACGTCAGCATGTGCGCTGCCATTGGGAAGAGGCGGGCCACGTCTGCTGGCACATCGACGGCAGTGCTGCTGTCCTCATCCTCCTCCTCTGCCTCGTCAGCCTCATCCTCTCTCCACCCCCGCACCAACTCAGCTGCACTGTGCTGCTCCCCCTCATCAGCAGCAAGGTCAGGGACCTCCACCAAGTCCTCCTCCTCCTCCCCCTCAGAGGTGGACTGTGCAGCTGCTTGCCGCTCCTGCTGGTCCAAGGCTGCCGCTCCCTGTTCCAGCAAAGCATCGAGGGCCCTGTTCAGCAGACAAACCAGGGGCACCCACTCGCAGACCATAGCATGGTCCCTGCTCACCATGTTAGTGGCCTGCAGAAAGGGAGCCAGCACTAAGCACACCTGCTGCATGTGCCTCCAGTCATCATTAGTGTTGGGCGAACAGTGTTCGCCACTGTTCGGGTTCTGCAGAACATCACCCTGTTCGGGTGATGTTCGAGTTCGGCCGAACACCTGACGGTGCTCGGCCAAACCGTTCGGCCATATGGCCGAACTAAGAGCGCATGGCCGAACGTTCCCCGAACGTTCGGCTAGCGCTGTGATTGGCCGAACGGGTCACGTGGTTCGGACCCGAACGCGCTCTGATTGGCCGAACTGTCACGTGGTTCGGGTAAATAAATACCCGAACCACGTCATATCTCCGCCATTTGTCTGTGGGTTTAGCTTTGGGTAGGCAGGCAGGGTAGTTCGCGCTCCAGCCACGCTAGCCAGGGTCCCCCCCAGTCATTGTGTGTCGCTGCTGGGAATAGTAGTACACCGCTCGCTCAGCATTCTGTTTACTGCCACTCTGTGTACCTCGCTCAGCCACACTATATAGCATTCTGTTTACTGCCACTCTGTGTCTGCTGGGAATAGTAGTACACCGCTTGCACAGCCACACTATATAGCATTCTGTTTACTGCCACTCTGTGTACCTCGCTCAGCCACACTATATAGCATTCTGTTTACTGCCACTCTGTGTCTGCTGGGAATAGTGGTACACCGCTCGCTCAGCCACACTATATAGCATTCTGTTCACTGTTCTGTGTCTGCTTGGAATAGTGGTACACCGCTCGTTCAGCCACACTATATAGCATTCTGTGTACTGTTCTGTGTCTGCTGGGAACAGTAGTACACCGCTCGTTCAGCCACACTATATAGCATTCTGTGTACTGTTCTGTGTCTGCTGGGAACAGTAGTACACCGCTCGCTCAGCCACACTATATAGCATTCTGTTCACTGTTCTGTGTCTGCTGGGAATAGTGGTACACCGCTCGCTCAGCCACACTATATAGCATTCTGTTCACTGTTCTGTGTCTGCTGGGAATAGTGGTACACCGCTCGCTCAGCCACACTATATAGCATTCTGTTTACTGTTCTGTGTCTGCTGGGAATAGTGGTACACCGCTCGCTCATCCACACTATATAGCATTCTGTTCACTGTTCTGTGTCTGCTGGGAATAGTGGTACACCGCTCGCTCAGCCACACTATATAGCATTCTGTTCACTGTTCTGTGTCTGCTGGGAATAGTGGTACACCGCTCGCTCAGCCACACTATATAGCATTCTGTTTACTGCCACTCTGTGTACCTCGCTCAGCCACACTATATAGCATTGCGTACTCTGCCAGTCAGTGTGTATATTGCTGGGATCAGTAATACTCCACTCACCGTCAACCACTATATGAGCTCAACATGAGTTCCCCAGAGACCTCCGCTGTGAGCAGCACTCCCAACAACAGCAACAGCCAACGCCCCACGCAAGCTATAACATCCACCCCAGCAGCCAGTGGTCAGCAGCAGCCCTCCCCGGAGGAGAACGTTGTGTCCATCAGTCCGTCGCCAGAGCGATTAATGAGGGCTGCCATTGAGGAGATGATGGGGCCTGATGTGGAGGAGGAGGTCTGGCTCAGGCCAGCATCCCAAGTTAATGTTGAGGACGATGAGGGGTCTGTGTCTGGGGATGTTGGGGTGGCAGAGGTGGTGGGTGGGTCAGACTCAGGAGAAGAGTTGTATGATGAGGATGATGATCGGGACCATCTGTATGTGCCTCAGAGTCCGACCCCGGAAAACATGTTGTATCGTGTGTTTAGGTACTAAAATCTGCGTTCCCTCCCAGTAGTGTTGGGCGAACAGTGTTTGCCACTGTTCGGGTTCTGCAGAACATCACCCTGTTCGGGGTGACTATATAGCAGACTATATAGCATTGTGTTTAATGCCACTCTGTGTACACGGCTCAGCCACACTATATAGCATTGTGTTTACTTCCACTCTGTGTCTGCTGGGAACAGTAGTACACCGCTCACCCGCCACTGTATAGCATTGTGCTCTGTGTCACTGCTGACAATAGTGGTACACCGCTCACCCACCACTGTATAGCATTTCTGTACTGCCACTGTACTGCTGCCAGTCAGCGTGTACTTTAAGGATAAGTGAAATGAGGAAGAAATCCGGTGAAAGAGGGAGGGGCAAGGGAAGAGGTGTTTCCCCTGACGGTTCACGTACAGGCCACAGGGGAGCACCCAAGAAAACCCACTCAATACTGCCCATGTTGTCCAGGACAACAACCCTCACAGATCCAAAAGAACAGGACCAGATAATTACTTGGATGACCTCTCAAGCGTCCAGCAGTGGGTTAAGCAGCACCAGCACATCACGCACGAGGTCCGAGTCCTCAGCCAGTTAAAGTCTGGGCTTTCTTTGAAGACTGCACTGAGGATGTTACCATGGCGATTTGCAAGGTGTGCAAGACCCGCCTGAGCAGGGGGAAAAGTATTAACAACCTCTCCACCACCAGCATGAGCCGCCACATTCTATCCAAACATCCCACTCTGTGGGCAAACGCGGCAGGACAGGGTACCACCAGCAACACTGCCTCCCTTGGGTTCACCAGACTCACCACCAGACCCGCCTCAGCAGCAGCAGTAGCCCAGCCATTGCGTGGTTCACAACATTCACAAACATCAGACGATGCTGACACTGTCACTTTCCGGACTAGTGCTCTTGAGGTCTCCCAGTGTTCATCAAACACAACAACCAACAGCCCTTCGGTGTGCAGCGCTACGGTTGAGTTGTCTGTTTCTGAGATGTTTGAGCACAAGAGGAAATTGCCAGCAAATGACCCCCGGGCCGTGGCAGTAACAGCCAGCCAGCATAGCCAAGCTTCTGGCCTGCGAAATGCTGCCATATCGAGTGGTGGAGACAAACAGCTTCAAGGGCATGATGTCAGTGGCCATCCCACGTTACGTGGTTCCCAGCCGCTACCACTTTGCGCGCTCTGCAGTGCCTGAGTTGCATGAGCACGTGGTCAGCTAAATAACCCGAAGCTTGAAGAATGCCGTTGCCTGCAAGGTTCACCTCACCACTGACACCTGGACGAGTGCGTTCGGCCAGGGTCGATACATCTCCCTTACCGCGCACTGGGTGAACCTTGTGGAGCCTGGCAGCGATTCCTCACCTGCTACGGCGCGGGTGTTGCCCACGCCGCAAACAGCTGGATAACAACAGCAGCACCTACCTCTCTGACTCCTTCTCCTCCAACGCATCTCAAAGCTGTACCTCATCCGGAAATGCTAACCCAGCACCAGCAGCAGTAGGATCGTGGAAGCAGTGCAGCACAGCTGTTGGCATGCGTCAGCAAGCGTTGCTGAAGCTGATCTGCCTTGGGGATAAGCAGCACACAGGGGAGGAAATTTGGAGGGGAATAAAGGAACAGACGGATTTGTGGCTGGCACCGCTGGACCTGAAACCGGGCATGAAGCTAGACACCTGGCACGAACTGGCAATGTACGCAATAGAGGTGCTGGCTTGCCCGGCAGCCAGCGTTATGTCGGAACGCTGTTTCAGTGCTGCCGGAGGCATCATCACAGATCGGCGTATCCGCCTCTCCACAGAAAATGCAGACCGTCTGACTCAAATTAAAATGAATCAATCCTGGATTGGAAACGACTACGCAACACTCCTGGACCCCAACCAAGTAACATGACCGATGAACATCTGGGATGGTTTAGCGTTTCCGGTCCCTGTTTATTGAACCTCTCATCTGTATTACATTTATGACTGCATGGCGGCAAAAAGCATTGCTGCTATATCCGCACGCTTTTTGTCCTCATGCAAGGCCTGGGTTGTTGTGTCTCACAAAGCGTGGCCTTCTCCTCCTGCGCCTCCTCCTGTTCCATCACGTGTGCTGCTGCTGCTGCTGCTGCTGGGTTAGCGTTGCCGCGTGGTCCCTGTTTATTGAACCTCTTATCTTTATTACATTTATGACTACATGGCGGTACAAAGCATGCTATCCGCACGCTTTTTGTCCTCATGCAAGGCCTGGGTTGTTGTGTCTCACAAAGCGTGGCCTTCTCCTCCTGCGCCTCCTCCTGTTCCATCACGTGTGCTGCTGCTGGGTTAGCGTTGCCGCGTGGTCCCTGTTTATTGAACCACTTATCTTTATTACATTTATGACTGCATGGTGGTACAAAGCATGCTATCCGCACGCTTCTTGTCCTCATGCAAGGCCTGGGTTGTTGTGTCTCAAAGCGTGGCCTTCTCCTCCTGCGCCACCCTCCTCCTGTTCCATCACGTGTGCTGCTGCTGGGTTAGCATTACCGGTCCCTTTTCCTGGAACCTCTTATATGTATTACATTTATGACTGCATGCCGACAAAAAGCATGTTACCTGTGCAAAGAAAACAGACATTTCCCGCATTTAAAAGACAGTTTTCCCTTTGAAACTTTAAAATCGATTTTCTCAAAAACTATAAGCTCTTTTTGCTAAATTTTTTTTTCCTCTTGTACCCACTCCCAAGGTGCACATACCCTGTAAATTTGGGGTATGTAGCATATAAGGAGGCTTTACAAAGCACAAAAGTTCGGGTCCCCATTGACTTCCATTATGTTCGGAGTTCGGGTCGAACACCCGAACATCGCGGCCATGTTCGGCCTGTTCGGCCCGAACCCGAACATCTAGATGTTCGCCCAACACTAGTCATCATCGGGGACGATGGACGGGATGTTGCTGGTCTTGTCCCTTCTCTGAGCGGCGGAAACAGTGGCCAGGGCAAGGTACTGTTTGACAGCGCGCTTCTGTTCAACCAGACGCTCCAACATCGCCAGGGTGGAGTTCCAGCGAGTCGGAATGTCAAGGATCAGCCGATGGCGTGGCAGATCCAGCTCCTTTTGCACGTCTTCCAGGCTCGCACAGGCTGCAGCCGAGCGCCGGAAGTGACGCACAACGTTCCTTGCCGTTTCCAGCAGTTCGCCCATCCCCTGGTAGGTGCGCAAGAACTTCTGCACCACCAGGTTCAGCACGTGGGCAAGACAGGGGATGTGGGTCAGGTTTCCCCTGTCTATTGCGGCAACCAGATTGGCCCCATTGTCGGCCACCACCTCTCCGACTCTGAGGCCTCTGGGGGTCAGCCAAATCCTCTCCTGCTCCTGGAGTTTGGCCAACACATGGGTTGCCGTCAGCTTGGTCTTCCCAAGGCTGACCAAGTGCAGCAGCGCTTGGCAGTGGCGGGCCTTCACGCTGCTGCTGAGGCGGGGGGTTTGGCCAGGTGTGCCGGAGGATGGCAGAGGATCGGAGGAACCTGCTGCAGTTCCCCTGACCCTGCGGGGTGGCACCACCCACTGTGTTGCTGCTGCTGCTGTGCCCGCTGCTGCTCTCCCATCCTCACCCCCTTCCACCAAGCTGACCCAGTGGACAGTGAAGGACAGGTAGCGGCCTGTCCCGAAGCGGCTGCTCCAGGAGTCCATGGTGACGTGGACCCTTTCACCAACCGCGTGCTCCAGCCCTCGCTCCACATTGGCCATCACAAAGCGGTGCAGTGCAGGAATGGCCTTGCGGGAGAAAAAGTGTCTGCTGGGGAGCTGCCAGTCTGGGGCTGCGCAAGCAAGCAGCGCACGAATGTCGCTCCCCTCCTGCACGAGCGTGTACGGCAGGAGTTGGGAGCACATGGCCCGTGCCAGCAAGCCGTTCAGCTGCCGCACGCGACGGCTGCTGGGAGGCAGAGCCCTAACCACCCCCTGGAAGGACTCGCTCAAAAGGCTCTGGCGTGGCCTTTTGCTGGCACGGGAATCAGCAAACACAGCGGAGGAGGCCACTGAGGACTGGCTGCCAGAACAGGCCTCAGTGTTGGCGGCAGGAGTTGCAGAGGGGGGAGGAGCAGTGCGTTTCTGCACTCCTGCTGGTGCTGCTGGAGGAGCAGGAGGGCGGGTGGCTGCTGTTGCTGCTGCTGCTGAAGGCTGTGCAGTGATGGGTGTGGTGCCACTGCCAGCACCAGATGCCTTCAGCCTCTGGAACTCCTGATGCTGGTGGAAATGTTTCGCAGCAAGGTGGTTGATGAGCGAGCTGGTGCAGAACTTTAAGGGGTCTGCACCTCTGCTCAACTTCCGCTGACAGTGGTTGCAAGTGGCGTACTTGCTGTACACTGTGGGCATGGTGAAAAAGCGCCAGATTGGTGACAGAAACATCCCCCTACGGCATGGAAGCGCTGCTGCCTGTCTCCCTGTGGTGGTTTGGGGGGGGGGCTTGGGTGCGGCTGGTGGTGGTACTGGCAGATGCTGCTGCTGCTGCTGAGCCTGAGACACCAGCAGGCTGTGGGACCTGCCTACTGCTGCTGCCAATGCTTGCAATGATGCGCCTCCTTGCAAGGCCCACAAGAGCATCCTCCTCCTCCTCCTCAGAGCTGCTGAGGACGACATCCCCTGGAGGTGGTGGCACCCAGTCTCTGTCTGTCACCGGGTCATCAACATCCTCCCCCTCCTGAAACATGTCCTGCTGGGATGAGGACCCCCCAAACTCCTCTCCTGATGCATGGATGGGCTGCTTGACTGTCGCCACAGTCTTGCTGTCCAATCCCTCATCCCCCAAAGTGCCCATCAGCATCTCCTCCTCAAGATCACCAACAACAGCAGACAATTTACTCATGATGCCTGGGGTCAAAAGACTGCTGAATGACAGGTCGTCGAGTGACGGTGAACTGGCCTCCTCCCCAGACCCTGCTGGGCGGCTGCTGCGAACAGGGGTGGTGGTGGTGGTGGTGAGGGTGGAGGCCTCAGATGCAGAGCTGATGGCGGGCTGCTCATCCTCCGTCATGAGTTGCACCACAGTGTCTGCATGCTTTTCCTCAATGATACGTTTCCGACCCGGCTGGAGGAAAATCGGAGCAGGTGCTACACGCTGCTGCTGCTGTGTCTCTGCAGCGTGAGTTGCAGATGCTCCTGCTGGGCGGCGCCCAAGGCGTCCACGGCCAGTGGCTATGGGAGGAATGTTAGCCACTGACGCTGCTGCTGCTGCTGCGGAACTGTGCATGGTGGCGCGCCCGCGCCCGCGGCTTGCCACAATGCTGCTCCCTCTCCTCCTGATTCCCTTGCTGCCCTTCCCCTTGCCCAAACCGCGCTGGCTGCCACTTCCAGACATCTTCGATGTTTTGGGCGTATAGACAAAAGTTTTTTAAAAGGGCGGGTGAAAAGTGGGGTACTTTAATGGAGTGGGTTGGTGGGTGAGGTGACTGAGTGAGTGTCCCTAGTACAGTAAGTAAGTAGTAACAGTCAGGAAGTACAACTAGCAGTTACAACTTACAATAATCAGTAGTAATCACAAGTAAATTTAGTGTGTGTACACTACAGACAGTGAGTGCACGCACGCGCAAACACGCGCAGGAGCTAGCCTATGAACAGTGACTGAGTGAGTGTCCCTAGTACAGTAAGTAAGTAAGTAGTAACAGTCAGTAAGTACAACTAACTAATTACAATAATCAATCAGTTATCAGAAGGAAATAGAGTGTGTGTAGTGTGTACACAGACAGTGAGTGCACACACGCAGGAGCTAGTAGCCTATGGACAGTGACTGAGTGTCCTAGACTCCTAGTACAGTAAGTAGTAACAGTAAGTACAACTAACTAATTACAATAATCAATCAGTTATCAGAAGGAAATAGAGTGTGTGTAGTGTGTACACAGACAGTGAGTGCACACACGCAGGAGCTAGTAGCCTATGAACAGTGACTGAGTGTCCTAGACTCCTAGTACAGTAAGTAGTAACAGTAAGTACAACTAACTAATTACAATAATCAATCAGTTATCAGAAGGAAATAGAGTGTGTGTAGTGTGTACACAGACAGTGAGTGCACACACGCAGGAGCTAGTAGCCTATGAACAGTGACTGAGTGTCCTAGACTCCTAGTACAGTAAGTAGTAACAGTAAGTACAACTAACTAATTACAATAATCAATCAGTTATCAGAAGGAAATAGAGTGTGTGTAGTGTGTACACAGACAGTGAGTGCACACACGCAGGAGCTAGTAGCCTATGAACAGTGACTGAGTGTCCTAGACTCCTAGTACAGTAAGTAGTAACAGTAAGTACAACTAACTAATTACAATAATCAATCAGTTATCAGAAGGAAATAGAGTGTGTGTAGTGTGTACACAGACAGTGAGTGCACACACGCAGGAGCTAGTAGCCTATGAACAGTGACTGAGTGTCCTAGACTCCTAGTACAGTAAGTAGTAACAGTAAGTACAACTAACTAATTACAATAATCAATCAGTTATCAGAAGGAAATAGAGTGTGTGTAGTGTGTACACAGACAGTGAGTGCACACACGCAGGAGCTAGTAGCCTATGAACAGTGACTGAGTGTCCTAGACTCCTAGTACAGTAAGTAGTAACAGTAAGTACAACTAACTAATTACAATAATCAATCAGTTATCAGAAGGAAATAGAGTGTGTGTAGTGTGTACACAGACAGTGAGTGCACACACGCAGGAGCTAGTAGCCTATGAACAGTGACTGAGTGTCCTAGACTCCTAGTACAGTAAGTAGTAACAGTAAGTACAACTAACTAATTACAATAATCAATCAGTTATCAGAAGGAAATAGAGTGTGTGTAGTGTGTACACAGACAGTGAGTGCACACACGCAGGAGCTAGTAGCCTATGAACAGTGACTGAGTGTCCTAGACTCCTAGTACAGTAAGTAGTAACAGTAAGTACAACTAACTAATTACAATAATCAATCAGTTATCAGAAGGAAATAGAGTGTGTGTAGTGTGTACACAGACAGTGAGTGCACACACGCAGGAGCTAGTAGCCTATGAACAGTGACTGAGTGTCCTAGACTCCTAGTACAGTAAGTAGTAACAGTAAGTACAACTAACTAATTACAATAATCAATCAGTTATCAGAAGGAAATAGAGTGTGTGTAGTGTGTACACAGACAGTGAGTGCACACACGCAGGAGCTAGTAGCCTATGAACAGTGACTGAGTGTCCTAGACTCCTAGTACAGTAAGTAGTAACAGTAAGTACAACTAACTAATTACAATAATCAATCAGTTATCAGAAGGAAATAGAGTGTGTGTAGTGTGTACACAGACAGTGAGTGCACACACGCAGGAGCTAGTAGCCTATGAACAGTGACTGAGTGTCCTAGACTCCTAGTACAGTAAGTAGTAACAGTAAGTACAACTAACTAATTACAATAATCAATCAGTTATCAGAAGGAAATAGAGTGTGTGTAGTGTGTACACAGACAGTGAGTGCACACACGCAGGAGCTAGTAGCCTATGAACAGTGACTGAGTGTCCTAGACTCCTAGTACAGTAAGTAGTAACAGTAAGTACAACTAACTAATTACAATAATCAATCAGTTATCAGAAGGAAATAGAGTGTGTGTAGTGTGTACACAGACAGTGAGTGCACACACGCAGGAGCTAGTAGCCTATGAACAGTGACTGAGTGTCCTAGACTCCTAGTACAGTAAGTAGTAACAGTAAGTACAACTAACTAATTACAATAATCAATCAGTTATCAGAAGGAAATAGAGTGTGTGTAGTGTGTACACAGACAGTGAGTGCACACACGCAGGAGCTAGTAGCCTATGAACAGTGACTGAGTGTCCTAGACTCCTAGTACAGTAAGTAGTAACAGTAAGTACAACTAACTAATTACAATAATCAATCAGTTATCAGAAGGAAATAGAGTGTGTGTAGTGTGTACACAGACAGTGAGTGCACACACGCAGGAGCTAGTAGCCTATGAACAGTGACTGAGTGTCCTAGACTCCTAGTACAGTAAGTAGTAACAGTAAGTACAACTAACTAATTACAATAATCAATCAGTTATCAGAAGGAAATAGAGTGTGTGTAGTGTGTACACAGACAGTGAGTGCACACACGCAGGAGCTAGTAGCCTATGAACAGTGACTGAGTGTCCGAGACTCCTAGTACAGTAAGTAGTAACAGTGAGTACAACTAACTAATTACAATATTCAATTACAATAATCAATCAGTTATCAGAACTTGGAAATAGAGTGTGTGTAGTGTGTACACAGACAGTGAGTGCACACACGCAGGAGCAGCTAGTAGCCTATGAACAGTGACAGTGAGTGTCCTAGTACAGTTACAGTATATAACTACAATACTAATACAATCAGTAGTAAAGGACAGCAGAAATACTGGTATAGAATAGAGAGAAATAAACAGAGGACAGGAGGACAGCTGCCCACACAGGCAGGCCCTGAGGCCTAAAGCTGTAAGCCTGCAGCAGCTGGCCTGTCTCTATGTAACACAAAAGCTACTAACTAAAATACAATGTCTAACTAACTAACAACAATATAGGTGTGTATAGGAGGTGTATGTGAGCAAAAACGCTAGGTAAATGACCACAATAAAGCTCTTGCTAAGCCAAAGCACAAAGGAGCAACTCTCTCTCTATGCAAGTCTCAGGCAAGGACGGAGAAACGTAACATGGCGGCCGCTATTTATAGGGTAGGGGCTGGCCAGGGTCCCCCTCTGTGATTGGCTGCCGTCAGAGGGCCTGGGAGCCCTCTGATTGGCTCTAAGGACATCAATCTGGGCTATGACGCTATTCGAGCTCGGTACCGAGCTCGAATAGCGCCGTTTGCTCGAATAGCTCGAATAGTGAATGGGCTATTCGAGTGTACGCGAATAGCCCATTCGAATAGCTGCAGCTATTCGGAGCTCGAATACCGAGCTCGAATAGCTGAAAAAGAGCTCGAATATTCGAGCTACTCGAATATTCGAGCTCTGCTGAGCACCACTGTGTATACGTTCATATGTGTATGTGTGTATGTATATATATATATGCATGCAGATGTGGTTATTTCTTGTAAATATTGGTTGAGATCCTATGTGCGACCGATGGGCATTGTATGTCAGTGGAGTCCTGTTTTTTAATTCACATACTATTAGGTTCCCCTATACTAGCAACTGCATGGCCCAATCCCCTGTACTAGAAGAAATGTGACCCTCTGGACCCCACCCATGCACTGCAGATTGGTCAATTTGAGACATGTGCATGAGGAGGAGGGTATTTATGCCTATGCTGTTTTTTATCCAAATAAGCACTAACTTGACAAAGCGGAGACTGTATCTCCGCGAAACGCGTTGTTTTTAAATAAAACTTTATACTTTTATAAGTATATATGTATCTTCCTTGCTTCCCTATGGAAGGCGGCAGCACCAATACCCAGTGACACGGGACGCTAGTAACTCTGTACGGAGCGTTCCGGCGTTACTGGGCAACGGACCTTCCACTTCCTGGAGTGCGTGACGTCATCTCCGCCCTGCGCCTGAGCTTGGTTCCCGGCTCGGCTAAGAGGGACAAAGTTTATCCGGGCTGTGTGCACGCTGTGCTGGCCGCTCTCCAAACAGGTGAGACCTGTCCTATTGCACTACATTTATATCATCCAAAGGACTCAGTGCGCCCCTCTCTTCTTTTATTTTCATCTCAGTGACTCTTTTGGGAGCAGCCTGGTCCTGGATATAGGGGCCAGATCGCATTTAGAGGGATCGACACTATCCTCATACTACTCATAGGAAAACATGGGCATTACTTTGAAAATCAGTTTTCTTTTCGTTTTAACTGAGAGCAGGGCCAGCTCGCTCATGAGGCGGGGTGAAACTTTTGCCTCAGGCGGCAAATTTCCAGGGGCGGCATCCGCCCGTCCGTGCGGGGAGCCGGCCGCCGAGCTGGAGGGGTAGCTGGCAGGACGGGGGTATTGGGCCTAGTGGCGGGGAGGGGGGGTCGGACCCCCCCCCCCTCCCTCGCCTGGGTCCCCCGTCCTCCGCTCCCCTCCAGCCTTACATAGAAGCAGCCGCTATTTGTAAGAGGCACGGGCGGGGAGGACTCACCTCTTCCTCGATCCAGCGTGCGCTCCACTGACGTCACTTCCTGCAACGCTGCAGGAAGTGATGTCAGTGGAGCGCACGCTGGGAAGAGGTGAGTCCTCCCCGCCCGTGCGTCTTACAAATAGCGGCTGCTTCTTCTATGTAAGGCTGGAGGGGAGCGCAGTTCGGGGGACCCAGGCGAGGGAGGGGGGGGTACGACCACTAGGCCCAATACCCCCGTCCTGCCAGCTACCCCTCCAGCTCGGCGGCCCCCCAGGGGGTGGCGGCGGAAAATTTTTTCTGCCTCAGGCGGCAAAACGTCTAGGGCCGGCCCTGACTGAGAGCAACTGATTAAGTGTAAAAGGGCCCTTACTTTGCCGTCAGTTGCTCTCAGAAACTCACCATTATCTTCTTACAGTGATCCCTTCCAGGTCTGACAAGATTGTCAGAACTGAAATATACCAGTTGCTGCCAGTTATATATCAGCTGCTGTAAGTAACAACTGAATGTGTAAGGTAATGTCCATGTTTTCCTATGGCTCAAGTGGGCAATATTACAGTTTAACAGTGTGCTCACCAGGAAGCTGTTATGGGGTAATGGCCATTTTTTTTGATGACATGTTTATGTTTATTTTCACTTTTCATTTTCAGTTCATGGTCTCTTTAAATTTACCACAGTACACCTTCCTTACTCACAATGCACTTTGAAAATGGCAAGTATTCGCTAAAAGATCGCTAGTGTCGATATTTACCGTATGCTTACCGAACACTACCGATCTTTTAACGAACAACTGCTGTCAACTAAAAAAAAATTGCTGAATAATACTAAGCATTCGGTAATTATCGCATACGGTAAATTAACGAACAGCAAATTTTTACCGCAAACTGTTTGATGAATCGAGGCCCAAGTCTCTTCCCCAAACAGTGTAGAACTAACTGGCAAAGACATCATTCTGTCATTTCTTACTGTAATCAGACTTATGTTTGTTTCATTACTATATTGACAGCTTTGCAATGCAGGTAAACCTAACTGACTCATATCAATGTTGCAGCTCCCCTGGTGTGAGGGATAGAGAGCTGTGTGATGCTGGCCCACTACATGGATGGATGTGTATTGATGTGAATGTAATATAAAGGCAAAGTCTAGCCCATTTACTAGCTGTATATATTCATTAGAGATCAGTGGAGGCTGCTATACATTATGAATGCTACCTCCTTTGCCCGTAAGACAAAGGTAAGTGGATTAGGAGGAGCTGCGTAATATGTTGGCGCTTTATAAATCCAATAATTAAATAAATAAATACATTTAGGAGTATATTCACCAGACTATATTAAGTAGAAAAATGAGCATTAAGTCTTATGCATAATGAGTACAGCTTAATGCATAGCATGCAATGTATTAAGCCTCTTGCACACTACATGCAATTCCGATTTTTTATCTGATCCAATCTAGGATTTCCGATTAAAAAACATACTGCATGCGGCTAAGATTTTTAATCGGAATCCAAAATCGGACGTATAAAAAAATTACATGTAGTGTGCAAGAGGCCTCAAGCATTACGCTCTACTCATTGTGCAGTAACACTTGTTGACGCATGTTATTCTGCTTACAGCAATGTGGTGAGAGTAGTATTTTTTAAAATACAGAAAGATGGTGGCTCTGTAATGAGGTATACTAAAGGTTAGATGGACCAGTGCCAAAACAGATCAGGGGCTTATAACCCGATTGATTGCCATTATTTACATTTGCCTGGAGTTCAACCTTAAATGCAACAAGTGCATAGAAGAGCTTTCCTGTCAAGTAGGAGCAGCCTTCACGTGTTGTAAGAGTGGCCTACTATGGTTGGAGGTGCATACTGACCCTTAAAGGTATCCTTACACGTGCTTGTATTAACAGAGGTAGACTTAACATTGTACGCTAGAACCACGTGACAACGGGATGCAGTGCCACTCTCAAGCACTATGAAAAGCTTGGCCAAATCTGACTCCAATGGGTTATGGTAAGGTAACTGAGTAAATATATGACCTCAGCAAAGTTATAACAACTAGCTATCTGCCTACTGTACCAACCTATCACATTCTCACTTTCATTCTCTCACGTGCACAAGAAGAATAAGGTGTCAAAACTGATTGGTTGCTATGGACAATACAAACATATAGACTAAGGCAGTTCTTCTCTCAGGCACATTGATGGATGAGGTTGTCTGTAGTTTAACATGTTCCCAGTGTTGCAAATTTCATAAGGGGCATGAGGTTAATCTACAGAAAACTGAGCTAACCTAGTAGGTGAAAACACTAATAATGTCACAAGCAGTAACAATGATGCAACTGTCCGAGTGCCTCATGATAAAGTATACTGACCAAATCAGTGTTCTGCCTTCTTCAATGAACATTGATAAAGGGTCATTTCACGGAGACTTGTTCTCTGAATTATCTGTCTAATCTTTGCAGTGTAGAATCTAGATCTTTAGAGATAGTGTCACATAACTAATGCCACTCAGAAGCCGGAAATGGAGGATTAAATAAAGCTGTTCAAACATCCTTCTCAGCCTCTCTAAAGTCAGTGGTCTGCTAACTTGTACTGTGATTGTATTGTTTCTCTTCAAGCAAGGAGAATGACATTGAATATGGTTGGAATCTTTAGCCTAAGCCTTGTTAGTGGGTGGTCCAAAGGATGGTCTACTTCTTATCATGCGAGAAGTGTTATCTGATTATGGCATAGTCCTGCAGCAACAAGCTCCTTTCACACACACCTGAAAACGAGTGGCAGTTTGTTCCCATTTTAGAGGAAAATGGTAATAATTAAAAGTTTACATGAGAATAAACTTTACTAGCTTGCTGAAGTTTAACTTAAAGGACCTCTGTCGCAAAAATCTTAAAATTTAAAATACATGTTAACAGATACAAATAAGAAGTACGTTTCTTCAAAAGTTAAATGCACCATAAATTATTTTTCTCCCATGTTGCTGTCACTTACAGTAAGTAGTAGAAATCTGAAATTACTGACAGATTTTGGAAGAGCCCATCTTCTCATTTGGAGTTCTTAGGGTTTTTTTTATTTTTAAAAGCACATCGTGAATGGCAGTTGCTCTACCCAACTACCAAAAAAGTGTGCAGCAAGCCGGGAGGTTGTCCAGCATCATTGTATAAATCTTTTGAGAGGGAATGTCTTTATGAAGAATAAAGGCCATGCTGAGAATCTCCCCATGAAGAGATGGACTAACCCAAAACCTGTCGGTAATGTCAGATTTCTACTACCTACTGTAAGTGACAGCAGCAAAGGAGAAAAGTCATTTATGGCTCATTTTACTCTGGAAGAAACATACTTCTTATTTATATGTGTTTTAAATTTTAAGATTTTCGCAACAGGTCCTCTTTAAATTAAAGCAAAAATACTATCAGTATATGCCTATAATCAATATTGGTATGATAATGAGCAGATATCATTTTTTTCAGCAGAATTTCTCCTACAACAAGAATTCATGGGGAAACACATCATGAGTTTGTACTTTTGTAATTGGATGATCACATCAGCCTACATAAGAAACAGAAGAGGGATTTTCACATGATTGTGACACTCAGCATATATTAACCATCTTTTAAATGATGGAATCTATTGGAAATCGGTGCAAATTGTGGGGCAGGCAATAAATCCCTCCCTGATCAGATTCAATCCGAAAGGGGCCTATCTAATGGTCGATCTAGTGGCAGATTGACTAATGTATGGCCACCTTTACAAATATATTGGCCTATATGCAATTAACTTTTTCTCCTAGGTGATATTTCACAGATATGAGTAAAAATGCCCGCAGCACACACATAAGTGATATTTTCACACCTTAAAATGCCTTTTAAATCACCAGCAAGCCAGAAAAAAACTAAACATAATTTTGATAGCATTTTTTAATTTAGTTTTTTACTTTTTCAATTGCATTGTGCTGGAAAGTTATTTTAAAAAGAAGTAAAAAAAATCTTGTAGGCCAAAACGCAGGGGAAAAAGTTAATTGGATACGGGCCATTGGCCATTATTCAATTCATTTTTTTCTCCTGAGTTTGCTCCTAGGAGATAATTTTTCATCTTGTAAGGATTCCTCCTGTGGCGTGTTCTGTCCGTTGTGGTGAAGCCGCAAACAAACAGTTCTGGCTTGTCTGCCTGCATTCGGTTGTGCATTCGCAATGAGTCAGATTGTCATTTGCAATTGCTATGCAGTTCTGGGCAGCTCAGGATGCTGTCATCATTCCACCAATGGCTTACTACAGCTGAGCTGCAGCCAGATAGCCCTGGATTTCCTGCATGCATGTTGTTGCATCGTACTGCATGCATTTGTTATGATAGTCTTTCAGCTAGCAAATGGTAATCAAGCCAGCTCAGGATTGAATGATTACCATTCAGCTGTGTGAAGATTTGAATGCTTGCATCCATTGGCTGATGCCAGCATAAAAGTCTGCCTCCCCTTTTAGACCTCGCCCATCATAGCGATCACTATGCTGGACTGCTGGGCACTGTGCTACTCTGTATAGTTCTGTTATTGTAGTTCAATGCGACCTTATTACTTGTGCTTTAGCTAGTTCTTGATAAATACATATGCAGACTTGCTAATATATATTTATACATTAGTTGAGCCGTTTATTATTTTTCTGTATTATTGTTTATTGCCTAGTTTCCATGCGTGATGGACGTTCACTGCATCCGCGGGGGGTCAGTGAAGTCCATTATCCAGATAGCTTGGATTCTGCCATCACCACATTGGTGACTGGTAGTATACCTGCTACTCTAGTTCTGGGAACATAACTTTAGGCTGCGGTTGCTATTAGTTATGTTCTTTCCTGTAGTCTTGCCTGTGTGGATGCTTGCTGGTGATTGTTGTTAGCCTGCTTGCTCTGCTTCTGTGGACGTGACTGTGAGCTGTGGTTGCTACTAGTTACGCTCCAATCTATAGTCCTGTCTTGTACCTGTCTGAGTGCTTGCTATCACAAGGGCAGCGCAACATCGCACTGCCCTGCCATTGTGTCTTATTTGTAGTGATATCAGAAGCCCAGAGCTGCAGTTGCTCTGGGCAGCCTGTGTAGCCTCTTCCATTAATCAGCTACCAGTATTGCTGCTCTGGGTGGTCAAAGTTTACCCCCAAGCATTACACCTGTGATTTGTAAACAGACAGTATTGCTTATGCACACAAGCATTACACATCTTCTGTTTAATAACTAATACAGTAATATATATGTATATATTATAGTGTATGTGAGCGTATTTTTACTTTTTAACCACTAGATGTCCCCACACTTTTTTCCTGTGTACTGTTCACAGTACACAGGAAGTGTGTATGTGCTTTTTACTTTTACTATGTGAATTAACGCCGACATCTCACTGATGCCAGCTTTCATTCATTACAGGCAATTTGATCGGCTTTGGGAACACATGTTCCCATTCACCGATCACGGACCAGTGGGATGGCGATGGAGGCAAACAGGTGCATGCACACAATCGAAAGTGGCAAGGTTAATAAAGAGATACGTATATCTACGCCCCTGAAAACTTCACTTGTGAACCAGGGGCATAAATATGTGTCCCAGCAGTATGGAAGCAGTTAACTTTTCAGCATTCTACAGTAGGAAAAGTACCAAAAAAGAGGTGAAAATTACTGTCAAAATTATTATTATTAGTAGTAGTAGTTGTATTCTCTTGCTTGCTGGTGGCTTGAAAAGCATTTTATTGATAAAGTGTGAAAATATCACTTTTTTTTAGGAGAAAACTTCCGAGAAAAAGTGAATTGAGTAATTCCATCCTTGTGTATTAAGGAGTGGATGTAAATGGACTTCTGGAAGCTTTCTTTACATACCTTGCTGTGCAAACACTGATAGATAGCTTCTGTCCAAAGGCACCTTTATCATTATAGATATCTCAATTGTCCTTGCAGCTGTAATCCAAGCTGTCTGTTTTTTTTCCCCATAAGACATTTCAACACGACTAAATGGTGAAATATCTAAATATGTAACATCTTGATCAGCATCATATGAATAATTTTGTTGACCTTGCAGTGGATGTGCTGGGAAGCCAGTGACACTGTCACTTTTGCCATCAATAGGAGTGAGCCTAAAAAAATCACCCAACTATTTTTGTATCCCAAAACTAGTTGCTCAAGTGGATTTTCTTACATAAAAATATGTTGTATTTTTACTAAATAAGCATTTTTATTTTTAACTTGATTAAAATGAAAGTTAAATATAGTTTTGTAAAATATTGGAGTAATAATGGCTATATCCCCCCCCCCCCCCCCCCCAGACACCAGTACTTGGAAGATTTTCCAGCATAACAGAAGAAATATGGAATCTAGAGACCAGAAACAGAAAGTCCAGCTCTTGGCCAAGCTGTGGTCGTCACTTGGACTGGTAAGACAAGTAAAAACTCTCCATAGCGTACATGGTTTATAATATTATTTATATATATATATATATATATATATATATATACAGTATATATATATATATATATATATATA
Source organism: Hyperolius riggenbachi (assembly GCF_040937935.1). NCBI lineage: Eukaryota > Metazoa > Chordata > Amphibia > Anura > Hyperoliidae > Hyperolius > Hyperolius riggenbachi. The sequence goes on along the minus strand of NC_090648.1, from coordinate 154,886,407 downwards.
TATATATATATATATATATATATATATATATATATATATTTGTTTTTGTTTGACACTTAGTAGGGCCTTAAGAATTAGGGATGCTCATTCAGATTCCGTGGAATTGAAATCTCCACATTTCCGATCCGCAAAAAATGAATTATTGTGTTAATTTTAGACCAATCACAAGATACAGTTGTTCCGATTCTCGATTTTTTGTTGTAATTTTTGCATTCTCTGATGCAAAACAATACAAATAAAATACTCCACAAAAATTGCAAAAATTGGAAAAATGCAAAATCGGAAAGACAAAACATAGGAAGAAACTGCAAAATCGGAAATGGAAAATCGGAAAAACAAAAATAGGCATTGGAGGAAATTGGAATTTCCACAGAATCAGAAATGGGCATTTCGGACCATTCTTACTAAAAATATTACATGTGCTGACTTAACATACTGTGTCTCAGAATTTAGACCTCAAACTAATGAAGTGAACCATACCGGCTTCAGGAAATTTACCTTATAGAAGCGACTTTTAAACCCTTCCATACTTAATGTATGTCTTTGAACAGTTTTCCTTTTTTTTTGCATATATTCCGCTATAGGAAATCCAAATGTCTGAGTGAAGGTCCCCTTGAATTTCCATGACCTCATCCACTACTAAGAAAGCTCATTTGTTATGCAGGGATTTCTGATCCACTCACTTCCACAACTCAGCTGTTACTGCTGTGCTGCCTTTAATTTCTTAGAGGAAGTTCTAAATGTGAATCTTTGTGAACCTCAGACACTTTCAAATCGCTCCTTGTTCTTTTCTTTAAAGCTCAACAACAAACACAACCCCATATGCTTATATTAGCTAATCTAGTATTAAACATATTGCCTGTGCAAAATGTTGGCACCTATTAATAAATGTTTTCATTTTTATTCTTTTTTTTTAGCCTTACTTTAAATTCTCCCTTTGACTACATAAGCAACAGCTGCCTGGTTTCCTCTTCAGAGCTGGATCTAATACCGCTACAAAAATCTAGGTCAAAACACTTGGAATGCATGAATATCAAACAGAGTTTTCAAAACAGCAAATGAATACATCTTTAACTGGTGACATTTTCCTGTAGCATATGGTTGGAAACTCAGGGGACTGCATGCTTTTTGATGAATATGTTCCGTCAAAAACTAAGGAATGGCAGTGGGCATATGTCACCTTCTGTTTTGCTTTATGAAATGATAATGGAAACTCATAGAAGGATACCATTATCAGAAGACTTTTTTCTACCTTTTGTCCAATCGCAGAGCAGCACAATGTGTCTGGGTTGGGTAGCTAAACTCTTTAGTTGCGATATTGTATGAAAGATAACTGTCAAAGGTGAGTGGCTTTAAAAGCAACTCCTGATATTAGTCAGGCAAGGGGAGACAAGGAAACAGGCAAGGAACATTGCCCCTCTGTGCTTGAACAGGCTTACAAGAACTCCTGCATTCAAATGCTTTTCTGGGCTCAGCTTTATGTGTTTATCTAGCTCCTAATTTAGGCTGACAGACTCATTTTCTCTGACTCTCTTTACTACTTTCCATCTAACCCCCATTCATTCCTTGTCCTTCTCTTCCTATTCCACCCTTCCTTTATTCCTTGCCCTTACTTCCCTACTTTTTTCCTTCATGTTTTTCCCAAGGCCGGATTTATAGATTTTCTGCCCCTAGGGGAACTTTCTTGTGGCTCCCCTTCCATGTGCAGCACCAGCGTCCTCTTTCATGTCTAACCTTCATGTACAGCAGCCCTTTCAGTTATATACTGATCTCCTGTCCTGAGCAGCAGCTCCCTTTGTCCATATGTTGCTCATTATTTCGAGCTTCCCTATTCCATTTTCAGCCTCTTCTACTATATGTAGAAATTTCTCTTCCAAGTTCAGCCACCCCTTTACCAGCTGCCGCCCAATGCCCGGGCCTTTGTGGTCTTTCCATAAATCCAGCCCTGGTGTTTCCATTCTTCCATTCCTTCCCTACTTTCTTCATTCATTACATTTCCTTTCCTCATTTTACTTTCCTCTGTTGTGTTCAGTAGTCATGGAGACAGGAGAACTGAAACCAGTAGGGATGACCAAACATGTCGAACGGTCAAACGGTTCCCAGTGAACAGTCACTTCTCAACAGGATTGTTTGTTCATTTGATGCTCTGGCCAGAAACACAGTTCTGGTTGACCTCGATGGAAGTATATCTTTTTTCAACCCAAATAACTATGTAACAGAATAAAGAATCAAGATACTACTTTTGTAGAGTTGTTAAAGTGGATCCGAGATGAAAAACTAACTAAAACAAGTAACTTGTCTATATATCTTAACTAAAGTTTAGATAGTATACACAGCAAATCTAGCTGCAAACAGCTTACACAGAATATGATTATTTCTTCCTGTGATACAATGAGAGCAGCCATGTTCTGCTTGTAAACATTACACACAGCAAGCTGATCTGTATCTCCACTCCTCAGCCTGTGAAAACTTCACTCCCCTCTCCTCCTCTCTTCTCCCCTCTGCCTCTGAAATCTCTGGCTAGTAACACCTCCTCCTTCTCTTGCCCAGATTGAGCTCCCATAAGCCCTTTCTACATGGGTCTGAGAGTGCCAAGGCACCGGGGAAGCTGTGAGTGAGCCTTGTTTAGTTTATAGGGAATTAGAGTATTAAAACAAACAAAAAGAAAATATCAGACTTGAGGAATGCCCTTTAAACTATATGAAAGGAACACAATTATGCAATGAGTAAAAGTTTATCTCGGATGCACTTTAAACAGTGATGGCCGAACATAACAATTTTGCATTCTTCAAATTTTAGAATGGAAATTTGCGACCAGCGCCACTGACTTACTGTATTGCAGGCGACCATCACAAACCTTCAGGACATCTCTGCAGCCACAAGTTCTTTTAAAAAGGTGTACAAAGTGTACACAAACCTAGACAGCGGCATGGTGGAGGGGGATCATGTCTGATTGGCCATCCTGTCCCACCTGACTTCAGGGGAGTCCAAAAATGTCTCCATGGGAAAGTATAGGGCGGACACAAATGGCCCATATAGTTTGCCTGACTTGTGTGCTGAAAGCAGAGGTGTAACAAAAGCCCTTCGCCCCCCCATCCACCCCCAAGCTAAGAGGTACTCAAGGGTTGTAAAGGCCTGCTCATCTCCCCCATTCTGTAGAGTAGCACTGCAGAGCATTATATTGACCTGCTCCAGCACTGGATTGAGCTTCATCTGCTATTCCCTGCAGTGGTGCACTATTCTGTACACATGCTACAGATATTGTATGGTATGAGTGCACAAATTGTACAATCAGATTGTAAGGTCTGTAACCAGCTTATGTCCACTACAACCACAATTCTGGATCCAGATCAAGGAGCACTAAAGTAATTAATACTTAGGGGTGAATCTGCACTATGTGTGGAGCAGTGCAATGCACAACCCAACAAGGACAAGGACATCAGAAACTGCATAAAAAGCAGTAATGTGATGAACTGCAGCAGAGCCGGGACAAGGTCCTCCAGCACCCAAGGCTAAGACACCAAGGTGCGCCCCTCCATCCCTCCCAGTACAGCCATCACACAATGATTGCTATTAGATAAAAAGGCGCCTCAGGGCCCCCAACACCCCAACACCTTAATCTCTAATTATCTGGCTTGCAGTCACTGCCTTGTATCCCTTTTCTTATTTCTCTCTGCTTCAAACACAATAGGGGAATGATAGCTGAGTGAGTTGTGCGCCCCCTCCTACACTGCGCCCTGAGGCTGGAGCCTCTCTCGCCTCGGCCCGGCCCTGAACTGTAGTATGTTGTTATATAGGGGTAACACAGCGGCGTCGTGGTTAGCCCTCTCACCTTGCAGTCCTGGGTCCCTGGTTCGAATCCCAGCATCAGGGCCGGGCCAAGGCATAGGCTGGAGAGGCTCCAGCCTCAGGGCGCAGTGTAGGAGGGGGCGCAGAATTCATTCAGCTGTCATTCTTAATTGTGTTTGAAGCAGAAAGAAATAAGAAAAGGGGATACATAGCAGTGATAAACAGATATTAAGGTGTTGGGGAGGTTGTGGGCCCTGTGGCGCCTCTTAGTCTAATAGCAATCAGTGTGTGATGGCTGGGGTGGCAGGGATGGAGGGGCGCACTTTGGTCTCTCTGCTCTGCCCAGCATGTTTCTCCAGGTACTCTGGTTTCTTCCCACAACCCAAAAATATACAGATAAGTTAATTGGCTTCCCTCTAAAATGGACCTAAACTACGATACATACACTACACGATACATACATAGACATGTGACCATGGTAGAGATTAGATTGTGAGCCCTTCTGAGGGACAGTTAAGTGACAAGACAACATACTCTGTACAACGCTGCGACAGATGTGGGTGCTATAAATTATAATAATAGTAGTACACTACTACATACATTTCTGGGCACTGCCTGATGTATTGAGAAGAATGGAGCCAGCATCACTACAGACAGCACTGCAGGCGGCCACGTACTGCTGTACAACACACCACATTCTCATAGTCTGAACAAACCATGCTTCTGTCACAAAAGTAAATTCCATTTCAGAGAGACCAATTTTTACTATCTGAGGGAAAGTTGTCTTTGTGTATCATTGAAGATCAGAAAGGAAAAGTTGAGATATTAATTACGCGTTCACTGTCAATGTAGCGGAAAATGTAATTTATACTCTAGCCTGCTTGCAAAAATGCATGCTTAATTTAAAAACTAAGATTATTCAAATAACATTCAGAATCTGATTATTCCTTTAATTGAAATGTAGCTCCTGCGGATTGCACTGCTTCTGTGATTCGCAGAGCACAAACTCAGCAATAGTGAGTAAACAGCATAGCAGTGAGAAAGACCTAGGCTAAAACGAAATAAACTGCATTTGACGTGTATACTGGTCGGTCATTCAAATAAAAATCAAATCTGAAAATGAATGATGATAATTATAAGAAATAAAAATTTTTGCCTATGAATTCATGTTTGCAGCTGAAATAGAGTGTCATTTACAGTGATGGCATAGCTAAATAAAAAAACATAAGGTTCGACCAAAAAGTTCCTGATACTTCAAGGACAACTGAAGTGAAAGGACATGGAGTCTGCCATATTTATTTCCTTTTAAACACTGAAAATTGCCTGGTTGTCTTGCAGTTCCTCTGCCTCTAATACCTTTAGCCATAGACCAGTGGCGTAGCTAAGGAGCTGTGGGCCCCGATGCAAGTTTTAAATGGGGCCCCCCAAGCACTGTAAACATGACAATTGATACGGCGCACCAAAACCTGCCAATGGCAACTGCAGTGTCAGAGATGCAACAAGGGGATGGGGAACAGTTTGCTAGTGATTACCACTATTCAATGTATCTACAGAAGTGATTATTATGAGCACAGGACCAACAGAGAGCTAATACTGTAGTTGAGGGAGGGACCTTCGGGGCCCCTCTGGCCCAAGGGCCCCAATGCGGTCGCTACCCCTGCACCCCCTATTGCTACGCCCCTGCCATAGACCCTGAACGAGCATTTAGAACAGGTGTTTCACTTAAAGGACCACTGTCGAAAAAAGTGTAACATTTAAAATACATTGAAAACACTTTTCCAGGGTAAAATATACTACAAATTACTTCTCTCCTTTGTTGCTGAACTTGCAGTAGATAGCAGAAATTTGACAGAACCAACAGGTTTTGGACTAACAAATCTCCTCATGGATTTTTTTTAGGGTTTTCTCTGTTTTCAAAAGCACTTGCTGAAAGCCAGTTTCTCAGTCAAAGTGCCAGAACAGTGTGGAAACAATTAGGGGGGCTGCCTGCAACTTTCTATAGATGATTTCCATGTAATTCTTTTGTAGAGAACAAATGAAATACAGAGAATTCCCCATGAAGAGATGGACTAGTCAAAAACCTGTCTGTTCCGTCAGATTTCTACTAACTAATGTTGTAATTGACAGCAACATTGGAGAAACGTAATTTTTAGCTAATTTTACTCTGGAAGAAACATACTTATTTGTATGTGTTTACATGTATTTATTTATTTTATTTATGTATTGTATTTATAAAGCACCAACATATTACACAGTGCTGGACATTAGTTAAGGTTACAGACAATATTTAGTGGTGACATACAGCAATAAGACAATACAGGAATACGTGAAAACCAGATTACGCAAAATAGTATGAGTACAAGGTAATGCTTAGTCAAAGTAATGCTTAACGGGGGTAGGTAGGGAGTTGGAGCAGCTCTTGAGAAGTCCTGGAAGCGTGCATGGGAATGGGTGATGCGGGTGGTAGTCAGGCAAAGTTCATTGGAAAAGCAGAGTGAGCGGCTAGGTATTTACCTCTGGGTAAGATTGGAAATGTAGGTTGGGCAGGTTTTGTGGACAGATTTGTAGGCTAGACACAATATCTTGGATCTGATTCTGAACTGGATAGGAAGCCAGTGGAGGGATTCACAGAGGGGAGCCGCCATGGTGGAGCGATGGGAGGAGTGGATAATTCTGGCTGCCGCATTCATGACGGACTCCAGCGGGGAAATTCGGGTCATGGGGAGACCAGACAGAAGGGCAGTGCAGTAGTCAAGGCGGGAAATTATGAGGGCATGGATGAGGAGTTTGGTGGTGACAGAGGTCAGGAAAGGGCAGATCTTGCAAATGTTACAGAGGTGGAAGTTGCAGGATTTTGTGAGGTTTTGGATGTGGGGGGGGTCAAGGAGAGTGCAGAGTCCAGGGAGACACCCAGACAGCGGGCTTGAGTGGTAAGGTGAATGGTAGTCTGGTTAACAGTGACATGCACATCTGGGAGGGTCAGGGATAGCTAGGGTGGGAAGATCATAAATGCAGGTTTAATTTCAGGAACCGACCTTGTCCATGGTAGTAGTGGATAGGTCAGAAGGGTGGAGGGTGTGTATTTTTAATGTTTTAATTGTTCACGATAGTGGTCCTTTCAGTTGGATTGCATTAGCCTCATGCTTGTTTCAGGTGTGTATTCAGATACTAATGCATGAAAGATCAGCAGAACATCAAGCAACAGTATTGTGTGGTTGCAACCTCTGCAACCCCTATTGCTACGCCACTGTACAGTAACATCCAAAATCAGCAGCTGTGGACAAAACTGGGACTGATCTATTTGCCCATTAGATGCAAAACTAAGGGCCTGTTCAGACTATGTGCGTTCCTAGCCGTTTTTCCAGAACGTGTACAGGCAGACTTTCCGCATAGAAACGGCTACTAATGTTTTCTAATGGCCTCGTTCACATGTATGCGTATGAGACGCATATGTTTCTCATCCGCATTGCTGCACGCAGTTCTGTGCGTCACGCATAGAAACGGACGCAATGAAAGTCTATGGACGCGCATCAAAAACGATTGCGGTTTTAGCGTACGTTTCCCTCTGCGGTTCCCATAATTTTTTTTTTTTACCCCGGGTCACGTGTGTGTGCAAAACGCAATAGAAAACGCATTCGAACGCAAAAAAAACCGCCTGCGTTTTTCAACTTGCATTTCTTTTAATTTATACGCGTTCTACAAACGCAGACAGTCTGAACAGGCCCTAAGAGTTTTGGTGCATTGGTGCCTGTTGTTTTTACACTATAGACTGCAATGCTGTTTTTGGGCGCCGGGTGCTTAGATTTTGCATAGGCACTCAGCAATAGTGCTATTCCTGGACCACTAAGGGTTAAGGTGTGGTATTCTCTTGGCATTAGTAATGGTAAAATTGCCACGCACTACCTGTTCACATCAGTTTTACTGCCAAATAGTGCATCAGGCCTATAGCGACATGAATGAAGACATCGGTACTGACATCGCCTACAATGTAGCCAAACTCAGATAGCTGTAGTTAGTGTTAGGAGTGGGGAGAGGACAGGTTAGTGTTAAGCTTGCCACTAACGGTCCAATTTCTAGCGAAAAAGCATTTGAGCGATCCGAAATTCTGATCGGATTGGTTGTAAATAATCTCAGTTGATGGGCACAATCAATAATGAACAATTATAAAAACAATCGTCCAATTGAATTTTCGTCAAACCAAAATTTGGATTTTCTTGTTGGTCGTGATAGATAGGAAGCAATGATTGTTTAGTTGATGGTGTAGTGAACGATTTTGCATCCGATCAGAATTTCTGATCGCTCGAACGATTTTTCGCTAGAAATTGGACCGTTAGTGGCGACCTTTAGGAGAGAAGATGGGAGGAGTTAGTGTTGGAAGTGGTGAGGGGAGAGGTTAGTGATGGAGGGAGGATGTTAGTGTTTGAAGTGGAGAGGGAGGAGGCTTGTGTTAGGTGTGGCAAGAGGGAAGGTTAGCATTAGACATGGAGGGGGGAGGTTAGTGTTACGAGTGGCAAGGAGGGAGGTTAGTGTTATGCGTGGAGAGGGGGTAGGTTAATGTTAGAAGTATAGAGGAGGTTAGTGTTGGGAGTGGAGAGGTGGGGGGGGGGGTAATGTTAGGAGTGGAGTGGGGAGGTTAGTGTTAAAAGGGGAGAGGGGATGGTTAGTGTTAGGAGTGGCGAGGTAGGAGGTTAGTGTAAGGTGTGGAGGTCAGGGGGTAATGTTAGAAGTGTAGATGGGGGGGGGGTTAGTGTAGTAGTGGAAGGGGGGAGGTTTTTGATGGAGGGGGAAGGTTAGTGTTAGGAGTGGAGAGGGGGAGGTTAGTGTTAGGTGTGGAGAGAGGGGAGGTTAGCATTAGACATGGAGAGGGGGAGGTTAGTGTTAGGTGTGGAGAGGGGAGAGGTTAATGTTAGAAGTATAGGGGGGGTTAGTGTTAAGAGTGGAGAGGGGGGAGGATAGTGCTAGGAGTAGAGTGGGGAGATTAGTGTTAGGCATAGAGGGGGGGTTAATGTTAAGAGTGGAGAGGGGGGAGGTTAATGTTAAGAGTGGAGAGGGGGAGGTTAGTGTTAGGGATGGATAGGGGGAGGATAGTGTTAGAAGTGGAGAGAGGGGGAGGATAGTGTTAGGCAGGGGCGTAACTAGAAACCACTGGGCCCCCCTGCAAAACTTTGGATGGGGCCCCCCTCTCCAACACCCCCAGAGCCCCCCCTCTCCCCTGATCAGGCAGGCTGGCAGCCCACCCCCTCCCCTGAAAAAAAGAAATCACAGAAATCTTGCAGACACCCCCGCAAAGCAGAAATTAGGCAGGCAACCCCCCCCCCCCCCACACACACACACACACACACAAAACAAATCATGTAGTAACCCAGTAAATCATGCAGTAAATCAGACAGGCACCAGACTCAGCCACTCCCCCCCCCAAAAATAAATAAATAAATAAATAAATCAGGAAAACAGGAACTCCTCACAAAAAAAAATATCAGGCAATGTGTGTATATATTTATATCATATTCTTACTGCACTGTGTGCACTGCACGGTTCTCCATGGCCATCTCTGCAGCCCCAGCCGCTGCAGTTCTGTCCACGACACAGCCACAGGCAGGCTGTGCGATGTCACAAGCCTGCGCGTACACACACAGACGCAAGAAGGTTGTGTCTCACTAGTGGCAGCGGGCAGTCAGGAGCATAGTTGTCGTCTTCTTCTTCTTCATCCCGGCCTGACTGCAACAGAGCGTGGATTTGCGGCAGGAAGGGATTACATTTCGGTGCGTGCATCCCTCCATCCTGCGTGCTTGAAGGGGCCGGGGAGGGGAGCTGATAAGGAAGCATCCAAGAGGTTATAAAAAAGCATGCCGCTCAGGTCCTAGTGCCTGCCGCCGCATGCTACAAAGCACACAGCCTGCTCGCAATGGCGGGCGACGGACCCCAGAACTCGGCCTCTTCTCAGGCTCCTCCACCTCCGGGCCCCCCTGCGCCTGCATCCCTTGCAAGCTCTATAGTTACACCTGTGGTGTTAGGAGTGTAGAGGGTGAGGTTAGTGTTTGGCATGGAGAAGGGGGCAGTTAGTGTTAGGAGTGTAGAGTGGGAGGTTAGTGTTAGGGATGTAGAAGGGGAAGATCACGGTTAGAAGTAGGTGTCGAAAAGGGGAAGGCTAGTGTAAGGATAGGAGACAGAAGTTTGTTGAGATATTAGTTACAGTAATTATCAGAAATATCCTGCGCCAAACTTTTGAGGGTCTATTGCAGATTCTTTTTTTTCCACTGACCCTTTTTTTTCCACTGACCTGGATGACGATTGGGTATTATATCTTTTGATTCCAGATCATTTTCACTTCTCTGACATAATCATAGTCAAACCAAGCACAGGCATATCTGAGCAGCACTAACAGAGATCATTCAATCCGGATCAGTTGGCCAGGTTGATGACAGGTTTGCTTTAATCCCATATAATCTAGCATTAGGCGTTTGTTGAGAATAAGTTGTTTTTGCTTGATGAATTGGAAGAACATTGGCTGCAGTAAACTGTCGGTCACCAGGGCAATAGCAATGATGTAGAGGGTCTCCATTATGAATATCGGAGGCACACTGCCACAGTAATTGCAGCCGTCTTCCAGACCTGTAAGAAGCTCTCTGACATGTTGAGTGAAATGCTACACTATTTTAATAATGGTTTTGAAGGAAATCAGAAAAGTTAATCATGTGTAGACAGAGGGTTAAGAAGCAATGTAACAGACTATTAACTTTAATATAAATATGTGATATAAGCATATGCAGACAGTCATTAGCATAAATTCAGGCTGCAGGAAGGCATTGTAGCATACAGGCTGATGGATTTATAGAGTGGGGAGACAGCACTGAATCACTGGGTCACAGAGTCACAGCCCAGCGCTGGCTTCATCCTCACACTTTTGGTCTTAAAGTCAATCCTGTTTGTCTTCAAATGCATGGATGGAGGTCCATTTTTCCTTTTATAGTGTGTAAAATGGCTCATTGGAAGAGATCAGCATTTATTTTTATGTCATGCTACAGCAAAATATAATTTAGATACAGTGCTATATACAGGATCTTTTCAAAAAATTAGCATATTGTGATAAAGTTCATTATTTTCTGTACTGTACTGATAAACATTAGACTTTCATATATTTTAGATTCAGATGCACACAACTGAAGTAGTTCAAGCCTTTTATTGTTTTAATATTGATGATTTTGGCATATAGCTCATGAAAACCTAAATTTCCTATCTCAAAAAATTAGCATGTTTCATCCGACCAATAAAAGAAAAGTGTTTTTAGAACAAAAAAAGTCAACCTTCAAATAATTATGTCCAGTTATGCACTCAATACTTGGTCGGGAATCCTTTTGCAGAAATGACTGCTTCAATGCGGTGTGGCATGGAGGCAATCAGCCTGTGGCACTGCTCAGGTGTTATGGAGGCCCAGGATGCTTCGATAGCGGCCTTAAGCTCATCCAGAGTGTTGGGTGTATTTGAATCTAAAATATATGAAAGTCTAATGTTTATCAGTACAGTACAGAAAATAATGAACTTTATCACAATATGCTAATTTTTTTAAAAAAGATCCTGTATATATATTTTTTAAATACATACGGGCACAACAACAACAAAAAAATCGCTGTAGACCTGGTTTGCAGAAGATAACTAATGTCTAGTTCAATCTCCCTCCACCTCCTTCCATCAAATCTACTTCTATCATTCAAAGAAAAACTCATCAGACAATATCAGCTATGTTATTGTAGGGAAGGTTATTGACTGAGGTTGTGTTACCTTGTGGCACATACGGGCCCAACAAAATGATAGCTGTAGACCTGGTTTGTAGAAGATAACTAATGTCCAATCCTCCTCCCCCACCACCCCCTTCCATCACATCTATTATTCAATTTGGATAGAAAAACTCATCAGACAATAACAGCTATGTTATTGTGGAGAAAGTTATTGACTAAGGTTGTGTAACCTTGTGAAAATTCTGACGATCGGCGTGTTTTGTTCAACGTTTCTGTGATTTTGCATTTTGGGTACAGGCGTTTGGTAATGCACGGCGACAACAACCTTCACAATGGATCAGATCTTTAAGATTCACCACGACTCCAACACAAAGTACCCTGATCCCTTGAACTCTTGTTCGCGCCCAAAGTGTGTCATCTTGTGACGTCGCGTATATACTACTGACAGGAAGATGGATCGGGGGAACACTTATCATTGGGGGACGTTGCTGGGATCCCTCTTCCTGTGTTGTGAGGTGTCTATTCAACTTTATGCATGCTAATGGTATTTGCAATTCTGACCCATAGTACCGAACAAAACTGAATGGTGCATGGAGCGGCAGAGTGGTTCTTCCTTGTCACAGTGAATGGCAACCCTGGATGCTGCAAATGTGTTGAAGCCGGGATTTTGCAGGCAGGAAGCAGGATGGGGGACAGACAGGAAGAAAACGGGACAGTCCCAGTGAAATTGGCATGGTTAGGGGGTATGACACAGCAGCAGAAGACCACCTCTTGTAGCTTCTAGGTGTGGCTGCAACTGCACTTGTATATGCAAGCAGGGCAGACACTACCCTATTGCTGTGATGTAGTACTACATGGCAGGTCCACAGTAGCAAATGTTAGATGTCTTTGCCAGATTTGTACACTTTGGTCTTTTTCGGTCTATGGACTCTTTTAAAGGTTTTATGCACATCTGCTTTCCCACCAACCACAAATCATGTAGCCAACATTCAAATACATATTAGTGCCTGTTTCCACACAGGGATGATGCTGTGATGCAAGACGGTTATGGCCGTGCTCAGGGACGGTTCTAGACTTTGCCTGAGGAAAACTTGTATGGCTGCACTCCCACCCCCCAATTCGGAATGATCGCACAGCAACCGACAATTTACGTTGCTTCATTTAATGTTATGACATGCTACAGCCCAACACAATAGCACACTGGCTGGCTGTGAGTCTGTGACAAACAAACAGCTCACCCTCAGCCACTCCATTCCTCCTAGGGAAGGTACACACGGTGCAACAATTCTGCCCTTGAAATCTCTGCGCGTGATCCAAATGTTTCACTTTGCTTCATGAGAGAACCGACCCTGGCTGTGTTTGCACAATAAAGATATATATTTGAGTTGCTTGGTCAAATATGTTTAGTGGCACTGAGAACTAGAATGGTACCATGTAAAAAGGATACAGGAAGCCTCTGAATTATCCAGAGGTTTCCCACTACCACTGTAAGTATCTATCAATCTATGAATCTTTTTTATTTTATTTTATTTTTATTTTTTTTACATCACTTAGGATTGCTTTAAACAATGCATCCACATGAATTTGGACTCCTGGGAGAGAAGCAAGTAAATCATTTTAAAGGAAATAATTTAAAATTAAGTCAAAATTCCAATATTTTTGGGATCACTCGGGGATCAGCACAGAAACTACAAATGACCAGGAGACTGTGGAGAATGTACAAATAAACAGCAACATAAATATTTCCAAATCTCTATCAACACAATGTTAGGCTGCAACAAAAGACGATAAAACACATTTGGAGTAGAGAGGAGGAGGATTCTGGGCAGGGCTGCTGAACTCTTTGATATCAGACCAGAGGGAAGAAGGTTTGGCCTTCCCTGGGTAGTGCGGGGTTTGTTCTGCACTAATGAATCTATGCATGTGCACTGGGAGGTGAGGCCCTATTACTAGTTTTCCACAGGCACTGCAGTAAAACTTTTGGACTTAATAGACAGGCATGTTTTAAAGAGGATCTGAAACTTAAAAAATTCCCCTGGGGGGTACTCAGCTCGGTAGGGGGAAGCCTCTGGATCCTATTGAGGCTTCCCCCATCCTCCTGTGTCCCACAGCGGTTTTGCTGCAGCCCACTGAACAGCAGGCATGTAAATATTTACCTTCCCGGGCTCCAGCGCAGGCGCAGTAGCGGCTCTCCACTCGGAAAAAGCCGATTTCTGTCGGGTCCGCAGGTGCAGTACAGCGGACCCGACAGGGATCTGCTAATTCCACCTATTTCCAAGTGGAGAGCTGCAACAGTGCCCGGCTGTGCATTCAGTGAGCTGCAGCGAGAGCGCCGTGGGACACAGGAGGATGGGGGAAGCCTGGATAAGATCCAGAGGCTTCCCCCTACCAAGGTGAGTACCCCCCAGGGGATTTTTTTTTCATGACAGAGTCTCTTTAGGTAGAGATGGGCCAAAGTATTTGACCCTTTACCTCACAGTCAGCAGAAACATGGCAGCCAATTAGCTAGCACCCCCTCCTGGACCACCTTCAACCTATCAGAAAGCCAGCGCAGAAGCCATTTTGCAGACTGTGTTTGGCTCCTGTGCTAGGCAGGTGAGGGACAGTGTGTTGTGACAGGAAGAGAGTTACAGTGGCTTGCAAAAGTATTCAACCCCCTTGAAGTTTTCCACATTTTGTCCCATTACTGCCACAAACATGAATCATTTTTTTTTAGAATTCCATGTGAAAGACCAATACAAAGTGGTGTACACGTGAGAAGTGGAACGAAAATCATACATGATTCCAAACAGTTTTTTAAAACAAATAACTGCAAAGTGGGGTGTGCGTAATTATTCAGCCCCCTTTGGTCTGAGTGCAGTCAGTTGCCCATAGACATTACCTGATGAGTGCTAATGACTAAATAGAGTGCACCTGTGTGTAATCTAATGTCAGTACAAATACAGCTGCTCTGTGAGGGCCTCAGAGGTTGTCTAAGAGAATATTGGGAGCAACAGCACCGTGAAGTCCAAAGAACACACCAGACACATCAGGGATAAAGTTATTGAGAAATTTAAAGCAGGCTTAGGCTACAAAAAGATTTCCAAAGCCTTGAACATTCCATGGAGCATTGTTCAAGCGATCATTCAGAAATGGAAGGAGTATGGCACAACTGTAAACCTACCAAGACAAGGCCGTCCACCTAAACTCATAGGCCGAACAAGGAGAGCGCTGATCAGAAATGCAGTCAAGAGGGCCATAGTGACTCTGGACGAGCTGCAGAGATCTACAGCTCAGGTAGGGGAATCTGTCCATAGGACAACTATTAGTCGTGCACTGCACAAAGTTGGCCTTTATGGAAGAGTGGCAAGAAGAAAGCCATTGTTAACAGAAAAGCATAAGAAGTCCAGTTTGCAGTTTGCCACAAGCCATGTGAGGGACACAGTAAACATGTGGAAGAAGGTGCTCTGGTCACATGAGACCAAAATGGAACTTTTTGGCCAAAATGTAAAACGCTATGTGTGGTGGAAAACTAACAGTGCACATCACTCTGAACACACCATCCCCACTGTCAAATATGGTAGTGGCAGCATCATGCTCGGGGGGTGCTTCTCTTCAGCAGGGACAGGGAAACTAGTCAGAGTTGATGGGAAGATGGATGGAGCCAAATACAGGGTAATCTTGGAAGAAAACCTCTTGGAGTCTGCAAAAGATTTGAGACTGGGGTGGAGGTTCACCTTCCAGCAGGACAACGACCCTAAACATAAAGCCAGGGCAACAATGGAATGGTTTAGAGCAAAACATATCCATGTGTTAGAATGGCCTAGTCAAAGTCCAGATCTAAATCCAATCGAGAATCTGTGGCAAGATCTGAAAACTGCTGTTCACAAACGCTGTCCATCTACTCTGACTGAGCTGGAGCTGTTTTGCAAAGAAGAATGGGCAAGGATTTCAGTCTCTAGATGTGCAAAGCTGGTAGAGACATACCCTAAAAGACTGGCAGCTGTAATTGCAGCAAAAGGTGGTTCTACAAAGTATTGACTCAGGGGGCCGAATAATTACGCACACCCCACTTTGCAGTTATTTATTTGTAAAAAATGTTTGGAATCATGTATGATTTTCGATCCACTTCTCACATGTACACCACTTTGTATTGGTCTTTCACGTGGCATTCCAATAAAATTGATGCATGTTTGTGGCAGTAATGTGACAAAATGTGGAAAACTTCAAGGGGGCCGAATACTTTTGCAAGCCACTGTAGGTAGGCCTGTGTTCTGTGTCCTCTCAGTGCAGATTCTTGCTGCTACCACATTGTCCTGAACAGCTAAGCCCTTCTTAGGGTTGATATATTGTTTTTCTTGCTATTGTATTGCTCTTCAGTGGGCAGTGCACAAGTTAGTTGTTGGAGACAGGTCTGCTGGTCCTAGTAGTGCACCGACCATAACCCACCTTCACACCACTACTGGCATCTAGTATCCACTGGCCCCTGTGTAAATCCTCAGTGCTGTAGGAGACAGGTCTGCTGGTTCTAGTAGTGCACCGACCATAACCCACCTTCCCACCACTACTGGCATCTAGTATCCACTGGACCCTGTGTAAATCCTCAGTGCTGTAGGAGACAGGTCTGCTGGTCCTAGTAGTGCACCGACCATAACCCACCTTCACACCACTACTGGCATTTAGTATCCACTGGCCCCTGTGTAAATCCTCAGTGCTGTAGGAGACAGGTCTGCTGATCCTTGTAGTGCACTGACCATAACCCACCTTCACACCACTACTGGCATCTAGTATCCATTGGCCCCTGTGTAAATCTTCAGTGCTGTAGGAGACAGGTCTGCTGGTCCTAGTAGTGCACTGACCATAACCCACCTTCACACCACTACTGGCATCTAGTATCCACTGGTCCCTGTGTAAAACTTCAATGTTGTAGGAGACAGGTCTGCTGGTCCTAGTAGTGCACCGACCATAACCCACCTTCACACCACTACTGGCATCTAGTATCCACTGGCCCCTGTGTAAATCCTCAGTGCTGTAGGAGACAGGTCTGCTGGTTCTAGTAGTGCACCGACCATAACCCACCTTCCCACCACTACTGGCATCTAGTATCCACTGGACCCTGTGTAAATCCTCAGTGCTGTAGGAGACAGGTCTGCTGGTCCTAGTAGTGCACCGACCATAACCCACCTTCACACCACTACTGGCATTTAGTATCCACTGGCCCCTGTGTAAATCCTCAGTGCTGTAGGAGACAGGTCTGCTGATCCTTGTAGTGCACTGACCATAACCCACCTTCACACCACTACTGGCATCTAGTATCCATTGGCCCCTGTGTAAATCTTCAGTGCTGTAGGAGACAGGTCTGCTGGTCCTAGTAGTGCACTGACCATAACCCACCTTCACACCACTACTGGCATCTAGTATCCACTGGTCCCTGTGTAAAACTTCAATGTTGTAGGAGACAGGTCTGCTGGTCCTAGTAGTGCACCGACCATAACCCACCTTCACACCAATACTGGTATCTAGTATCCACTGCCCCCTGTGTAAAACTTCAATGTTGTAGGAGACAGGTCTGCTGGTCCTAGTAGTGCACCGACCATAACCCACCTTCACACCACTACTGGTATCTAGTATCCACTGGCCCCTGTGTAAAACTTCAGTGTTGTAGGAGACGGGTCTGCTGGTCCTAGTAGTGCACCGACCATAACCCACCTACACACCACTACTGGTATCTAGTATCCACTGGCTCCTGTGTAAAACTTCAATGTTGTAGGAGACAGGTCTGCTGGTCCTAGTAGTGCACCGACCATAACCCACCTTCACACCACTACTGGTATCTAGTATCCACTGGCCCCTGTGTAAAACTTCAGTGTTGTAGGAGACAGGTCTGCTGGTCCTAGTAGTGCACCGACCATAACCCACCTTCACACCACTACTGGCATCTAGTTTCCACTACTGCCCCCTGTAGTGGATCCAGTAATAGTATCCACTACTGTGTTTTATTGGTCACTTAACTGTCATTAAACTACCTCAGCCTGACCATAGGGGCTTGCACTCCTATGATTTTGCACACAAGCACAGAGGTCACTACACACAACACTACTTGAAGACTAAGAGAGGACTAACATTTATGTCCTGGAGGTGTGAACTAGTAAAAACAAAGATATGCTCACCTGATGTAATCTCTAAAGGTCTTTACAGTTGTTTGCGGGCTGCAGTGCATTAAATGTGGTGTTTCCTCTGTCAGTGTGAAGTGGGTGTAACCCTTACACTACCTGTTCGACATGTACACCCGCCAGATGTTTAACCCTCCTGGCGGTATGAAAAATTCCGCCAGGAGGCAGCGCGGCAGTTTTTTTTTTTTTTAAATCATGTAGCGAGCCCAGGGCTCGCTACATGATAGCCGCTGCTCAGCGGCATCCCCCCGCCCTCTTCGATCGCCTTCGGCGATCTCCGATCAGGAAATCCCGTTCAAAGAACGGGATTTCCTGGAGGGCTTCCCCCGTCGCCGTGGCGACAGGGCGGGATGACGTCACCGACGTCTGCGACGTCGTGACGTCATTGGGAGTCCCGATCCACCCCTCGGCGCTGCCTGGCACTGATTGGCCAGGCAGCGCACGGGGTCTGGGGGGGTGCCCGCGCGCCGCAACAGATAGCGGCGATCGGGCGCAGGCCGGTGGCGATCAGTGTGCTGGCGCAGCTAGCAAAGTGCTAGCTGCGTCCAGCAAAAAAAAAATTAAGAAAAAAACCTCCTGCGCGGCTTACCCCGAACTACGTTCGGGGTTACCGCCAGGAAGGTTAAAGCACATTATTCCACTAAGTTAGGAAATGTAATGTGATTTCTGCCCTTTAGCGATTAAAACACAACTCTGCTTCAACTACAAAATTTTTGGTGGGACTTTTGCCATGGATCCCCCTCCGGCATGCCACAGTCCAGGTGTTAGTCCCCTTGAAACAACTTTTCCATCACTTTTGTGGCCAGAAACACTTTGTAGGTTTTAAAATTTGCCTACCGGTTCGCCAAGTTCGTATGTTCGCGAACATTTGCGGAAGTTCTCGTTCACCGCTTGCGAACGGAAAATTTGATGTTTGCGACATCTCTACTCGTGGTACTCAAAAGTTACCATCACTTTTGTGGCCAGAAACAGTCTTTGTAGGGTTTAAAATTCTCCTGCTCATTGAAGTCTATGGAGATTTGCAGATTCGCCAGATTTGCTAATTTTTTAGGAGATTCGAAATTTGCGAACCCAAAATTTGATATTCGGCCCATCGCTACTTTTAAGTAATTTTTGGTGGATGGTTGGCAATTATGGAACTGTAGACTTACTATAAAGATGTATCTACATACTGGGACAAATGCAATATCAGGCAATTTTATCTTAGGTTATCGAATCTCCAAATCAAGCTTACTACTTTCACATTGTTGTATTAAGAATCATGATGGTCCCACACTTATTGGCAGGGTGAATCATAGTTTAGTACTTTACATTTTAAGACCTGCCTTTCAGCATATGACATATTGTGCATACATGGACTGACTCTCTTGCATTTCAACTCGTGGTTAGAGATGGCCCGAACTGTTTGCCGGCGGTCAGTATTCTGTGAAGTTCTGCTGTTCGCGTTCATGGCGAACATTTGGCATGTTCAACCCGATCCCTATACATCATCATTGAGCTAAACTTTGACCCCTTACCTCACAGTCAGCAGACACATGGCAGCCAAACATGTAGCACCCACTCCTAGACCTCCCAGCCCCTATCAAAATGCAGGTGCAATGGCCATATTGGATTTATTCTGTGCTGGCTGCTGACTGTTAGTGAGAACAGGGTCAGACTTGCTGCAGATAGGTAGGGAAAGCATTAGCTAGGCCTGTGTTCTTGTTCCTCACTTACTGTGAAAGCACCTCAAACAGCCCTTTTGTGGGCTAGCACATCGGTCTCCTGTGTTTTTTTAGTGTGTGACACTCCACAGCTCACTGACACTCAGAGCTCTGTGCACACTACATTAATTTGCACGCACAGTACTACTCCAGTGCATTATTATTTTACTGTACTCTGATAGTACTCTTGAATTTCTCTGTGTGTGACTCCAGAGCCCGTTGACACCCAGAGATGTGCATAATGTGATTTCTGCCCTTTTGGGATTAAAACCCGACTTTGCATCAACTACATAATTTTTGGTTGGACTTTTGGCATGGATCCCCATCTGGCATGCCACAGTGCAGGTGTTAGACCCCTTGAAACATGGTTTAAATATATATATTTTTTTTTGGGGGGGGGGGTGAAATTGTGATTAGACATTTAGGTCACTATGCTAAATGTTATCCTTCCAACGCACTTCATCCTTTTATGAGTTGTATTTGACGAGTACTTGTTTGTACATCATGGTCAGTAATAAAGCTGGCTACTCCTTTACAGTATAATAGCAAGAACTTCACTTAGTAGCTTCTAAATGAGCACTTGTACTTATTAGTGATAGGTGAACTTCCTATGGTATAGTTTGCCAGGTGAACGATGAAGAAATCCCTACAAGAATGTGCATTTAGGAAACCCGTTCACTGGCGTAATCTCCATCCCTAATGTCCATTTCAACCTAGCTGACCTTAGTTTAAAGGTCATGCTGGGAATTATGGGATTATTATTAAAGTTTACCGCTGATGAATGTGCGCAATACTTTGCAAATGTGTGTAGTCACGAATGCACAAATCCCGCCACAAACACATTCACTGGAGCCAACTCCATTACTAGTGTTTATATTATATATACTTTTTTAAATGGAAGTAAAAAAAATCATTTTTTTTGCACCCCTCAAACTGATGCAAAACAAACTGAAATTGTAACAAATGTGCTACTATATAATATTAATGTCTGGTGATCTTTTAAAATGAGACTCTTGGAATATGTGTGGTAGTGCAGATAGAAAGGGTATCATTTTTTTTTGGAGGGGGGGGGGAGTCTGAGTCTCTGTTGGTTCCTGGGTGGGGCTGTTTGGCCTATCCTGCTGTGTTGTTACTGAAGTGGGCACCTTTTAAGAGAAGAAGACCTAAAACAATGCTTCAGGGAGACCTCAATGCTTTAGCGCAGGGCTACCCCTTTTCCCTTTTAGGAGCCAGATGTGGCTCTTTTGATGGCTACATCTGGCTCACAAACAAATCAGTAGGGGTTAATTCACTAAGCTACACTGCTGAAGAAGCGCAGCGGTAGCCCAAGTTAAATTTTCAAAGTAGTGCTTGCTACTGCTGTAGCATGCACTACTAACTTACTTGCGCTACCCCAAAATGAACAGCTGCTCCAATTGTCACACTCTGGATCCTATCAGGTCCAGTGACTTTGTAGAACGAAATCCCTGCACTTTGATTGGCCCAATAGGCTGCCTGCCACTTGACAGGCAGCCTATTGGGCCAAAGTGCGGGGATCTTGTCCTACAAAGTGAATCAACCCCCAAATCAGCTAGCTAATTGTACAAGCTGTTAGTCGGTGTTTCTCCTGTCTGGCTCTCTGGGAAATTGCTGATGATGCTGAATCCCAAGAGAAGCTGAAGACGTGTCTGACACTTCCGCAGCCTGGCGGATAAACTGCATACACATCCCCATGGCAACAGGGACGTGAACCTTACTGTCCCAGTTTGAAACATTTTGTAAGGCTCTCACAGAATTACATTTTAAAATATGTTGTGTTTATGGCTCTCCCAGCCAAAAAAGTTCCTGACCCTTGCTTTAGAGGCTTTTCTAGTGAGAGTAAAAGACACTGAGCCCCTGGGGTAACTGCTTTTAAAAATCATTAGCCAATCAAGGGGAAAGGGTAGGGGGTATCCGTTGATTCCGGTCAAAGCTGGATTTCTGTCTGTATATAGAGGAGACTCCATGTGCAGCAGTGAAATTATTCAAACCCTGGGGTCAGGGGATTTCTAAATTCAAAAATTGCTTAAAATCAATTTGTGCAGTTCATTTCCAGTGTAGAAGCAATAAAAAGTCTTACACTGAGGATGACATTCTAGAGTATGGTGGGCGTTTCATGATGACACTGCAGGACCTAGCCCTCTATTTTTTGAAGGAAACTCCATGAACAAATATAATACTAAAACCCAGCAGTTGTATCCATGTGAATGGTGTGTGTGTTTGTGGATGCCAGGCTTGGAGAGTCATTCCACTGTAGCAGCTTGAGAGTCTAGCTGAATATTTGTATTATTATTTAATTCCAAATCAATTTGGCAAAGAGAATGAGAGCTGCTGGAATAGATTCTTTTTTCCTTTCATTTCCCCACGGGCAGGTATTTATTTGTTTCTTTCTCTATCTATTCATTTTTTCTCCCTGGCAGAAGAAAACTGTATTGGGTTACAAGAGGGAAGCCCAGCTGCCAGCAGAAGATACAGAATCTTTCCCTCCTGATCTCCTGATTTAAAGCTACAGGCACACTTTAAAGTCTTTCACCTTTATCCAAATTGAAAAAGGGCCAGCCTAATTCCTGGAAGCCCACAGCGTCGCTGTCTCTTCCAAGAGGCAACTCTTTCAACTCCTGGATGTTTCATTCTGAACTCATCTGAGTATTTTGTTTGGAACACACTTTTCAACTTTTATAGTAATAAAGGGAAAGGATCACAGCAGAACAATGCAACTTACATTGTTAACTTGTTTTCAAAGACACAAACGCCAGAGTTGTCATAAATGTCATTGTTTTATTGCTTAATCATAGACAAAACCAACCACATAAGTCCATGTCTCCAGAGGAGCTCACAACACAGTATTGGTACCACAGTCATAGGCTAAAGCTTCGCACACATGCCTGACTTAAAGGAAATCAGAGCTGGTATACCGCTAACGTTTTATACAAACCTGGGGCTTCCTCCAGCCCTATACGAACGGATCGCTCCCATGCCGCCGTCCTCAGCCTTCTCGCAGCTCCGATACTGGTCCCGTCACTTTAGCCAGTTGGGGCCAGTCTTTCAACAGTGCTAATCTTTCCAAAGAACTCCCCAAATACAGGCAACATGTCACAAGCGCAACTAGAGAAGGTAAGACACTTGATCACTGTTACACTACGACTAAGGACTCGTATTACTCTGTCAGCAGGGCAGCTTTGGGGAACTCTGATCATGCTGTTATACAGCTTATCCCAACATACATCCAAAGACTAAAAACTGCCAAACCTGTAGTGACCACAGTTAAGAAATGGACTAGTGAAGCTGTAGAAAAACTGCAGAGCTGCTTTGATTTAACTGACTGGAATTTATTTAAAGAATCCTCCAGTGACCTAAATGAATACACTGACGCTGTGACATCATATATTACCTTTTGTGAAGAGTCCTGCATCCCCACAAAAAAGTGCACCAGGTACAATAACGATAAACCCTGGTTCACATCACATCTTAGGAAGCTGCGCCTCGATAAAGAAAGGGCATATCGTATAGGCGATAAAGTCCTCTACAAAGCTGCGAAATACAAACTGCAGAGAGCCATTACCGCCGCAAAAAAAGATTATTCTCAAAAACTTGAGGAAAATTTTTCTAACGCAGACTCATCCACAATATGGAAATCTCTACATGAAATTACCAGCTACAGGAAGAAATCTCCTCCCCCCTCACTACATAACCTGCAGCTTGCAGATGAACTGAATACATTTTATTGCAGGTTTGACACTACTAACAAAAGCCAAACACAACAAGTCAATTTGCATCTCTGCCACAGGCAAACTGAACACTCTTCCTGCCAGCCAATGTCTCCACCCCCTGCGGTGCCTCAGCAACTACACAACACAGGAGGCCAGACACAATCTGCTAACCTGTCCCCAGATGTGCATGCTCTAACAATATGCCAATCAGATGTAAATAGACTCTTTAAAAAACAAAACACCAGGAAAGCAATGGGACCAGACGCTGTGTCTGCGAAATGCTTGAATCTCTGTGCCGACCAATTAGCGCCTGTATTTACAGACATATTCAAAGCATCTCTAGAACTCTCAATTGTTCCTGCCTGTTTTAAATGCGCAACTATTGTACCAATTCAAAAAAAAACAAAACCTACATGTTTAAATGATTACAGGCCTGTTGCCCTGACATCACTGGTCATGAAAGCATTTGAAAAACTGATAATGACTTATCTGAAATCCATCACAGATCCCCTGCTGGACTCTTTGCAATTTGCCTACAGACCTAACAGATCCGCAGACGATGCCGTGAACATGTGTATGCATTATGCACTACAGCATTTAGATAACCCAGGAACCTACACCAGGATTTTATTTATAGATTTCAGCTCTGCATTTAATACCATAATTCCATCACTGCTGCACATCAAGCTCTCCCAGCTACACATACCTGAATCCCTCTGCAAATGGATAACCGACTTCTTAACCGACAGAAGACAGCGTGTTAGACTTGGCAAACTCACATCAAGCTCTCTGACAGTCAGTACTGGTGCACCCCAGGGCTGTGTACTTTCCCCACTGCTGTACTCACTTTACACCAATGACTGCATCTCCACAGATCCATCTGTTAAGGTTCTGAAGTTTGCAGACGACACAACAGTTGTTGGTCTCATTCAAAACGGGGATGAGTCTGCATACAGGCATGTGGTGGGACAGCTTTCCTCCTGGTGCAGCAGCAACAACTTAGAACTAAATGCTCTCAAAACCATGGAGATGATAATAGACTTTAGGAGATCTCCCCCCCAGCACCTCCCCTTAACCATAAATGGATCCACAATAACCCAAGTAGAGTCATTCAAGTTTCTTGGGTCCACGATCTCAAACGACTTAAAATGGGACAACAACACTGCCACTATTGTCAAGAAAGCACAACAGAGAATGTACCATCTGCGACAGCTGAAAAAGTTTGGCCTACCTCAAAAGCTAATGGTGCAGTTTTACACTGCAATCATCGAATCCACCATAACATCATCCATGACTGTATGGTTCAGCTCCTGCTCAGCATTAGAAAAGGGGAGGCTGCAGCGCATCATCCGATCAGCGGAAAGGATAATTGGCTGTAGCTTACCTTCCCTGCAGGATCTTTACACTAGCAGGTGCAGAAAGAGAGCGACCAAAATTGCCTCTGACCCCTCTCACCCAGCTCACTCCATCTTCCAGCGCATGCCTTCAGGAGTAAGATTCCGGTCAATCGCTACCAAAACCTCCAGACACAGGAACAGTTTTTTTTCCTCAAGCGGTAGCCATACTTAATGCTGAACCACGTTAGAGCTGCTAGGACTGAAAGTAATCAGCACAGAACTAAACATGAACAATTCTCACATTGCTTACTGCCACTATACTTATAATGTCCTTAACTTGTAATATTCACACTGTCTGTCCTTGTATTGTTTTTTGTTTGCGTTTGTTAAGCAACTGCCAAGACAAATTCCTTGT
Organism: Hyperolius riggenbachi; assembly: GCF_040937935.1. Lineage (NCBI taxonomy): Eukaryota > Metazoa > Chordata > Amphibia > Anura > Hyperoliidae > Hyperolius > Hyperolius riggenbachi. Next base: position 154,861,547 of record NC_090648.1, on the reverse strand, counting down.
AGGTGCAAACTTACTTGGCGAAAATCAATTGATTCTGATTCTGATTCTGATTCTACGCAGGAGAAGTGCGCCCTCTACGTGCCTCTCCAGCAGCTGCCGTCTATATACATGGTGCAGCACTTCGATCTACGGCAGCGCTGTATTGGGAACAGCCGTGTGACACAGCTGTCCCCCTGGGGGGCACAGGAGCGATCGTGGTGATTAGCTGGCAGGGAAAGGGAGGGCTAGGGATAAAAAGTAGCAAAATTTATTATAAAAAAAATAAATAAAAACAAACAAACAAACAAACAGGGCAGCAGCAATCAGAGCCCACCAACAGAAAGCTCTGTTGGTGGGCAGAAAATGGGGATGGAAATCATTTGTGTGCTGAGTTGTATGGCCCTGCAGCGAGCCCTTGAAGCTGTAGTGGCCTAATTTGTAAAAAATTGCCTGCTTAGTGTGTGTGTGTGTGTGTGTGTGTGTGGGGGGGGGTAAAGTCTGTGGTCCTTAAGTGATTTTAAAGGACAACTGTAGTGAGAGGTATATTGAGTCTGCCGTATGTATTTCTTTTTGAACAAAACCAGTTGCCTGGCAGCCCAGCTGATCTATTTGGCTGCAGTAGTGTCTAAATTACACCAGAGACAAGCATGCAGCTAATCTCGTCAGATCTGACAATAGTGTCAGAAACACCTGATCTGCTGAATGCTTGTTTAGGGTCTATGGTTAAAAGTATTAGAGGCATTAGTTATTAGACATTAGTGGAAATTTTCTTCAACTTCGTGAAAATGAGTTCTTCGTCATTTGCAAATTTAAAAATTCTGGGAAGTTTTCTAGTGGTTTTAGTGAATTGATCATGGTCAAGATGAGCATGGGGGAGGGATCTACTGACCTATTCAAATAATTATGCTATTGTTCAATTTGATTGTTGCTTATGTGGCCACAGCAATAAAAATGAACTATCACTGTGGAATCTTTATGGCATCATAAAAGTGTGAATGCCTACCTAAACTATAAACCTAAATTATATCCTAGCAGGTTGACTATCCTTTGCATCTGTAAGGCTGGCCAATAGCTGTTCAGTCAGATTCTCTTTTATATGGACACCCATCTACCTGTCCTTGAATTAGTACGTATTAGTAGAATTTTGCAATAATCATAATGTTGCATTACATTTGCAATTACAATGCAAAATCGTAATGCAGAATTTACTGCAAAGTCATAATTAATTTCACACGTAACCATAATTGTGTTCTGTAATCTCACAATTACACGTAATTAAGCGAAAATGCAAAGTTTGATTCATTAGGTCAAACATTTTTTCCAAAAAGAACATGTCGTTTCTGAGAAAATTGATTAAAAAATTAAAAGAAGGAATGTTTTTGAAACTCTGTAAAAAGACTTTTTTGCTGCGGTACACTTTAATATATACTGTATACATATTTTATACATTTTAAGAAAACAGACAATGTAGGGATTCCCTTTAACCCCTTGGCAGCTATACAGGCTGGTATAAGCTCGAATTTGAAGCCCAGATTGTGTGGGGCTCTGCACCCTGAGCTATACATAGTAAATACAATTGTGATATCAATGATGGGACACAGAAAATGTTCAATTCAACAGGTCAGCTAGTAAATTGTACTTAGACGTGAACAATATACTGTATATACAGTATATTAATATATATTATGCAAGCGTACAAAGCTCTGCCTTTTCAAGTTTACTGTAGAATCTAAGTAGGTAAGGGACAGAAATACTTTTAAAAATTCAGTACAGAAAAAAATTGGATAAGGAAGTAGTGTAAATTCTGCCTGTTCTTAAATTACTGGTAAGTGTATTAAACAAAAGTAATCAGCTTTACATGAGGACTGGTACAGAAACACAGAGGTTAGAGATGCTTAAAGTGTGCTAATTGTGAGCAATGCAGGGGTGTTTCTAGCCTTTTTGTCACTCCAGGCAGGAAGTCCTGTGTCAGCCCCCCCCCCCCCCCCCAAAGGAGTCTCTGAGATACAAACAAGGAGTCTCTGAGATACAAACAGCCCACAGATCCTTTTGCATTTTATAGTGCATAGTGAGTATAGTGCAGCAGAAGCTGTGCTCTCAGCTCTTCGCTGGAGTCCTGTGCTGTGTTTCCTCCTGTCAACTCACTACTCGCCCTAGTGCCCAGCATCTCCTACCACATGTAGTGTGATTACACGCTGCATGAAAAGATCCAGCACTAGATGGAGCAAAAACAGACATGATGGTTGTACAGGCAAAAAAAACTAGATGGAGCAAAAACAGACATGATGGTTGTACAGGCACAGCACTGGACTCCAGAAGGGAGGTGAGAGCACATATTCTGCTGTGTTGTACTCTGCCTTTACACACTGGACTGGAGGACTGCAGGAGGGGGACAGGAATAGACAATGGGATAATGGGGACATAGGAAGGCATAAAGGGGGGCAGAAGGAGGCACAGCAGGACAGAGGGAGGCACAGAGGGATTCACACAGAGCCGGATCATTCACAAGGCATGTGGGCAGGTGCCTAGGGCCTGGAGAGAGTTTAGGGGCTCGGTTTATGCTAACTTACCAACACATCTTGCCAAAAAAGCTAGATGGCCATCAAGCTTGACCCCAAAGTCGCAAGGAGACAGAAAAAAGCACAAGGGAACAGATTGAGGTACACCTGTGGGGTTGTGGCTTCAGTGTGGCAGCATGGCTTAGTTTGGAGCGGGGCTTAATCAGGGGCATTGCACCACCCAGGACCAATGGCAACTCCAGGCAGTGGCCTGTAATGCCTATGACTAATGTACACTTCCACGGTGACCACTGATTACAAAAGCATCTTCCTATCAGACTTCTTATAACGAAAGAGCAGGATATTTCCCACCCAATCATCATTTACTAATGTTAATTATTATAAGCAAAAATGATATGACTCCGTTAAAAAAAATAAAAAAATAGAAACTGCCACAGGCATGTTAAAAAGGTACACCTGAATAAAAAGATGAGATAAACGATTGTGTACTGGGTTTAAGGTTTTAACTGTCTTAGGTAAAGGAAGCCAGTTATTTAGTATATGTTCAGCTCTCATACAGACACATCTTATTGTACTACTGAACTGTTTATCAGCGACACAGGAGTTTACAGCCTCTAATTAGTTATCAGTGAGAGCTGAGCTGCAGCCGGACTCAAATCAGACTGCAGAGAAATTGCAGTTTAGAGCCCTGTATTCGTAAACCTTATACTGAGTAAAAAAGGAACAGCGCTGCGTAATATGTTGGCGCTTTATAAATAGAGTTGGGCCGAACGGTTCGCCTGCGAACGGTTCCATGCGAACTTCCGTGGTTCGCGTTCGCGTCCCGCAGGCGAACCTTTGCGGAAGTTCGGTTCGCCCCATAATGCACATGGAGGGTCAACTTTGACCCTCTACATCACAGTCAGCAGGCCCAGTGTAGCCAATTAGGCTACACTAGCCCCTGGAGCCCCACCCCCCTTATATAAGGCAGGCAGCGGCGGCCATTACGGTCACTCGTGTGCTGCCTGCGTTAGTGAGAGTAGGGCGAGCTGCTGCAGACTGTCTCTCAGGGAAAGATTAGTTAGGCTTAACTTGTTCCTGTCTGGCTGCATACCTGTGCTGTGAACCCACCACTGCATACCTGTGCTGTGAACCCACCACTGCATACCTGTGCTGTGAACCCACCACTGCATACCTGTGCTGTGAACCCACCACTGCATACCTGTGCTGTGAACCCACCACTGCATACCTGTGCTGTGAACCCACCACTGCATACCTGTGCTGTGAACCCACCACTGCATACCTGTTCTGTTCATTGAACCCACCACTGCATACCTGTGCTGTGAACCCACCACTGCATACCTGTTCTGTGAACCCACCACTGCATACCTGTTCAGTGAACCCGCCACTGCATACCTGTTCTGTTCAGTGAACCCGCCACTGCATACCTGTTCTGTTCAGTGGACCCGCCACTGTATACCTGTGCTGTGAACCCACCACTGCATACCTGTTCTGTTCAGTGGACCCGCCACTGTATACCTGTTCATTGAACCCACCACTGCATACCTGTGCTGTGAACCCACCACTGCATACCTGTGCTGTGAACCCACCACTGCATACTTGTTCTGTTTAGTGAACCCGCCACTGCATACCTGTTCTGTTCAGTGGACCCGCCACTGTATACCTGTTCAGTGAACCCGCCACTGCATACCTGTTGTGTTCAGTGGACCCGCCACTGCATACCTGTTCTGTGAACCCGCCACTGTATACCTGTTCTGTTTAGTGAACCCGCCACTGCATACCTGTTCTGTTCAGTGAACCCGCCACTGCATACCTGTTGTGTTCAGTGAACCTGCCACTGCATACCTGTTCTGTTCAGTGGACCCGCCACTGCATACCTGTTCTGTGAACCCGCCACTGTATACCTGTTCTGTTTAGTGAACCCGCCACTGCATACCTGTTCTGTTCAGTGGACCCGCCACTGCATACCTGTTCTGTGAACCCACCACTGTATACCTGTTCTGTTTAGTGAACCCACCACTGCATACCTGTGCTGTGAACCCACCACTGCATACCTGTTCTGTTCAGTGGACCCGCCACTGTATACCTGTTCAGTGAACCCGCCACTGCATACCTGTTGTGTTCAGTGAATCTGCCACTGCATACCTGTTCTGTTCAGTGGACCCGCCACTGTATACCTGTGCTGTGAACCCACCACTGCATACCTGTTCTGTTCAGTGGACCCGCCACTGTATACCTGTTCAGTGAACCCGCCACTGCATACCTGTGCTGTGAACCCACCACAGCATACCTGTTCTGTGAACCCGCCACTGCATACCTGTTCAGTGAACCTGCCACTGTATACCTGTTCTGTTCAGTGGACCCGCCACTGTATACCTGTGCTGTGAACCCACCACTGTATACCTGTTCTGTTTAGTGAACCCGCCACTGCATACCTGTTCTGTTCAGTGGACCCGCCACTGCATACCTGTTCTGTGAACCCGCCACTGTATACCTGTTCTGTTTAGTGAACCCACCACTGCATACCTGTGCTGTGAACCCGCCACTGCATACCTGTTCTGTTCAGTGGACCCGCCACTGTATACCTGTTCAGTGAACCCGCCACTGCATACCTGTTGTGTTCAGTGAACCTGCCACTGCATACCTGTTCTGTTCAGTGGACCCGCCACTGCATACCTGTTCAGTGAACCCACCGCATCAGTGCACATACCTGTGCAGTTAAGTGAACCCACCTACCTACGTGAGTGCACACAGTGTGATATACCACTCCGTGCATACCCGATATGGACAAAACAGGTAGAGGAAGAGGTAGTGCCAGAGCCAGAGGAAGGCCACCCGGCAGGTCTGCTCGAGGTCGTGTAAATGTAATTTCGTGTGGACCTGGCCCACAGTACAGTGCTCGGAAGAAGGCACGTCCCATCACCTCCCAAGATTGTCAGGACGTGGTTGAGTATTTAGCGACACAGAACACCTCATCTTGCTCAGCCACCAGCGCTACTACTAGCACCACTTCCGCTGCATTTGACACTTCGCAAGAATTATTTAGTGGTGAAATCACTGATGCACAGCCATTGTTGTTACAGCCAGATGAATTTTCACCAGCTCATATGTCTGAGTTACGCGGCAACATTATGGATGTAACGTGTAAGGAGGATGAAGGACCTACTGATGGTGCATGTTTGGATTTGTCTGAGGCAAGCGAAGCTGGGCAGGATGATTACGATGATGACGATAATAAGGATCCTCTGTATGTTCCCAGAGGAGATGAAGAGGGGGACAGTTCAGAGGGGGAGTCAGAGAGTAGTAGGAGGAGAGAAGTTGCTGAAAGAAGCTGGGGCAGCTCTTCGTCAGAAACAGCTGGTGGCAGTGTCCGGCACCATGTATCGCCACCTATGTACAGCCAGCCGACTTGCCCTTCAGCATCAGCTGCTGAGGTCCCCATAGTGCCCACATCCCAGGGTGGCTCAGCGGTGTGGAAATTTTTTAATGTGTGTGCCTCAGATCGGACCAAAGCCATCTGTTCGCTCTGCCAACAAAAATTGAGCCGTGGAAAGGCCTCACGTAGGGACAAGTGCCTTACGAAGGCACCTGGAGAAAAGGCACAAACAGCAATGGGATGGCCACCTGAGCAAAAGCAGCAGCAGCACACAAAAGCAAAGCCACCCTCCTTCTCCTCTTCCTCCTCCATCAGGTGCATTATCTGCTTCTGCCGCTTTCTCCCTTGCACCTTCACAGGCACCCTCCTCCACTCCGCCTCTGCCCTTGAGCGGTTCCTGCTCCTCTGCCCACAGCAGCAGTCAGGTGTCCGTGAAGGAAATGTTTGAGCGGAAGAAGCCAATTTCGGCTAGTCACCCCCTTGCCCGGCGTCTGACAGCTGGCGTGGCGGAACTGTTAGCTCGGCAGCTGTTACCATACCGGCTGGTGGACTCTGAGGCCTTCCGTAAATTTGTGGCCATCGGAACACCGCAGTGGAAGATGCCAGGCCGCACTTATTTTTCGAGAAAGGCCATACCCCAACTGCACCGTGAAGTTGAGAGGCAAGTGGTGTCATCTCTTGCGAAGAGCGTTGGGTCAAGGGTACACCTGACCACGGATGCCTGGTCTGCCAAGCACGGGCAGGGCCGCTACATTACCTACACAGCCCATTGGGTGAACCTGGTGGTGAACGATGGCAAGCAGGGTGCAGCGGACCAAATTGTGACACCTCCACGGCTTGCAGGCAGGCCTCCTGCCACCTCCTCTCCTCCTGCTACATGCTCTTCGCTGTCCTCCTGCTCCTTGGCTGAGTGGCAGTTCTCCTCTCCAGCTACACAGCCCCAGCTCCGCAGGGCCTATGCTGCATGCCAGGTACGACGCTGTCACGCCATCTTAGACATGTCTTGTCTCAAAGCGGAGAGTCACACTGGAGCAGCTCTCCTGGCTGCTCTTAAGAAACAGGTGGATGAGTGGCTGACCCCGCACCACCTGGAGATAGGCAGCGTGGTGTGCGACAACGGCAGCAATCTGCTTGCCGCTTTGCATATGGGGAAGCTGACACACATACCCTGCATGGCACATGTCATGAATCTAGTGGTTCAAAGATTTGTGGCAAAGTACCCTGGCTTAGCGAATGTCCTGAAGCAGGCCAGGAAGTTCTGTGGGCATTTGAGGCGGTCTTACACAGCCATGGCACACTTTGCGGAAATTCAGCGCAAAAACAACATGCCGGTGAGACGCCTCATTTGCGATAGCCCGACTCGCTGGAACTCGACCCTGCTCATGTTCTCCCGCCTGCTAGAACAGAAGAAAGCCGTGACCCACTACCTCTACAACTACAGTAGAATGAAACAGTCTGGGAAGATGGGGATGTTCTGGCCCGACAACTGGACACTGATGGAAAATGCATGCAGGCTCATGCGGCCGTTTGAGGAGGTGACCAACCTGGTGAGCCGCAGTGAGGGCACCATCAGCGACTTAATTCCCTACGCTTACTTCTTGGAGCGTGCTGTGCGTAGAGTGGCGGATGAAGCTGTGAATGAGCGTGACCAGGAACCGTTACGGCAGGAACAGGCATGGGACCAATTTTCATCAGACCCAGCTGTTTCCTCAACACCTGCGGCAGCACAGAGGGGGGAGGAGGAGGAAGAAGAGAAGTCGTGTGCAGAAGATGAGTCAGACTCAGAGGATGATGAGCAAGGTGTTTCTTTGGGGGAGGAGGAGGAGGAGGGGACAGCGGCAGGAGAACAACCTCAGCAGGCATCGCAAGGGGCTTGTGCTGCTCAACCTTCCCGTGGTATTCTTCGCGGCTGGGGGGAGGAGGTTGACTTACCTGACGTCACTGAGGAAGAGCAAGAGGAGATGGAGGGTACTGGATCCGACTTTGTGCAGATGTCGTCTTTTATGCTGTCCTGCCTGTTGAGGGACCCCCGTATAAAAAACCTCAAGGGGAATGAGCTGTACTGGGTGGCCACACTACTAGACCCTCGGTACAGGCACAAAGTGGCGGACCTGTTACCAACTCACCGGAAGGTGGAAAGGATGCAGCACATGCAGAACCAGCTGTCAACTATGCTTTACAATGCCTTTAAGGGTGATGTGACGGCACAACGCCAGCAAGGTACCACTGCCACTAATCCTCCTCCCGTGTCCACGCAGTCAAAGACAGGACGCTCCAGCGATCTCATGGTGATGTCGGACATGCGGACGTTCTTTAGTCCAACGCCTCGCCGTAGCCCTTCCGGATCCACCCTCCACCAACGCCTGGAACGGCAGGTAGCCGACTACCTGGCCTTAAGTGTGGATGTAGACACTGCTGTGAACAGCGATGAGGAACCCTTGAACTACTGGGTGCGCAGGCTTGACCTGTGGCCAGAGCTGTCCCAATTTGCCATCCAACTTCTCTCCTGCCCTGCCGCAAGCGTCCTGTCAGAAAGGACCTTCAGCGCAGCTGGAGGCATTGTCACAGAGAAGAGAAGTCGCCTAAGTCACAAAAGTGTTAAGTACCTCACCTTTATCAAAATGAATGAGGCATGGATCCCGGAGGGCTGCTGCCCGCCCCAAGACTAAGTCAGTCCCCGCACACACAGCATCTCTGCCTGCACGCCGTGTGACTGGCTGCCTGGCCTGCCCCAAGAAGACTAAGTCGCTCCCAGTCCCTCCACACAGCATGTCTGCCTGCAGGCCGCTTGACTACCTTCTCCGCCACCACCAACAGGGTCTGGGACTCCAGGCGGATTGCTGAATTTTTTAGGCCGCTGCTAGCAGCGGCCGCTGTAATAATTTTTCTGGTGCGTGTACATGACTGCCTAATTTTTCTGGCTGCACTGCGGGCAGCTGCAACAACAAAAGAAAAGGCATGTACATGCGCCCATTCCTCTTCGTGATCATTACCTTGCCGTGGTGAAGGGGCTTGCGTATCACAATGAAGCAATGACCGGCGCCTAGATGAGTGTCTCGGGGGGCACACCCACGATAATAAGGTCGTTGCCTCATTGTGGTCAGACCAAATTTGATCAGCTGGACAGTTACTGTTCTGTCATTCAGCTACATCAGCCAGGCGACCATATGGGCTGTAAAGCCACCAAAACCTGCACTCTCGCCATGGTGCGCACCAGTCCAGCACGGCCGTCACTACACAAACAGCTGTTTGCGGTGCGTTACACGGTGAGTTTGGTGTGTCAGTGTGAAGCAGTACCTTAATTACACTACCTGATTGATGTATACACATGCAAGATGTTTGAAAGCACTTTAGGCCTGTCATTTAGCATTCAATGTGATTTCTGCCCTTAAAACGCTGCTTTGCGTCAAATCCAGATTTTTCCCGGGGACTTTTGGCATGTATCCCACTCCGCCATGCCCCCCTCCAGGTGTTAAACCCCTTGAAACATCTTTTCCATCACTTTTGTGGCCAGCATAATTATTTTTTTTTTCAAAGTTCGCATCCCCATTGAAGTCTATTGCGGTTCGCGAACTTTAACGCAAACCGAACCTTCCGCGGAAGTTCGCGAACCAGGTTCGCGAACCTAAAATCGGAGGTTCGGCCCAACTCTATTTATAAATACAATAAATAAATACATAATAAAATAGACTAGTCTAGTACTATAAAGCATTGGGGATGTACTTGCACATATTTATCTCATCATATTAAATGTCACTGCAGGGTCTCTTTAAAATATTTATTTAGCAGGTTGCATTTTGAAGTTGTGATTTGCCACTCAAGATGATCAAGTCGCTCATATAGGATTTACCTGACTGGTGAATAAAACAAACCCTGCACAGTTTTCTGCACATTCCCAACGCTAGAATCTCTTGGAGATATAACATTTTGGTTGGCAACTCCTTTTTTCTCCTTTCTGAATCAGAATGCGTTTTGGATAAACTGACCTGTTAAAGAGGAGCTGAAACCTGTTCAAAATATAAGCGTTTCACTTACCCGGGGCTTCTGCCAGCCCCCTGCAGCCAAGCTGTGCCCACGCAGCAACTCACCAATGCTCTGGTCCCACTGGAACTACGCATAGTAGTTTTACGCAGTTACGCTTCGCTAAAGTACGGCTTCGAAATCAAATATTCACTTCGTATGCATTTCGTAGACTACGCGTTAAAATACGCAATTACGCGTATTGCGAAGCATAGTGTATGCGGATGCTTATGCCCATATGCAGAAAATTTTACACATTAATTCCTCTGTAATTGTTTATACCGGGAACTCTTCTATGCGTACATTCCCCTTTCCAATGCGTAAATTTGTAAGAATACAATCTCACATTGAAAATTAGATGCGAGTAACGCATTCGTAGTTCACTACGCAATACACATGTTAACTACGCATAGTGGGTGTAAGCTACGCATAGCGGTACTTCGCTACGCGTAAATTCATAAGCAAAACTCCACCTTCGAACTACGATGCGTAGATGCGATCTACGATGCGTAAATTTGCACTGGCGTAGTTTCTGCTCATCCCTGGTTAGAATTTAGTTTTCAGTACGGGAGAAAAAGTGAGCCACGGAGGGGGAATGGAGGATTGGTCTAGGATGGCAAGGGCACCGGTCGGCTGCAGGGGGCTGGCAAAAGCCCCAGGTAAGTGAAACTCTTATTTTTTAAACAGGCTTCAGTTCCGCTTTAAATGAAAAGGGGAAAAAATAAATCAATACATAGCAAAGTGAGAAGTTAATTAGAAGCAAGATCAAGAAATGATTGATATTTGCCATGTAATTTGTTCATATTGTTTAATCCACTCTTAGCATCTGTACATAATCATCTTTACTACTAGCAGACATGAAAAAACAAACAAACAGCACCCACTGCCATTATCTATAACCACGCCTAACAATGCAATAGGCTAAAAGGTTGTTATTTATAGATATACATATGCACAGAGGGAGATACTGGTTGTTCGACAGTTGGAAGCAGATGTTATTTCCCAATTTCCCATAATGCAACAAGGCTCACAGACAGGAAACTATCAGGACCTAGGTCCTGACATCACACTGTGGGAAGGGTTTCACCACAATATCAGCCATACAGGACCCCCCCCCCTCTCCCCCCGATTAGCTATTCAAAAAAAGGTAAAGATTTCTTGTGGGAAAGGGGGTATCAGCTACTCATTGGAATGAAGTTCAATACTTGGTTACAGTTCCTTTTTAAGTTTTCCTTTGTATTTTTCCTCCAGGGAATTTAATAACACATTTGGTTTTGTTCTATCAATGCAACAGGTCAGAATATATTTTTTTAAACCTATATACATTTATATACATTCAAGCTACTTCATATTTCAGTGAAACCTTCCAGGGCGTTAGCATCAAAGCAATCAATGGGTTAAGATAGATCAGTAGCGTATGTTCCATGACCCCGGAATGCTTTATAAAATGTACTCATTACCATCCGCGCAAGCGAATGAGTAGCTGTGTGCTGCAGCTTAAGCGCTGATGGGATTGTGTGTAAGCCCTAACGTGGCCGAGGTATTTAAATTTTGATTTTTGTAATGGGTTTTGACATGTTTCATTTCCTCCGAGGGAGCACTGGAGACCTCTGAAAGTAAATGTTGCTAAAAAGTCATCAAGCCAGAATATTAAAATGCCATCAAATGAAAATTTCACTAATGCAATCGGCCAGGGCATCAGGTACCAGAGCGAAAAGGGGAGAGGCAAAGGTCCTGATTCTTATAGTGAAACATTATTTGTTCCTCTTCGCTGACTGTTTCTCCAAATAAATTATTTAGAGTCTTATTTCTTTCTCTCGTGGGCCATTTAAAGCCCAATGTCGCTGTGATTTTCTTTCTTTTTTTTTTTAAACAGGAATTCTCTTTGCATTGGTTCCCATAACGTGCCTGCTTTATTCGGCTATACGCTCTTCTGCATCGTGTCAAACCCCATCCATATTAATATTCTGCTGATGGAGTTAATTACTAACCAGTGGGGATGCGTAATGTAAATGCTTAATTCTTGAATAAGCAATCCATAGCAAATAGAGCAGATGCAGACTAGCCTATGGATTGGCTTCTCTATGGTACCATTTAAACTTCAACAAAAAAAGTTTAGTCATTTCTAAAGCCTAAGCTCCCCCTCCCAGATTCTTAATTGTTAGCAAAGGTGGATAGATGAAAATGTTTTTACTCCTAGAACTTCCCTATACATCTATTCCAGTCATAAATGACCTTTGGAAAAGTCAGTCACATGACCAGAAGATCTGCACATAAAGTGTAGAGAACTCAGCCGATTGGAAGTCTCTTCTTCACAGAAACACCATCTGATCTTGTTCAGCTCCTCCCTCAGGTCCCTTACATGATGCAGAGGGAGGAGCTAGGCAGGACCGACTCTGTGTTCAAAGCAATAGATTGGCTGCCTTTTGCCCCCTACTAGCTCCTCCCTAACTACTTCCTGTGTGTGACAATGGAATAGGGTGAGGCATTTGGACAAATCCTTCTTTTCAGTCCACAAACTTTCCTACAGAGTGTAAAGGTGCGTACACACGCACTACTGTAATGCACAACGGGTCTGTCAGACACGCTGTTCTGTGTGTGTGTACAGTCTGTTGGCAGACTGATAAGGCTGTTTCTGAACGATACACTCAGTGGATCATTCAGAAACAGCCTTATCAGTCTGCCTGACAGACTGTACACACGCAATACTGTCGGCAGAACGCCCGCCCAGCGGCAGTGGCTGACGGACCCATCATTAATTACAGTAGTGCGTGTGTACGCACCTTAAATCTCTTCTCAAAATCAAACCTCATCAGAAGAAACAAATAGTACCTGTAACGATTGTGGAATCGTCTCCGTGGTCAGCGCACCAGACGTGCGCTGACGCGACGGATTTCCTCCACAAGCGTATAATTGAGGACACCCAGGCTAAGTGCTATGCACCCGCAGAGGGCAATTCCCACCTGCAGATGGTGCTGTGGAGTGCAGGTGAACACAGCCGCTGCACAGCCACAGATGCCAAGTGGGAATTGTACAGATCCAGGACAAGGTACAATCAGGCAGGGCTGGATAGCCCACAGGGAACAGAGCAAAGGGACAGAACCAATGTGTGCCCACCAAACTAGTCGCCACCCAGCAACGGCAAACACACAACGGCGGAAACGAAGTAGGAAACGCAATCGCAAGAATGGCGATCCAGAAAGACAGATCAGAAGGATCCACAGCACTAGCGCTAGGCAAGTGCGATCCAGGCAGACAGAGTAGCAGAACAGAAGGATCCACAGCACTAGCGAAAGTGACTAGCGTGATCCAGGTACAGAGTAGCAAAACAGAAGGATCCACAGCACTAGCGAAAGTGACCAGCGCGATCCAGGTACAGAGTAGCAGAACAGAAGGATCCTCAGCACTAGCGAAAGTGACTAGCGCGATCCAGGTACAGAGTAGCAGACCAGAAGGATCCACAGCACTAGCGGAAAGTGGCTAGCGCGATCCAAGGAGACAGACCAGAAGAGATAGCTGGTAGCAACCGCTGCACCAGCTATACTCCAAGAACAGAGATCAGAACCATTTCCTGTCGACCACCGCTGGGACAGGACAATAGCAACAGAACAAACAAACAGATAAGCAATCCTAACTGCTCTAAGGAAACCTGCCTAGTGCAGTTTTCCAGGAATTACTCTAAGATAACTTCAACAAGAAGTAGCATGGCTGACACTCTCTAGGAGTGTTTACTACAAACCCTGAAGGAATGACCAGCAAAGGACTGTGGGTAATCCCAACCTTTATACAGCCAGTCATAACAGGAGGCAGGTAGGGGATTTGCATAACGAATGTATGCAAATTCCTCAGCAGCAAGCTGCAATACTGACAAAAAGTCTCTCTTAAAGAGACCTGCAGAATGCAGACCTGAACAGTGGTCAAAAAGCTGCCTGCCTGCGCAGGCAGCTAAGTGAATTCTCACAGTACCTTAATTATTAAATCAACTACATAACAGAATAATGTGTTGGAATTGGACTTTGCGAATTGCGAGGTAACCGAAATCCAACTTGATAATTAGTGGTTAAAATTATTTCAACATTTCCTGTAAAACTAGGTAGAACCCACCACCACCTACATCCTTGTTCCAGGGCTCTGGGGAGCAGCTACCGGGTTGGTGGGGGGCTCGGGCAAATCTGTTAGTTTGCTTAGGTCCCTATTTGGCCTTAATCCAGCTCTGCAAGGTGGGTCTTAGAGCTAGGCACCACCAAGTGGGTCTTAGGGTTAGAAACTACCATGGGGGTCTTAGGGTTGGGAACTACCATGGGGGTCTTAGGGTTAGGCACCGCCAGAGGGGTCTTAGGGTTGGGAACTACCACTGGGGATTTAGGGTTAGGCACCACCGGGGGGGGGGGGGTCTTCAGGTTAGGCATCAACAGGGGGGGTCTCAGGGTTAGGCACCACCAGGCGAGTGTTCTGTGTGAGAGTAGGGAGAGGTTAGGTTATAGTAAAATATTGGTAAGTATTGAAGATATTTTACTATATGAATAATGTAGTATAATGTGAATAAATTAAACAATATTTTATCACTTTTGCTGGTCAACATTTAGTAAACATAAAAACATAGGTTATAGTGGGGAATAGTAGAATATTAGTACCAGAAACTATATTTTACGTCATATCCTGGCACCCATTTTACTAAACAATAACTTTATTTTGTTTATATCTGACACCCTTTTTAACTAGAGCCTTTATTATATGCACACCTAAAAACAATTGTTTATATTGAGCTTTAGCGTTATTTAGCTGTCTTGCACTGAGGTCTATGTAGTCATGTTAGATGTTTGAGCAAAGCAGAGAAAAAAGCAGTAAAAATCCTTCCCGGACCTGAAGCAAAAAGTAATGTCTTCGCATTGTGTGTGATATACTCAGCATCAGAGCGGAAACCGTGCTTGCCAAGCACCGGATATATATACAGTTAATAAAGAATGCTTTTAATGTAGACATTGGAGAACATACACACTTTGTTATATACGAGCTGGAACTTTATGGTTTATAATAGTAATAAACTCAGGACAAATGTAATACCCGCCTGGAAATTGTCCTATACTTTGGTTATTATTGGTTTATTATAAATTCAATAATGGCAGTCAGTCGGCATCCACAGGTCATAACTACTCATATAAGCCTCCTGCTGTCACTGTCTCTTTTCATGGCTCTTATTGGGCTATTGATGGATCTATAAGAATTGATGGCCTATGCCTTTACTTTACTGAAGCTAGATGTGGGAGAAGATAATAAGGGGGGTGATTTGTGTGTTACAGTGAGTGCTGCCATGCCAGGAGAGCGGGGAAGGTTCACCTCTCCTTACATTAATCACAGAACTACAATCATCATATGTATCATATCATGGATATGTACCTTATAACAGTTAGTGTGAGCAATCAAGCCAGTTAAATAAGACTTATGCAAGTTTATTAGTATTCATTTTATTAAAAAACAGGAGCATTCAAAATTGTTCAAGCTTCATAATTATCTGCGCCCCTATAGTTACCCTATAGTTTTCCTTGATTCCTGTCTTGGCCACCACCATTACTTGGACAGGAAATGGGGGGGGGGGGGATAATTAACCTTGCAGTCCAAAATTATCATTATTATTATCAAGATTAATTTGAGCTGTACTGTGCTGTGTAAACAATGCAGAAAATCTTCACCTGTATCAAGGGGGGCAGCAGAGAACTTTCTCTACTTTCTTTGCACATTAATTGCTTAATTACAAGACAATCTGATATGTTGTCCTGCTACTGGAGTGTTAATCGATTATGTTTAGTACAGTATTGCCTTCCAATAAAATTAGACCATTCTTTTTTTGTTGCTGTATTTTATATTTGTCTTTTGTTGTCTTTAATGTTTTAAAGCAAATCATTTTGAGTTTCATACCACATTAAAGATTTGTGCTTTTTTTCTGGTATCCATTTATGCTGATATAGATCATGTCTACATACGCTAAAATCTGAAAGATTGGATTTAGAATTGGAGGCATGATGAGAACACAGTGGGATAACTACTGGGATAGCAGCAGTTATAGTGGTGGTGGTGGTGGGGGGGAGGCTGTTGCCAAGAGGGGCCCATATTAGTCATTCTAATACAGGTCCTCTCATGCTACTGTATGCTTATCCCCCTACCGCAGAGAAGCACAGTGGTAGGCTTTAGGAGAAGAATTTTACCCTTTTCATCAC
Source organism: Hyperolius riggenbachi (assembly GCF_040937935.1). NCBI lineage: Eukaryota > Metazoa > Chordata > Amphibia > Anura > Hyperoliidae > Hyperolius > Hyperolius riggenbachi. The sequence continues at coordinate 154,845,438 of NC_090648.1, read as the reverse complement.
TAGCAAACAATTTATTGCAGGCTACACCTTCTCATCCCAAATTCCCAATGCTTGTTAAGTAGAGATAAACAAAAGCTCTCATTGCACGTTAAATTTCATGAACATAACAAAAACACCCCAAAACACAGTTTCAATCTGAAATGCATTATTGCTAAATTAGCATAATGTAAAGTTTCAAAGTATATTGCTGTGGAGAGTTAATAATTATTTACTTACTAGTAGACCTAAGCCCGTTTAAAAACGGGCTCTAGATCTGTGTTCCTGGGCGCGCGTGCGTGCGCCACCCGCCGTGCATGCACCCGCCTGCTTACCTGCCGCCGCCCACTCACCCACCGCCGCATGCGACCGCCGCCCACTCACCCGCCGCACATCCGGCTGCCTGCTAACACGCCGCCCGCTACACTCCCTGACCCCGTCCCCGGCCTCTTTTCTCTGTGTCCATGCTGCGCACATGCGCACTGCCTTGCAGCACGGACAACGCTACACAGAGACAGGTGTCCGCAGCATGGACACTTGTCTCCTATTATAGAGGATGTTTTTTTTCCATAGGGAACAAGGGCAGCAAGAATTCCACTTCTGGTATCATCATTGTGTCCCACTCTGTAACAGTTACTACCCCCCACCTCTGTGTCACCTACACCATGCATTGGAGCAAGGCAGTATAGTTACCTTAGCACTGTATGGACCCAATCTCTGGTTCCTCGCACAGTCAACACTTCTGTCCTTTTTTCATTGTGTGCAGCATGATGTCACTTGCGGATTCACCATCTGTCATTCATCCACCTCTTGCCACACAAGCTTTGAAGGTTATTGTATGTTGATCGATGTGTGACATCACTCTATGCATGCTGAGAAGTGTCTTTCATGTCAACTAACCTAAGCTGTGGAGACTGGTGCAAGGCCAAGTGCAGTGCAGTTTCTAGGATAAAAAACACCCAGGGTGTGGGCGTAAAAATTGCGCCTCCCCCCCCCGAGCAAGGTATGGGTGCCTGCAGTATAGGTTAGCCAGGTCTAGTTGCACTTAGTATAGGTCCCCCCAGTATAGGTAGCCAAGAATAGGTTCCCCAGTATAGGTAGCCAGGCATACAGTAGGTGAGCCAGTATAGTTGCCCCCGCTATAGGTTAGCCAGGTAGGTGCCTCCAGTATAGGTAGCCAATATAGTTGCCCCCAGTATAGGTTAGATAGGCAGGCGCCCCCGATATAAGTTAGATAGGTAGGTGCCCCAGTACAGGTTAGCTAGGTGGGTGCCTCTAATATAGGTAGCCAGATTAGTTGCCCCCAGCATAGGTTAGATAGGTAGGTGCCCCCAGTATAGGTTATTTAGGTAGGTGCCTGCAATATAGGTAGCCAGTATAGTTGCCACCTGTATAGGCTAGCTAGGTAGGTGCCCCCAATACAGGTTAGATAAGTGCCCCTAGTGTAGGTTAGATAGGTAGCTGCCCCCCCGGTATAGGTTAGATAGGTAGGTGCCCCTCAGTATAGGTTAGATAGGTAGGTGCCCCCCAGTATAGGTTAGATTAGGTAGCTGCCCCCTAGTATAAGCTAGATTAGACAGGTGCCCCCCAGTATAGGTTAAATCAGGTAGCTGCCCCCCCCCCCCACAGTATAGGTTAGATAGGTAGGTGCCCCCCAGTATAGGTTAGATTAGGTAGCTGCCCCCCAGTATAGGTTAGGTAGGTGCCCCCCAGTATAGGTTAGGTAGGTGCCCCCCAGTATAGGTTAGATAGGTAGCTGCCCCCCAGTATAGGTTAGATTAGGTAGCTGCCCCCCAGTATAGGTTAGATAGGTAGCTGCCCCCCAGTGTAGGTTAGATTAGGTAGCTGCCCCCCAGTGTCGGTTAGATAGGTAGCTGCCCCCCGGTGTAGGTTAGATAGGTAGCTGCCCCCCAGTGTAGGTTAGATTAGGTAGCTGCCCCCCAGTATAGGTTAGATTAGGTAGCTGCCCCCCAGTATAGGTTAGATAGGTAGCTGCCCCCTAGTGTAGGTTAGATTAGGTAGCTGCCCCCCCCCCCGCAGTATAGGCTAGATAGGTAGGTGCCCCTTAGTATAGGTTAGATTAGGTAGCTGCCCCCCAGTATAGGTTAGGTAGGTGCCCCCCAGTATAGGTTAGGTAGGTGCCCCCCAGTATAGGTTAGATAGGTAGCTGCCTCCCAGTATAGGTTAGATTAGGTAGCTGCCCCCCAGTATAGGTTAGATAGGTAGCTGCCCCCCAGTGTAGGTTAGATTAGGTAGCTGCCCCCAGTGTCGGTTAGATAGGTAGCTGCCCCCCAGTGTAGGTTAGATAGGTAGCTGCCCCCCAGTGTAAGTTAGATTAGGTAGGCGCCCCCCAGTATAGGTTAGATAGGTAGCTGCCCCCCAGCGTAGGTTAGATTACGTAGCTGCCCCCCCAGTATAGGTTAGATAGGTAGCTGCTCCCCAGTGTAGGTTAGATAGGTAGCTGCCCCCCAGTGTGGGTTAGATTAGGTAGGTGCCCCCCAGTATAGGTTAGATAGGTAGCTGCCCCCCAGCGTAGGTTAGATTAGGTAGCTGCCCCCCAGCGTAGGTTAGATTAGGTAGGTGCCCCCAGGATAGTTTAGATAGGTAGCTGTCCCCTATAATGGAGGGGGGAGCCGGAGCTGCGGGGAGGGCAGCCCGACCTCTCCCTCCCTCTCCCGGGCGCCCTCCGTGCTCCCCTCTCAGATGCATAGTCAGTGAGCAGGCAGGAAGCGCTATTTACAACTCACCTGCCTGGCTCCAAGCGCTGCTCTCTCGCCGCCGGCCTTTTCCTCTCTGTATACATGCTGATACACACGCTGCTTCCGGCTAAACAGGAAGCAGTGTGTGTATCAGCATCTATGCAGAGAGAGGAGACCAGCGGCGAGAGAGCGGCGCTTGGTGCCAGGCAGGTGAGTTGTAAACAGCGCTTCCTGCCTGCTCACTGACTATGCATCTGAGGGGGGAGCACGGAGGGCGCCCGGGACAGGGAGGGAGAGGTCAGGCTGCCCTCCCCGCGGCTCCCGCTCCCCCCTCCATTATAGCGCCCCCCTCCCAACAGCGCCCCGGTGGCGACGCGCCCCGCACGGCTCTAGAAACGGGCCTGGCCAAGTGACTATGCCAACATGCTCCAATGCAAACATTGTTTGGGGGCTTAAATTGGGAGGGCCCTTACACTTTTCCACGGTATTGTAACTGACTTGTAAAACAAGTGCCTGACCTGCAACAGATCCACACCTCTTTCCATTTTTTTTTTAAATAGGCTCATACCCGATATGTTTTAATAGGCAAGCAGCAGCATCTACTTACTATATACATTATGAAGAAGTAAATCATTATTTCATAAATTAGGAATTATTCTTTGTAATTTGCTGCTGCTCATCAAAGCATGAACCAGCCCACTCCATTGTTTCTGGTGTTGATATAACCATTAATTTGAGGGCCCAATTCCACTTGACTTGAATTGCTGCATTTACACGCATGCAAATTGGACAGGGAAACGCAGCCTATTGAAATCAATAGGCTTCCATCCAATTTGCATGTGGGGGCGAAATCGTACTGCATACAGCAAAAATACGCATCGTGCATCTAGCAAGTGCTGGCACAATGGAAACAAGCCCTAAAGGTTTACTGTAACTATTATTTGTGCTATAGACAACTATTGCCTAAAAAACATTGCTGCTTGCTCAGACCTTCTTCTTCACGGCAGTACTTCTGCTTGCTGAGACCCTCTTCTTCTTCACGGCAGTACTCCTGCGTGTGTGTATGGTCTGCAGCTGTGCAGTAGCACAAAGCAGCTTGTGCATGGAGGAAAAAGCCATTCACAAATGACTCAGTGCTATGCACAGACCATACTCGCGCATGCACACTACAGCCACGCTTGTACATGGACGCAAGCATGGCCATGAAAATATATCCAAAAGCATTTGTCAGATATGTTCAGAGGGACCATGCGCGGAAATGGTGGACTCAAAGAAAGCTTCCTGCTAGAGGTAAGTATAGAACTTAAAAAAAAAATCATTTCACATTCTTTTTAAATTATAAACATCATAATGTCAGTATGAATGGTGTCAATTGATAACAAAAACAATAGAAATTGATATTTCTATTTTTATTTTATTGCTGTCACTATCAGAAATTAATGATATTTGCAGAAATGGCAACCGCGTGTGCACAAAAGGATGATGCATACACACGGTAAACTCCAGTTTATATATGGGCGTTAAACAAACTATGGATTCAAGTGAACTACACCCACACTCCTGTGTCCAGATGTAAGTGAGCCAGATGACTCATTTTTCTAAAAACATACCGTACGCCTACTCTCTGTAAGCATCTAGATTGTGGGCTAATCATCTCAAGAGTTTCTGCACAAGTTATCTCCCACATATTCTTAATAATCTTGTATGGCTGTTATCACTTCTCAGAAGTGAGGCAACATTTGCCAGCCCCAACCACAAGGCCAAATTAACCCACCTACAAATAATAGTTCAGTTATCCTGTGCTAATTATGAGACAAGCTAATTTCTATGGAAAGTCCTCCATAGAACAGTCCTCCATAGAATACTGGCCTCGATTCATCAAGATTTATTGAATCAATTACCAACTGCTTAGTAAAATACCAAACTCAATAAGTTGATTTCAGGATTCATCAAAGTTATCTACAGCTGTTAGCGAGCATTCGGTAATCATTCGGTAATGATGCGATAAAACGGAAGAAAGTGCAATTCATGAAAATGAAAGCGGGCGTGGTTTAGCGTTAAATTTAGGATTAGTTATCTCCTTCACTGCTCTGTCGTTATTCCTGTCAGATCATTGCTGACAGAGAAGATGGAGCCATTTGAAGTGGTTATATAAGTATCAGCTGAGAGTGATTCAAAGGTGCAGAAGGGCAAGAATAAAGTCTAGAACCATATCAATTTGCAAGAGAATTGATTTATTTGCTATACCAGGACATCTGCATTTCTTTTGAATCATCTTGTAAGAGAGCACAGGCAGTGCCAGGGTTAACTAAATTGCTAGCTGCACTATATTTTCTCAGAAAAGGCTCCTATCAAGCAGTAGCTGGCGAAATTGTGGGATTGTCCCAAGCCACTTCCAGAATCCTGGTCCAGGTGTTAAGCCCTATTCAGAATGTTGCTACGAGGTGTTCAAAGGACTGCCTTTTACCCACAATTCCATGGGAATCTTATGGCCTTGTGTTAAATTACTGCTGTAAAATGGAAATATGGACACGTTATGGTTACCGCATTGTTATCGATATTTTATCGAATGTGGAAAAACCTTAATGAATACAACTAGAAATTGATAAACTTCCAATTCGGTAATTTAACGAACTGGAAAAAGTTATCGCAAAGACAATGATGAATCGAGGCCAAAGATTCTTAAAGCGCAGTGATGATCGTAATCAGCTAATTACAATTACGCTAAATTTCACGTAAATTTTTGCAATTACGTGTATACATAATTACGATTTGTACATTCAATTGATTTTGTATAGTCATGCATATTTAGTGTAATTTTTGCGTAAAATTTCGCATAATTTTCGTGTTATTTTGTGCCGAATTTGGCAATGAATAGCAGAGTCCCCATACATGCTATTTACACCAAGTTTGCTAAATAAGTTAAGGAGAACAGTGGGTACAAGTCAGAAAATTAATTTTCCAAAAAGACCTTCTAGTTTTTGAGAAAATCGATTTTAAAAATACAAAGAAAAAATGGTTTTTAAACTAAAAAAAATGCATTTTTAAAATCAATTTTCTTAGGAACTATAAAGTCTTTTTGAAAAATTATTTTTTTTACTTGTACCCACTATTCTGCTTAATATATGTATCAATTTTGGTTGCAATAGCATGTATCGGAGCTTTGCTATTAACCGCTAAAGTCGGTACGAAATTATGCAAAATTTTGCGAAAATTACACAAAAATGTACACGAAATTATTAAATATTGCTATTACATATGAAATTAATTATGATTTTCTGTGAAATTTCGCATTATGATTACGATGTGTAATTGCGAATTCCGATGCAAAATTTCAGCCCACCACTGTTAAAGCATAACTCTAGTCCTCAAAATAGAATAGTATTGTTTTCTATGTGTCAAAGCAGAAATCCAACAGCCTGCTATTATTAGAAATCGTTTTCATTATATTCTAAATTTTAAAGTCCATATTCCTGTATGAGTACTCTCTTTTTCGACCTGACACAGTTTCCTTTTTCCATAGCATCATTTAGAGTGTAGTCAGATCAATGCATTTCTTTTCTTCTCTCTCTCTTTACTACGTCACTCAAATCTGACAAATCCTCAGAGATGGTTTATGTATAATAATGTTATGATTAGAGCTTTGTAAAGTACTGGCAAACAATTGATAAGGGTGGGAGCAAATGCATAATTGTTATGAAATGTAGAGATTTAGTACAGTGTTTCTGACATCATAAAATGGGGATTATAAGCAACAGAAATAATCATCTATTGTAGATCTATTTCCCTTTTCAATCTCATGTGTTCTCTATTTACCTATAGAAATACCTATGACGATGCTGTGATAGCGAAACTGGTTGGTTTGGAGATTGGCAACAATAGTTTTTAACATTGACAAAACACTTTTTACTGCTATGGGTTCCCCTAACCACTTCGCATCTAGACTAGAGATGGCCCGAACGGTTCGTCGGTGAAAGGGAACCGGCAAACTTCGGTGGTTCGCGATCGCGGAGAACCGCAAACTTTTCCGGAAGTTCGATTCGCCCCATAGTACATCATTAGGGTCAACTTTGACCCTCTACATCACAGTCAGCATGCACATAGTAGCCAATTAGGCTACCGTCCCTCCTGGAGCCCCTCCCCCTTATAAAAGGCAGACAGCGTCAGGCATTGAACTCACTCGTGTGCCTGCAGTAATTAGAGAAGGGAGAGCTGCTGCTGCAGAGAGAGCAATAGGGAAAGCTTAGTTAGGCTCTTGTAGGCTTGTTAGCTTGCTCCTTGCTGATTCTTATTGCTAAAAAAGCACCCCTCGACAGCTCTTTTGAGAGCTAAGCTTGTTCTTGTGATCTATTTTTTTTTTGTGTGTCCCACTGACACTTGTGTTGCATAGACAGCCTTGGTAATTCCTACTGTGTCACTGCCAGGCCCAGCACATTCAGTGACTACCTGTGTGTGTGACAGACAGCTGCACATTTGTAATCCCAATCACTGCACCTGTTCCCTGTTGAGTGCACCTACCTACCTATACCTATGTGAGAGAATGCATAGTTAATACCACCAGTCATTGCACCTGTTCACGGTCCCTGTATGTGTGTGTGTGTGACAGGCAGCTGCACATTTGTAATCCCAATCACTGCACCTGTTCACTGTTCAGTGCACCTACCTACATATACCTACGTGAGCGCATGCATTGTTAATACCACCAGTCATTGCACCTGTTCATGGCACCTGTGTGTGACAGGTGTACTTGTGTAATTCCAATCACTGCACCTGTTCACAGTTCAGTGTACCTACCTACCTACCTACGTGGGCACAAGCAGTGTAATATATCACCAGTCATTGCACCTGTTCACAGTACCTGTGTGTGACAGCTGCACATTTGTAATACCTATCCCTGCATACCTGTTCACTGCAACTGTGTGAGCGCATGCTGTTTAGTATACCTGTCCGTACATACCTGTTAACTGCACCTGTGTGACAGCTGCACATTGTATTGTAATGCCAGTCACTGCTACCTTTCACTGCACCTATGTGACCGCATGCTGTTTAGTATACCAGTCCGTGCATACCTGTTAACTACATCTGTGTAACCGCACATTGTTGTACCAGCAGTCACTACAACCTATTCACTCCACCTGTGTAATCGTACATTGTATTAGTCAAGTCAGTGCATACCTTTCATTTCATCTCCCCCAATATGGACAAAACAAGAGACAGAGCCAGAGGCAGGCCACCTGGCAGGTCTGTCCGAGGTCGCACTGTCATGATTTTGTACGGCCCTCGACCAAAGTACAGTGTTCAGAAGAAGGCACGTGCTATCAACCCCCAATATTGTCAGGACATAGTTGACTATTTAACACAGAACACCTTATCTTCCTCAGCTTCCGCACGGAAGCGTGACATATCTTCCTCCTCCTGCTCTGATTCTGGCACCCCACTTAACACTCCGTCTGCAGCCATCACCAAAGTGCCATCATCACAGGGCTCAGCGGTGTGGATTTTTTTTGGTGTGTCTGCCTCAGATGAGAGCAATGCCATCTGTACTCTCTGCCACCAAAAACTGAGCGGTGGAAATACCAAGACCCGCGTAGGGACAACTACCTTATGAAGGCACATGATTATAAAGCACAAACTGCAATGGGATGACCACTTGAGGAAAAGCAGCACACAAAAGCAAAGCCACACACCGCAGTGGAAGATACAAGGCCGCAATTATTTATTAAAAAAGGTGATACCTAAACTGTACTGTGATGTTGAAAGGCAAGTGGTGACATCTCTGGCACACAGCGTTGGGTCAAGGGTCCATCTGACCACGGATGCCTGGTCTGCAAAGCACACTCAGGCCTGCCCGAAGACTAAGTCAGTCCCCACACACAGCATCTCTGCCTGCAAGCCATGTGACTGCCTGCCACAAGACTAAGTCAGTACCCACACAGCATCTCTGCCTGCCGGCCGCTTGACTGTCTTCTCCGCCAGCAGCAACAGGGTCCTGGACTCCAGGCGGATTCCTGATTTTTTAAGGCCGCTGCATAAGCAAAGCTAAAACGCTGCATCCTCACGGCAGAAAGCTGTTTAGAAACCCCCCAAATCCCCTGGGCTAAATGTGGGGATTGCTTACTAGTAGAGGCAGAGCTTAGGGCTGTAGCTCTGCCTCTACTCGCATCAATCCCCGCTGATCGCCGCCTCTCCCCGCCCCTCTCAGTCTTCCTACACTGAGTGGGGTGGGGAGAGGCGGCAATCAGCAGTGATTGATGCTAATGGAGGCAGAGCTACAGCGCTAAGCTCTGCCTCCCTGGGAAGCAAAATCCACGACCAAGAAAGTTGTGGATTTTTGCCCTGGTATTTAGGAGGTTTCTAAACAGCTTTCTGCTGCGGAGATGCAGCTTTTTAGCTTGGCTTATAGTGCCGAAGTTAAATGTTGAATAAAAAGTGGGATTTTAAGAGGCTTCACTGTTTCTTTAAGAACCACGTACTGTAATTGTACACCGTGGTTCTCAGTGTTACCTGTGTATTTTACCTAAATAATCTGAAACTATGGTAAGAATTCTTCTGAGATTCTGTAACAGAGGCAACACATGCAATGGAATGCATTGACCCATCTGTCAACAAGGGACCACAATTGTTTTTAATTCACCCCTTGAGTGTGTTTTCATCATAAACAAGAATACAGTTTACAGAAAAATATGAAACACTAGCATGCTTCAGAATTGTTTTCCCATATTTAATGGTATCTGCTCAGATGTAATAAAAGGGATACAGTCCATTAGGCTCAAGCACATTTGCTTCCATAATTTTATCTTTGTTTAATTGAATATTTAATTATAATAAATATGAGAGTAATTTTCGAAGTGCATATGTAACACACCCGTGGGTGTTGGCTGTGCAATAATGACAGGATTCACCTCTTTCTGTATGCTGAGGACCCCAGGAAGGCTGATATAACACAGATTCCTTTTTAACTCTTAGACAGCCTCCGAAAAACTTTCATGGAAACTGGAAGCGAGAGGTATATGGATGGTAGCAGGAAAAAAGGGCGCCGGCTGAGGGTGGATGAAAAGGGCGCCGCCATAGCCTTTAAACTAAAGCCATCATCGTTAATACGACAAAAAAGCAGAAAAGAGGGCGCATCGGTAAATATCGTTAACAACATTAGAACATTAAAGTTTTTGAAGTATGTTGTCCTTTTAGAAGCTTGCAACATTATAGTTTTTATCATATTATTTTGTTTATATGTACAGATTTTAAGTTATTCAAAATATTATCGTTTCTATGTGGAAAAGGGTGTTTCTGCAGAGGGAGTGGTTAGGGTTAGGCAACACCAGGGTGAGTGGTTAGGGTTAGGTACCACCTGGGCAGCGATTAGTTTTAGGCAACACCAGGGGTGGTGGTGGTTAGGGTTAGGCACCACCAGAGGGGTGGTTAGGGTTAGGCACCACCAGGGGAGAGTTCTGTGTGAGAGTAGGATTGGGTTAAGCTGTATTGTTGAATTATGAATTGATTTTTAACGTTAATATCTTTTTGCTATTATTTCCTGACAACAATGTTTATCGTTATCAGATTTTTTCATCCACCAACGCCATTTTGTTATCCAGCCAGGCCCTTTATTCACGGCGACCTTTTTTCATGCATGTATATAGATGGTGTTGTATTTATTTCCTTTGCCTGGCAGACCTGCTGGTTATTCTGGCATCAGCAATGTTAGAATCACACACCTGAAACAAGCATGAGGCTAATACAGTTAGATTTTCTGCATGCTTATTCGGGGTCTATGCCAAAAAGTATTAGAGGCAAAGGATCAGCAGGACTGCCAGGTAACTAGCACTGTTCAAAATTAAATAAATATGTCAGCTTCGATATCCCTCTCACTTGAGGTCTCCTTCAAAGGACAACTCAAGTGAGTTGGATATGGAGGCTACCCTATTTATTTTCTTTTAAACAATGCACATTGCCTGGCTGTCGTGCTGATCCTCTGTCTCTAATTCTTCTAGTCATAGACCCTGAACAAACATTCAAATCTGATATTTGACGCAAGTTTTACTGGCTTCAGGTAAGTGATTCTGACATTACTGATGCCTGAAAGATCAGCAGGATGCCTGGCAATTGGTATGGTTTAAAGTACCCCTGAACCACAAGTATTTTTTTAAAATACATCTGGTTTTTTTTGCTGCAGGTGCTGTGACCATGTCACAGCACAAACCTCACAATTATTTGCTCCCTGGTGTCCCCACACTGCTGCTCCGTAATCTTCGACTTTCATTGGAAAGCTGATGCTGTGGAGAGGCAGTTTATCCCCAGCACTGCCTCTATGATCTTCTCTCTGCTTTGCTCGTCCGTGTTTAATAGCATTATAATTACTGCTCCAAATGCATGTCCCTGCCGACTCCAAATGCACGTCCCTGCCGACTCCAAATGCGCGTCCCTGCCGGCTCCAAATGCGCGTCCCTGCCGGCTCCAAATGCGCAGTCATATTTTAACTGCCTCACAGCTCTCACTAAGCAGGAGAGCTGTGAGCATGTGTCCGCAACGCGTAGCCAGAGCAGGGAACAACCGGCTACACTAAAGAACAGAGACGCTCAATGTGTTGCAGAAGTTGGCGCTGACCCGGAAGTACTTAGGAGGTCAGCGCCATTACTGTGTGCGTGACAAAATTAGAGAATGTAATTACAGTGGAACGGGAGACCTGGCGTGCCAAATAGGACAGCGAGAGAGATCCTAAGTGGGTAAGTATTTCTCATTGGTTTTTTACTTCACAGGTGATTTATATGGGTTCAGGAGTATTTTAAATGGAAATAAATATGGCAGCCTGCATATGCCTCTCACTTCAAGCATCCTTTAATAAACATTTGCAGCAAAGTACTAAAGCTTACTTATATGGTAAAAAAAAGGCTTTGCTGTCTTTCACTGTCTGTATTTTCTGTGTCTCTGAAAATAGCAAAATCTCTGTACCATAGTTGTTCTTTCTTCCCTTAGAGCTACCCATATAGAGGTCAGTAGCTGCCAAGGCTTGCAAGTGACCCAACCGCCATCAAATGGAATCAATCAAGGATTTGAGGTCACTTATCACCTTGTTTAGCTCAGTTTGAATCACATTTTGTTTGATACTTTCTATATAAATACTAAATAATAATAATAGCATTGTGATTTAGTGGGGAAGCACAGTGGCTTAGTGGTTAGCACTCTCACTGTGCATAGCTCGGTCGCCAGTTTGAATCAGAATATGTATGTTCTTCCCATGTCTGTGTGGGTTTCCTCCAGGAATTCTGGTGTCCTTCCACATCCCAAAAACATACACATAAGTTCATTGTCTTCTCCTAAAATTGGTCCTAGACTACAATACATACACTACACAAAATGTATATATGACTATAATAGGTATTAAACTGTGAGCCCCTCTGAGGGACAATCAATATATACTCTGTACAGCACTGCGGCATATATAAATACTAAATAATAATAATAATGTCTGTGCATCGTTATAATGTCCAAATCTATATAAGTTGTTCTTTTAAGATTAATTTTAGCATACAGCATGGGAACCTAAAATTTAAGGAGTGTATGTATAAGGACTAACCTCCTAATGAACAACTTGTGGAAAATATAAGAGATTATTCAACATTGAACAGTATGTTTAATTGGTAACCCCGTTCAGTAGGTCAAAGAGCCTCTAATTGATAAAAGATGCAACCTCCATAAGTAGCCTTCTTTAACAACATTTGAAATTCTGTTTCTGAGACTATGAAGTTATAGCTTATATCGTTGATAAAAGATTATCAATTTAGCAAAATATTTAGTAAAAACCTTCATAAAAGTCTTAAAAATGGTTAATAATGTAGAAATTGGTATTCAATACATTCACATGTAAAATCAACAAACAAAAATACACATGGTTGCACCTAAACTGATCTAAAAATAGATACATTCATTAATTATGTTAAGTTAACGCGGAACTGTAGATAGAAAATAAACACATTGTTTCACTTACCTGGTGCTTCCCCAAGCCCCCAGCAGCTGTCCTGCCGTTCCTGCCCGAGCCTCTGTTCTTCCGCCGCCGCTCCGTCCCGTACCTCGACTTGTAAGTCGAGGCCAGCGGAGCCCTGCCAAGCGTATCCTCTCTTCATGTTCCCCTCTGCAATAGCGGGAAACGCGAACAAAGGATACGTGTGGCCAGAGACGCGCAGGCGCAGTGGCCCGGCGGCGAAACCAAAAGTAGCTGGCGGCGGGAGAACGGAGGCTCATCGAGAAGCAGCACAGAACAGGACGGCTGCTGGCTGCTTGGGGAAGCCCCAGGTAAGTGAAACAATGTGTTTATTTTCTATCTACAGTTCCGCTTTAAAATATTTTACAGTAAAAATAAAATTGATGTGTACGTCATTCATTGAATCAACTATCCTTATTCATTTATCTATATGGACTTTTCACATATTGTTAGGGCTGGTCGGAAATGCCAATTTACAATTCCGACAAGATTTCCACAAATGTTGATTAACGGTACCACGGCATACCGACAGTAATCCGATTTCTGACATATGGTAAAAAGTTTTTTTTTTTTTTTTTACGGAATCTGTAAGACCTTCCACATGTGTGTAACAATTACGGCTATCCGAAAAATATTTAAGATTTTGTAACAAAGCAACACTTTACAGTACAGCATACTTCTGAATAGTCTAATTGGCTAAATACTTCAGAGTCAGAAGTATTGGACTAATCAGAGAACACAGAATTATTTCCTTGGAGATTGGATTACTGCAGTAATTTTTTACCAATTACAAGACTCGGATACTACCAATTTTTTTAGAATCTTGTGATTGGCTTAAAGTTTCAGAGTTATTTCAATTTCTGCTGTAAAAGACCGCATTCTCTGATTGGTCCAATACCACCAAGTATTTCCAAATTACGATTCCTGTGATTTGCCTAAAAACGGAAATTGTAGGTAAATCACAGGACTGGTCCAATGCTGTCCATTTCTGCGATTGGCCTAAAATTTCCGAGTTGTGCTAATGCACAATACCAATAGATTTCCATTTTCCAAAAAGCGATTTGTGATTACCATTGTGGAAAGCCGACTTCCAATCAGAAAATTAGAAATCAGCATTCCCTGGAATTTTTTTGACTATTCCTTCATATTATAGCATACATAATTGCATAAGTATAGTTAAAGGGGAACTTCAGCCTAAACAAACATACTGTCATCAAGTTATATTAGATATCTTAATTAGAATAGATAGGTAATATAATCTCTTACCCACCCTGTTGTAAAAGAACAGGCAAATGTTTGTGATTCATGGGGGCTGCCATCTTTTTGGTTGAAAGGAGGTGACAGGGAGCATGAGACACAGTTCCAACTGTCCTGTGTCCTGATCAGCCCTTCCAGCTGCACGCACTAGGCTTCAAATGTCAAATTCAAAATGTAAAGAAAAAAAAAATTGCACCAAAACAGCAGAACGAGAACAACAAAATCAGAAATCCCATCATGCTTTGCACAGCATCAGGGGAAAAAAGCCCGGGCAGTTTTCTTCTGTGCAGCTAAAAATGAGGCTTGCATAAGAGAAACAAAGTTCTGATGCTGTGTAACTGTTCAAGAAACACAAAACCTTTTCAGTGCTGCTGAGTATATTTTTAGTCCGGAGGTTCACTTTAATATACAAGAACAATATTCAGATTTGAAAGCCTGACTTCCACTTGTATACAAGGTCTGACTTCCACTTGTATACAAGGTCTGACTTCCACTTGTATACAATCCATTTTCCTTTTATAATAGAATAAATAGTCTATTCATTTTACCTAGTCTACTTCCATTTTGTAAGAAAACAATCAAAATCATAGTACTCATTTGCCTTTAATACTTATAAAAATGAAAATGCAAAGATGAAAGAAAATATCAGTTATCATAACAAGGTTAAAATGTTTATTTTCTGTGTAATTTATATTCCCCTTTTCTCAGCATTTTGATGTTTTATTAAATTATTAAATCCAAAGGATTACTATGGATACGATCATTTCTTAACATATGGATGTAGCCTTGGGTGAATTAATACAATAGTTATTCTATTATAAGATGAAAATGGATTGTACAGTACAGATGTGGAGGTCTAACCTATTGCCTATTGCTTACTTACCATTGATTTCAATATTGTTCTCACACTATGCATTACCTTTATTTATGTAATTAAATATTATTTAACAGGTTCATAGTCTGGATAGAGATTAATGAATGAGTGCAGTTCATTCATTTATTTATGTATTCATTTTATTTTCATTCTATTACATTCCAATTTAATTACCTAATTAATTTTTGAACAGTTTGACTTGCATATATTTATTGTTTATTTTACATATTCATTTATTATATGTTTTTCTCTACAGTATTCATTATTATTCTAGATTTTAGCAAGGGTTTTTGCTAAATATTTACATCTTAATCCTATATAGATATGGGCTATGACATGGTATTCTAAAAAAAAAATTGCATTTTTAATATTGCTGAAGCAAGGATTGCTAAGCATTACATCTGTCATTGGTGATAGATACCAGTATATTAATGTACTGTTTGGTGATTTCTGTGGCTTGCAAAAGTATTCGGCCCCCTTGAAGTTTTCCACATTTTGTCATATTACTGCCACATACATGAATCAATTTTATTGGAATTCCACGTGAAAGACCAATACAAAGTGGTGTACACGTGAGAAGTGGAATGAAAATCATACATGATTCCAAACATTTTTTTTTACAAATAAATAACTGCAAAGTGGGGTGTGCATAATTATTCAGCCCCCTTTGGTCTGATTGCAGTCAGTTGCCCATAGACATTGCCTGATGACTGCTAATGACTAAATAGAGTGCACCTGTGTGTCATCTAATGTCATTACAAATACAGCTGCTCTGTGATGGCCTCAGAGGTTGTCTAAGAGAATATTGGGAGCAACAACACCATAAAGTCCAAAGAACACACTAGACAGGTCAGGGATACCGTTATTGAGAAATTTAAAGCAGGCTTAGGCTACAAAAATATCTCCAAAGCCTTGAACATCCCACGGAGCACTGTTCAAGCGATCATTCAGAAATGGAAGGCGTATGGCACAACTGTAAACCTACCAAGACAAGGCCGTCCACCTAAACTCACAGGCCGAACAAGGAGAGCGCTGATCAGAAATGCAGTCAAGAGGCCCATGGTGACTCTGGATGAGCTGCAGAGATCTACAGCTCAGGTGGCGGAATCTGTCCATAGGACAACTATTAGTCATGCACTGCACAAAGTTGGCATTTATGGAAGAGTGGCAAGAAGAAAGCCATTGTTAACAGAAAGGCATAAGAAGTCCCGTTTGCAGTTTGCCACAAGCCATGTGGGGGACACAGTAAACATGTGGAAGAAGGTGCTCTGGTCAGATGAGACCAAAATGGAACGTTTTGGCCAAAATGTAAAATGCTATGTGTGGCAGAAAACTAACACTGCACATCACTCTGAACACACCATCACCGCTGCAAGACCTGTGTGTATAACCAGGACTTCCTATCTATGGGCTGTTAGGCTCCCTTTTCTCTCATCCTCACTCTAGAAACACACTTGCAAGGTTTATACTAACTTACTAATTACCTAATCCTTGCCTCATGAAAGGTAAGAAGGGCGTAACAGTGTTGCTTGCAAATATTTGCCAAAGACATTTTCACATCGAAAATGCCATTTTTGATTTTGAGAAAATTGTAGTGCAAATAGCTTGTACACAATATTTTTGCAGCAAAAATCTTTTCCACAAAAACGCAAAAAATCTGTATTTTTACATGAATTTAACATTATTTACCCAAAAATGAATGAGAAAAGATTATTGGCATTTTCGCTCATCACTAGTGTCTAGGCCAATGCAAAAAAGCAATCAGCATTTTGCCACTTAAAACATCCCTTTGTGATCGTTCTGGAAGACAGTTTACCAATGATCCTTGAGCAGATGGTTGTTTTGCTCATTTGACTCTTTGCTGAGGAGCATGGACTGTGATAAGGAGAGGGGAGGTGGAAGATACAGCAGAAATCATCTAATTGCAATTTGCAAACCCATAAAGAAAAGGCCTCTGCTTTGGGGATCCCGGAATCTGACACATTAGACTTAGACTTTTTTTTACAATACTTTATTATTGTGCACTTACATAATGTCTGGAATCTATTCCTGATAGTTTTCCTCCTCCAGCTATGTTGGCATATGGAAGTTCAGTGACAGTGATGTCACAGGTCTACTTGCTCTAGGCCTCTTACCATTTAAAAGGAGCACTTCTTGTACTAATAGAAGCGAAGGGTCATGTGGCATTAGCAGAGGAAGAACTTAGCATTTGCACTGCGCTCCAGCCTGCCAGACTTAACTCATATTGCAAGGCAGCAGACAGCGTCTCCTTTCAGGTTGATGAATGTTTTTTTTTCAAGCATTCTGTTCCCTAGTTATGAGAAGGGTGACCCGATCAGCGGAGGACTTTATGAAACCATAAAAAATGCATGTCACTTCGGACTCTCTAATGTCATGTAAAAAATGAAATAAATAAAAATGCTGTGAAGAGATGCGTGTGTAATAACAAGTCTGTTTTCAGATTGGAAAATGCTTTTTCCATTCACAATCCTGCTCTGTACTCAGCTTTGGCTGTCTATAGTGTCAACAAAACCATCCCTCTTTGAAAAGGTTTCTATTTTATTTTTTTTATACAGGAGTACTGGGAACAATGAGATATATTTCAGATTGCAGCAGCATTTATATAGGCTAGTCAAGGTGGCTCTGACTTTTAAGTATGCAGAGCAGTCAGGCACAGAGACATTTGCAGCAAGAGAAAAAAGTGCAATGCTTTGAAATAAACCCTTTATCTAATATCTTATAAGGCTTCTATTGCCATGTCATACGGCATCAAAAACAGAGAGGTTGGACAGGTACAATTGCCCTATGCCTTTGGTACAATACTCTGGAGTTTACAGATAGTGCCATGTAGATTTTAACAAAGGCTGTCCTCTGTAGGTCCATCATTTTGCATGCATTGAATATCCTCATTTCTATTTTGCTTTGATTTGCATATCTTAGAGCCCTAATGCCTTTTTTACCCTGGGATGTAGTGCACGTTCTGACTGATGTTAGAATGTTAATTTGCCAAAAGGTCCATCACCCACAGTGGAGAGGAGAAGAGGTCCTTCTTAACTAAGGTGAGACATATAGCTTTGGCTCTTGTATATGTATGATCAGGAAGGAATCCAGGGAAGTTCAAATAAATTAGGTGTATATCTTTGCCTCTTTAATTCAATTTTTATAAGTTGGCAAAGTTTAGATTTAGACTTAAAGGTACCAGTTTAACATGTATCTTCTTGTTCAAGACAAAGCATATTGTATTTTTATTACTGTCTACTGATAGATGAAGTTTTCCATTGTTTGTGGACATTATTTCTGGGGATGAAATGACTCCAGAAAGACATTAACTCTGTACACATGAACAATGACTGTCATCTGTAGGAATTGAGACTCGATCCCCCCGGCAACAGTGCAGGGCTGAGAGATGTACAGACACATACCAAGACTACGGCTCAGGGATACATTCTGCTACCATAGGGGAGAATATGGTGGGGTGCATAATGGTGACTCACCTTAACTTTCCTCCACAGCTTAACCCCTCCACTGCCGATGCCTACCACCAGCATCCTGTTGGAATAGGCATCCAATAAAAGTGTGCCCTTTTCAACAGGACATGTCACATGCCTTTTTCAAATGTTCTGGTATTTGTACCTCAACACCTATATCAGGAGATGCAGTTTCTGGAATGAACACTCGGTTGACAGTCTCTTCAGGATGTAGTAGTGAGCACTGAGGTTCTTTGATATGACACAGACACATGATTCACAACATGTAGGTAGGTAGGTGGGTAGGTAAGTAATTACTGGCAGCCAAATAGGTCAAACAGGCCCCAGGTCCTCTTTCAACAGTCCCGGGAACTCCTGAGAACCTTAAAGCATGCGCCTAATAGCACTTAAAGAGACACTGAAGCAAAAAACAAATTATGATATCATGAATTGGTTGTGTAGTAGGGGTAATTACTAGAACATTGGTAGCAAAAAAAAATATTCTCATATTTTTATTTTCAGTTATACAGCTTTTTTTTTTTTTTAATAACATTGCATCATTCTCTAATACTTGCAGGCTACACATTACTCAGATTTCTAAAAGTTTTTGCAGAACAGGCAGTGAACTTTTGACCTGTCCTGAACTGTTTTCTGAAAAACACAATACAGCTAACATAAGAGATAACATAATCAGAAGTCAGAGCTCTCTGTGACTTTCAAAGTCACAGAGCTCAATGGCTATTTGCATAGATAACAACTGGAGTTTCTTAACTCTTCCTGTACTGGAAACAAATATTAGACTTACAGTATATCTCTGCTTCTAATGCTTTATTTCTTAGCTGTACTACACAACCAATTCATTATATCATCATTTTTTTTCTGCTTCAGTGTCTCTTTAAAGGTAAACGCATTAAAAGGTATTAGTTTTACAAAACTTTGTATTTTCTACCTACCTAAACTCACTGAAACCCTCAGAATGACCCTTTGAGAATGTAACTCCAAGGACTATAGGTACTAAAACAGAGAGTATCACACACATTTTTCGAAACTTCGTAGCCCTTTGTGTAGGAAAGCAGAAGCATAAGAGGCATAAGATACAGCAACCTTAATTAAAGGACAACTGAGGCGAGAGTGATTTCAATGCTCCAATATTTGTTTCCTTTTAATACAAGTTGCTAGAGATATCGTGAACATAGAATTTTCTATTCGCGCACGATGAATGCGAACTTCCAAAAACTGTTCGCTAACAGGCGAATCTGGCGAACAGCCATAGACTTTAATGATCAGGCGAATTTTAAAACCTACAAAGACTGTTTCTGGACACAAAATTGATTAAAAAGTTGTTTCAAGGGGTCTAACACCTGGACAGGGGCATGCCAGAGGGGATTCTAAGCCAAAAGTCTCACCAAAAATCACGGAGTAAATGCAAAGTCGGGTTTTAATCCCTAAAGGGCAGGAATTACACTATGCACAGCTCTGGGTGTCAGTGGGTTGTGGAGTGTCACAAACAGAGAAATGCAATAGTACTATCAGAATACAGTAAAATAGTAATGCACTGGAGTGATTCTGTCACTGTGCTTGTAATTTAATGAGGCAACAGTAGTAGTGTGCACATAGCTCTGGGTTTCAGTGGGCTGTGGAGTGTCACACACAAAAACACAGGAGACCGATGTGCTTACCCTCAATAGGGCTGTTTGAAGTGCTTTCATAGCAAGTGAGGAAGAAGAACATAGGCCTAGCTAATGCTTTCCCTGCCTATCTGCAGCACGTCTGTCCCTGCTCTCACTAACAGTCAGCAGCCAGCAGAGAACTGATCCAATATGGCCACCACAACTGCTTTTTGATAGGGGGATGGGGTGTCCAGGAAGGGGTGCTAGCTGATTGGCTGCCATGTGTCTGCTGACTGTGAGGTAAGGGGTCAAACTTTAGCTTAATGATCATGTATAGGGGGCGAATCCAACACGCCAAATGTTCGCCTGTGAACGCAAACAGTCGATGTTCGCAGAACACTGCTCACCAACGACCTGTTCAGGCCATCTCTACCAGTTGCCTGGCTATTCTGCTGTTCTCCTGCCTCTAATAGTTTTAGCCATTGCCCCTGAACAAGCATGCAGCAGATCAGGTGTTTCTGACATTATTGTCAGATATGGCAAGATTAGCTGCATGTTTGTTTCTGGTGTTATTCAGATACCACCACAGCCAAATAGGCCAGCAGGGCTGCCAGGCAACTGGTATTGTTTAAAAGGAAAGAAATATGGCAGCCTCTATATTCTTCTCACTACAATTGTCCTTTAAGATTAGAAAAGGGGGAACGTAAAAAAACATATCCAATGTTGATTTAGTAGCCCACACGTTTATCTCTTAGCTAAACAACATATGTATGGAAATTTTTAACTGTCCCATCTGATATAATGAGTACAAGAAGACATCTTTTCGCAGCAAGTTAATATGAAGAAGCAGAAGGTGACTAAATCTGCAACTCAGATTTTTGTTGTAAAAATTAACAGATAATAAGTAATTTTATAATCATTTTGCCCACAAACTCCTTCTGGATTTCGAAGTCTGCTCCACTCCTTTTTCTTTACTTGGAATTCTTAATTACAAAACAAATACTGAATACTGGATACTGACAGATCCTCTGAGTATCATTCTTTGCAGAACATGAATGATTAATGGAATTTTCCCAACACAGTTGAAGTTGTTTACTGATGGAATTAAGGTTGAAATTGGCAAGGTTCTGTGGGGAGAAATTTTACTATAATGTCACCAGACCTGCCAAGTTCATAAGATGAATAATAGGTATAATTAGCAGCAAAGAAAATAAATTCCAGGTTTGTGTGCCTTGTTGATTTTCTTTAAAAATATTATCATAGTCCATATCCTTAAAATAAAGCAGACCTTTTATGAAGTTTTTGGAATGATCTGATCTGTATTGCCATGTCATAGCCATACCTACTATTTTGTGCTTCCTTTATATACCCATTTAATAGGCAAGGCTGAATGCTGAGAATCATGGCTGTTGTTTTGTACTTTTTTCTTTGTTAGTGCAAACAATACACAACACCATTGGCTTAATGAGTAATGCCAAGACTCAGTTGAAGTGTAAAAGTCCCATTATTTTTGGTTATGAACGGTAGTGTAACAAAGGTGGGAACTGCCTCCTTGAAATGTTTCTGATTTATAGCACCATGTTGACTGCGTCTCTGGCCCACACCATTCCAAAGTGCCCATCTGAACTTAAAGAGGAACTGTAACCCAGGATTAAACTTCATCCCAATTTGTAGCTGATACCCCCTTTCCCATGAGAAATCTTTTCCTTTTCTTGAATAGATAATCAGGGGGGACTGTATGGCTGATATTGGGGTGAAAGCCTACCACAGTGTGATATCATGACCATAGTCCTGACAGTTTGCTGTCTATGAACCTCGTTGCCTTAGGCCTCGTTCACATCATTAGCGCAGATGGCTGTGCGATTGGAACGCAACGCGTCCGATCGCACGCCATCTGCGCTCCTATGCGCTGCGCTGCAGATCCCATTCATTACAATGAATGGGATCTGCGCTGCGATTCCCAAAAATGCGTGCAGCACGCGATAGCGCAATTGCGCTGCCGCGCAGCGCATATGATGGGAACGGTAGAAGGGCTGTCTATGCCCTTCTACCGTTCTTGCGTGTCGCACACTATACGCGCTGCCAAAATGCGCACGGCAGCGCGTATAGTCTGAACGAGGCCTAAGGCCTCGTTTCCATCTATGCGCTTCTGTCCGCTTCTGTCCGCTTTTCAGCAACATGTATCAATCTGTAACATTGATGTGCTGATAAAAAGCGGATAGAAGCGCACTAAGGCATTGTTTCCATCTGTCCGCTTCTATCCGCTTTTTATCAGCACATCAATGTTACAGATTGATACATGTTGCTGAAAAGCGGACAGAAGCGCACAGATGGAAACAAGGCCTAAGTGGAAACAGGGCCTTATGGGAAATAACAGCTTTTCCCAACTACCAAGCAAGTTATATCTCCCTCTGTGCATAGAACTCTTATTTATTTATTGTATTTATAAAGCGCCAACATATTACGCATATTACGCAACTCTTAAAAAGAAACTGCAGTGAAAATAACATAATGGAAAAAAGTGCTTCATTTTTACAATAATTATTTATAAATGATTTAGTCGGTGTTTGCCTGTTGTAAAATCTTTACTCTCCCTGATTTACATTCTGACATTTATCACGTGGTGACATTTTTATTGCTGGCAGGTCATGTCTGTGGTAAGAGATGATGCATTTTTGGCTGTTGGAAACAGCTGTTATTTCCCACAATGCAACAAGGCTGGCACAGTGTGCTGTCAGCACCCTGGTGCCGACATCACACACTGTGGGGGGAAGGGGGGTGGGTCACCACAATATCAGCCATACAGAGCCCCCTGATGATCTGTTTGAGAAAAGGAAAAGATTTCACGTGGGAAAAGGGGGTATTAGCTACTGATTGGGATGAAGTTCAATCCTTGGTTATAGTTTCTCTTTAATGAATGAATATACCGTACAGATCACCTGGCAGAACAAAAGATGTTAGTGATACATTTCAGAATGTAAATCAGAGAGAGGAAATATTTTACAATGGGCAAAGACTGACTAAATACTTTAATGAAATAAATATTGTAAAAAATAAGCAATTTTATTCATTATGTTATATTGACTACAGTTCCTCTTTAACCACATTATCACTCGTGGTCCATGGCTTTAAAATGCAGACCATACAATCCAGGGCAAGCAAGCAAAAAAAAAACATTAACCACAATTCTGCAGCCATAGACAGCACATGGGCTAATTTATGCCCTAATACTATGTCACCTTGACAACAGTAATCTACAAAGCTTTGCACTAATTTTCTCTCTGTACATATCCTCACCAGTTTTCCTAAACCACCCCAACCTCAGGGTCGGTCTCGTACTGTGCCTGTGTGAGCGGCGCTGTCAATCACCGCCACGTTGTCCACTCTGTACTGCGCAGGCCTGAGCAGTACAGCGCGGACAACGTGTCGCTGATTGACAGCGCCGCTCAGGCAGGCGCAGTACGAGGCCAACCCTGAGGTCGGACTCAGTACCGGCGGAGATACCGGGCCGCGGCCTGTGAGCGTAGCTGCGTCGTGGGACATGTCGCCGGGAACAAGCTGGAAGAAGCCACTGGTAAGTAGATCGGGGAGGGGGCCTTACAGCCTGATGATTCCTTTAAGATTGTAAGATTTCAAGGGCAGTGCTTTTTCCATTATGCTGGGAATACATGATGAGATTTTTCATTCGGTTTACTGTCCGATCATTTTTCTGATCGATTTTGGATCGATTACCATTCACTTCTATGAGAAATCGATCAGTAAGACTATCGAAAATCACATCGGACATGTCAGAAATGATCTATCAAACCATCTATCTGCCAAAAAATCTCACGGTGTATTCTCAGCATAACACAGAATATTATGGTGCTATTTACTGTAAATCCTTAATGAAAGAATTATCTCAAGATATATTTGTACTCTCTTGGAGGTATTTATTTCTGTAGTCAGTGAAATATCCTAAAGGTGGCAATTACATTAGGCAGCTTTATAAATACAAGTAAACTTCACAAGGAATATCTTATTTATGGTAGAAATGTCAATGATAAGTAATTTAAGTTCACCAAGCGAGAAACACTGATTAAAGAGACTCCGTAACAAAAATTGCATCCTGTTTTTTATCATCCTACAAGTTCAAAAAGCTATTCTAATGTGTTCTGGCTTACTGCAGCACTTAATACTATCACTGTCTCTGTAATAAATCAATATATCTTTCCCCTGTCAGACTTGTCGGCCTGTGTCTGGAAGGCTGCCAAGTTCTTCAGTGTTGTGGTTCTGCTATGAACTCCCCCTTCCAGGCCCCTCTATGCACACTGCCTGTGTGTTATTTCGGATTAGAGCAGCTTCTCTCTTCTCTCTTATCTTTTAAAAGCTGGATAAATCGTCCTCTGAGCTGGCTGGGCTTTCACATACTAAAGAATTACAGACAAGGGCAAAGCTATTTGCAGGAAGAAACAAGCAGCCTGAAACTTCAGTGCATGAGAACAGGGGGAAAGAAACACACAAATGATCTCTTGAGATTCAAAAGGAAGGCTGTATGGATGTATTTTCTATGTGTGGACATACTGTACATCAACCTACTTCCTGTTTTGGTGGCCATTTTGTTTGTTTATAAACAAACTTTTTAAAACTGTTTTTAACCACTTTTAATGCGGCGAGGAGCGGCGAAATTGTGTCAGAGGGTAATAGGAGATGTCCCCTAACACACTGGTATGTTTACGTTTGTGCGATTTTAACAATACAGATTCTCTTTAAGACAGATCATGCCTATATTTATGTACATAACCTTATGCATTACATGCTGTCAGTTATGTCCCTTTAATGCTGCCTACTGTGGTTAATTTAGCCCCTGCCCCTTCATCCTTTTAAAATGGTGTAAGGCCTTGTTCATATTTCAAATCGCTAGGGCAATCGCTGAGCGATTTAGTTAGCTTTTCTCTGCGCTTTGCACTTAGAAAAGCGCAGTCAGGAAGTGAACTCTATGATCCGGAAATTAACCACTTGAGGACCCACCCTTTACCCCCCCTTAAGGACCAGCGCTGTTTTAGCTGATCTGTGCTGGGTGGGCTGTGCAGCCCCCAGCACAGATCAGGGTGCAGGCAGAGCGACCAGATCGCCTCCCTTTTTTCCCCACTAGGGGGATGATGTGCTGGGGGGGTCTGATCGTTCCTGCCTTGCCTGGGTGTTGTGGGGGGGGGGGGGCACCTCAAAGCCCCCCTCCGTGGCGAAGTTCCCCCCCCTCCCTCTCATACCTTTCCCCTCTAGCAATCTGGGCTGCACAGTTCGCTATCCGTCCAGTGACAGGCTGTCCCCTGTCACATGGCGGCGATCCCCGGCCGCTGATTGGCCGGGGATCGCCGATCTGCCTTATGGCGCTGCTGCGCAGCAGCGCCGTACAGTGTAAACAAAACGGATTATTTCCACTTGTGTTTACATTTAGCCTGCGAGCTGCGATCGACGGCCCGCAGGCTATTCACGGAGCCCCTCGCCGTGAATTGACAGGAAGCAGCCGTTCGCGCGAGCGGCTGCTTCCTGATTAATTAGCCTGCAGCCGGCGACGCAGAACTGCGTCGCTGGTCCTGCAGCTGCCACTTTGCCGACGCGCGGTATGAGTGCGCGGTCGGCAAGTGGTTAATAAATACAATGTATGTATTTTATTTTACTTACTTTTTCAAGCGCTTTGCGATTTGCCTATACTTTCTATTAAATCAAAACGCTCAGAAAATGGTGCAGGAACCATGATTGCGATTCACTAGTGCTTTTAGGGCAATCTTTAAAATCGACAGCGCTTAAAAAAGGGTGAAATAGCTCTTAGTGTGAGCAAGACATCGCCTACCTAACAACCGGTTAGCCAGCATCACCACCACAGCTGCTCTGGCTGCTGCCACCACTACTGGGGTTCTGCTGAGTGTTTGTAGCTCAAATAAAATCCAACCTGACTGCTAAACTTGTTGCCCTCACCATCTGACAGACAGCCATGTGGCCTCTGTGCTGCTGAAAACCCCAGGCTATATCCTGTCTGCTGAACCAGGAATCCTAGTGGTGCCGTTAATTACAGCAGTTGTGCCTCTATGTTGTCTGCAGCCCTACCCCCTTACTGGCTGTAATGCAGTTCTGCTCCAAGTGTTATATCAGGTCATGTGACTGTCCTTAAAGGACAGGTCTGTGGTAAAAAAACAAAAAAAGAAAAACAAGATCTACTTACCTGGGGCTTCCTCTAGCCCCTGACAGCCTATCTGTCCCTCGCCACAGCTTCGCTTCAAGCCAGTGTCCCGGGGTCCTCGCCAGGTCAGCATCTTCTGCGCCTGCGTTACCACATGGCCACGCTGCTCACAATCACGTTCACGTGCACAGAATGCTCCCTGCCATGGGAGCGCAACCGCGAGCAGTGTAGCCCCGCGCTTGCACAGACGCAGAAGACACCTGCAACGGAGGGGACCACGGGACAACAGCTGGAAGCGGAGCTGAGGCGAGGGACAGATAGGTTGCCAGGGGCTAAAGGAAGCCACAGGTAAGTAGATCTTGTTTTGTTTTTGTTTTTTTTACCTGTGATGTGACCTTTAAAAGTACATGCAGCAGCTGCCCTGACATAAAGTACGCTGCTATATGTGCTTTAAAGGGAATGTCCAAGCAAAATAAAAAAATGAGTTTCACTTACCTGGGGCTTCTACCAGCCCCATGCAGCTATCTTGTGCCCTCGTAGTCACTCACTGCTGCTCCAGTCCCCCGCTGGCAGCTTGCCGTCCTTAGAGGTCGGCGGTCCGAATTGCGTACATTTTTACGCATTCCCGCCAGTGCAGGGACATTAACACATACATTTTTACAGGTTAATGGTTCAATGCATAAATTTGTACGCATTGAACTAGTAATGCGTGAAAATGTATGTGTTAATGTTCCTGCAGTAGCGGGAATGCATAAAAACCTCCGAGGTCGGCAAGCTGCCAGCGGGGGACTGGAGCAGCAGTGAGTGACTATGAGGGCACAGGATGGCTGCATGGGGCTGGTAGAAGCCCCAGGTAAGTGAAACTCATTTTTTTTATTTTGCTTGAACCTTCCATTTAAGGACAATAAATTGATCTTCCATACAGATTTATTCAGTCTGTGTAACAATGATCTATAGCCATCTGTGGCAGTGAAAAAGAACAAGCATTTATAATTTCAGAACACTTGACTAATGCATTATAATCCTGACATGTAACTGACATGTTAAGCATATGTCTTACTAAAAAGAAGAACATTGTTTTGAAATAAGGATCTGCTGTACTAATACATTATAGCTATTTAATACATTTTATCCCTTTTTTACAGTGGGAGAACTGCCTAAATGCAATTCAGTCTGACACCCTGAAAAATGTTTTTCCTGTGCCCTCCGCAAGCATTATATTATGCTGATTGACATTCTAGCTTGGATAATGATGGTACAATTCCTGCTGCATTATGGGACCTAAACTTTTTTTTTCCTGATCAGTAGAACTTGCATAATTCTTCAAATTTTTCCTGGTGCGTCTGTTACACTGATGGGGTCTCCTATTTACTATTTATTTATCACCTAAAAAGAAAAAGTATTTGTCTAAATTAAACTGCATTTATGTTAGGTTAGTTGGCATGTTCTGTGCCATTTTTATTTACAATAGCAATATTTACTTGTTTCAGGAGAACTGTAGGTCACTTACACTAACAAAACGAATACTTGATTTGACATTTAAAGGGACCCTGAGTTCCTTTTGATTGATAATTGGACTTACCTGGTGCTTCCTCCAGCCCACCATAGCCTGCGAGGTCCCCGGCATTCCCTGGCTCCTCTACCAGTCCCACTGGCGGCTCGGTTAATCTACGACTTCAGGCCGAAGTCACCGATGTGTGCTGCCGCATCTAACACTGAACAAGTGGGACTGGGAGAGGAGCCAGGAGGACGGCGGGGGACCTCGCGGACTACGGTGGGCTGGAGGAAGCCCCAGGTAAGTCCAAATATCGATTTTAAATGGAGCTCAGGTTCCCTATAACTTGATGAGGTAAACGTGTATGAACAGACCCAATCCTGATGAAAACTAGCCTGTGCTCCTTTTTTCTTTATTTTCTCACAGAAGGGGTTAAGAATCAAGGGTCCTAAATGACAGTTTAGTCTACATTTAGTTGGACCGTAGGGATGAGCAAGAATGCGTCCAGCAATTCTTTGAGAATATCCTTGAAATTTGGGTGGTTACGCAAATTTTTACCGAAACCCTTTGGCAAATTGCATTGAAGTAATTGGTACCAACTTTATCAAATTTGCAAAGTAAGCGATTAAGGGGAACAGGATGCAAAAATTCAGAAGACCTTGTAGTTTTTAAAAAAAAATCTATTTTTGAGTTACGATAAGATTTTTTTTATATACAGCTAAATAACAGATAATGTATCTACCCAAAGGCATTGAAAATGTACATATATTCCCTGAAATAATAGTGCATTTCCTGCCAGATAAGTTGCAGTGCTTTTGCCGGAGATTATTTTACAGCCGCAATACTGCTGTATAAGGATCCCTATCACATATATTATTTGCATTAAAAACATATATTTTAAAAAAAAAGTGACTTGGGGTCCCCTCTCCCAAGCCTCTTTAACCCCATGTCACCCATGCAGACTGATAAAGCCATAATTCTGAGCCCAGACTGTGTGGAACTCTGCACCCTAAGTTATACCAGCCCACATGGTTCCTCATATGGGGCGGCTTTGGAGCCACAAAAAAGTTATTTCATATAATTAAACTCACTAATATTATAAATGCGAAAAGTTTGGATGTTTGGATGTTTGTTATGCAATCACGCAACAATGGCTGAAGGGATTTGAATGAAATTTGGCACACACATAGTACATTACCTGTAATACCATATAGGATACCTTTTATCCTCATAACCACAAAGTGGGCGGAGACAATACAAATTTCACTGGGAAAATGTAAACTGCAGCCATTCTTACACTGTTAATTGTAGGATTCTCAAACTTTGCACAGTTGGTCACTTGGTGACTGGGATTAATATTCAGAAAATTGGGTGGAGCCTACAAAAGCCAATCAGAATTCACCTATTGATTTTCAAGGGGAATATTTAATTGCTGCCATTCTTGCACTGTTAATGGCACAAGCCTCAAACCTGGTACAGTTGATTATTGGGTCACTGGGCTTCAGATTCAGAAATGGGGGTGGGGCCACAGCCAATCAGATTTGTTTCATTTCAATGCAAATTATTGATGTAAAAAACCGCAAAGCTCTCAAACTAGGTCATTGAGTAACTGAGTAATTGTGTGTTAGGGTTAGAAAAAGTGGACAGAGCCAACACCAGCCAAATACATACCTGGGCAACGCCGGGCCATCAGCTAGCTAACAATAAATACCTACCTCTATGATCACATGCCAATATGCTCTCTAGACCTTGATTGAAGATCCCCACTGTGCGCCCACGTCACATGTCGCTTTCCGCCACCAGCACTTGCTATACTAAAGTATTGCAAGCCCCAACAAAACATCTTTAAATGTGCCCCCATGTACTGTCAGTGTACTGATCAACCGGACACTCTGGCAGGAAATTAATTGTTTTTTCTGAGGATATAAGGACTTTTTGAAAAACATTTAGGACTATAAGGACTTTTTGAACAACATTTTTACTATAGCACATATGGGGCTTGATTCACAAAGCGGTGCTAACTGTTAGCACGCCTGTGAAAACCCCCTTAGCACATCTAAACTAGCTTTTTGCGCGTAAAACTTTATGCGCGTACTGCACAGAGTGCAGGGCGCTCCGCGCGAAGTGCCCATTAAAGCCTAGCACGCGCATAGGACTTTGCGCGCGCAAAACTTTGCGCACAAAACTTTGTGCGCGATCTGATTGAGAAATCTGGTGCTAACCTACTTAACACCCTGGTTAGCATGACTAATGACTTTAGACGTGCTAAGTAGGTTAGCACCGCTTTGTGAATCAAGCCCATGGTGGCTTTGCTATTAACTGTTAAATCAGCCCGATTGACTTCAATGTAATTTCGCCAAAAAAATCTGTCAGTGATTTTGTGAAAATATTAATTTTAAAATAAAATACGCAGCAGCTCTACTAAAAAGTTTGGTAAGCAAAAATGGGCCAATTCACTACGAGATCAAACTTAAAAATATGCCAGCTCATCCCTAATTGTAACCCTAACACATGTATAACATACCATATCAGTGATATCCATGACACGTATATATCTGGCATGAAGGTATGTGAATAGAGAGCAAGGAATGAGTTGGCCAAGAAATGTGAAAGGAATGCAGTGAGAAGGCATAACATTCTTGTATACAAATAACCACATAGACCAACACTGAGAGCATTTCATAATGTTTATCTGATACTGAACGCAGGCTCCTACATCATTCCAAATATTCCCAGCATTGATCAACAGCTGCTGCTGTAAAACAAATTAACTGCAACTGCAAGAAAAAACCTTACTCAGAAGGCTTGTTAACAAAACACAGCTACTCAGGAGAAAATAATTAGTTATTGAGTAATACTCCCTCTTCTAATAAAGAGGTTATGACAAGACTCAAAACCCTTCAATGCAGTATATTTTTGGCACCGTAAGCAATCAAATTCATAACAGCTATAACTAAATGAAATCACATATCACTCTTTTTCTTAATGGGGTATAACATATTTAAAGATTGTCACAGAGAAACAAGTACACAATGAAATCATTCTATTTATTACTTGTATTGCTCCCATATGCTTATGCAGGCTCTTGAAATATCTATGGTATTTAATGGATAAAATTAAAATGTTCTCAAT
Organism: Hyperolius riggenbachi; assembly: GCF_040937935.1. NCBI lineage: Eukaryota > Metazoa > Chordata > Amphibia > Anura > Hyperoliidae > Hyperolius > Hyperolius riggenbachi. The sequence goes on along the minus strand of NC_090648.1, from coordinate 154,814,792 downwards.
GACCATCATAGCAAGTAATGAGTGAGAATGGCTCTGGCAGTTTAGTGAAAATTTCCTCAAACTTTCGATTTTTGCGTTATTTTTTGTCAAAGCTATTTCACAAATAAAGGGCCTCTTTTAAAGTGTACCTGAGGTGGAGCAGGATGGGGCAGATGGTACACAGCAGCATTTTCCTTGGTCCATGACATGCCTCTGTGTGTCGCTCTCTGCCCCCCCACGTCACGCTGTGAGCCCCCAAAATTGCCAACATTCAGCTCAAGGGGGAAGGAGCAGGTGAGGAACTTCCAGAGGCCATTTGCCACCTCAGAATCTCTTTAAAGTGAAATAGCCAAGCCTTTACACATGTTAGAACCACCACATTTGGTAGGTATGTGTAGAAGAACAATGATAGCAAGATAAAAATGTTCCAAAAGACCCTGTGGTCTTTCAGGAAATTGCAGCTAAAGTGACAGCAGGCAAATTGGAATTATTTATTTTATTTACTGTATTTATAACGCCCCAACATATTACGCAGCCCTGGACATTAGTTAAAGTCACAGACAATATTTAGGGGTGACATACAGCAATAAGACGATACAGGAATAGATGCAAACCAGATCACGCAGCACAGTATGAGTACAAGGTAGTGCTTAGTCAGTCACCGGATGGGAGCATGGAGATTCGGCCAGTCGAGTTCACTCAATAATTCACTCGGATCCATAGGATGGGTGTACAGTAATGGAGGTTGCGTGAACAGGTAGGAGATACAAGACAGAGGACCCCTCCGAAAGGCTTACAATCTAGAGGGAGAGGACATGAAAGGTAAAGGGACAAGAGTTCAGCTGAGGGTTTAGAGCACCAGTGAAGTGGGGAGGGGGGGGGGATTAAGGTAGGCTAGAGTGAAAAGGTGCGTTTTGAGGGCCTTTTTGAAGATGTTGAAGGAGGAATTATGCATGATGGACAGCGTATAGATGGCAGTGAAAAACATTAGACTATGAAAGTAGGACTTGAGATTGAGGCAGCCGGTCTACGTGTCACATCAGTGCACTAGCAGCAGTCTCTGCCATCAAAACAGAAGGAGACTGCATTGCTAGATGGTGCCTAGAAGTAGCACAGTGACGTTAGTCCCAAGGATGGAGGATTTGAGATGCAGGTGGGGGGGTAAGTGAGTGCACTACTTTGTATATATCCAAGTAGCATCAATATAATACTGATACTGAAAGGTGGAGACAGCAGCAGCACTTCCTAATGCTGCCAACTAGAAATGCGGTCAAAGCTCCATCTCAGAACCCACTACCTTCTCCTCCTTCTGCTGCTACTGTCACCACCTTTCAGTATTCCATTGATGCAACTTGAATATAGACTTGCTGATGCACTACACCCAGCTCATGCTTTTGATGGTAATGTCGATTGTGGGTCGATCGTGATGCTGATCGAAAACACAGTTGTATATTACGGCTGGCTTTACTCAACAGTCAAAGAAAAGGAATGGTATAGCTGACAGTTCTCACAATACTAGGTGCAGTGTACAGCTAGAAAACAAGCTGGAGGACTACAAGTACCTTACTGTAACTTGTTACCAAGCACACACATTTCTAAAATGTGCAAATCTATCACAGTTCTGCACTGTACACAATACAACTTCTAAGATGGTAAAATAGACCTAACTACAAGATATTTATCATTGAAGCATATACGTTTCACCCTGTCTGTCTCTAGTTCCTATCACACAGATAATCCAAGCTGGAGAGAAAAAAAACCCCTCCTTCCATTCCCCTTTATATCTGCCTGTGGTGGAATATCTTCTCATTGGCTGCTAGGGCTAGGTGGGCATCCTGGGTAGTGTTGGGCAAACAGTGTTGCCACTGTTCGGGTTCTGCAGAACATCACCCTGTTCGGGTGATGTTCGAGTTCGGCCGAACACCTGATGGTGTTCGGCCTTTTTAGTTCGGGTTCGCCCGAACTACTCAATGCCTGCCGAACAGGGCCGAACAGGGCCCCTGTTCGGCCGAACATGGCCCTGTTTGCCCGAATACGGCCCCCCTATGGGGTCGCAGGCATAAGGGGGGAGCATGCCCCCGATCGGGGGGGGGGGGGTCGGAAATTCCCCCCACCCCCTCCGCTAGCGCTCCCCCCTCTGCCCGCTTCCCCATAAAAAAAGTTTGTGCAGTGGCTGGCTGGCAGTGGTGTGAGTGAGGAGGAGGAGTCCGACTAGGACGCATTGAGGCCGGGCAGCGGGCGGTTCAGCGGTAGTACCCTTGTGGTACTTCCCCTCGTATGCGTCATCACGTAGAGGACGTGAGGTCAGAGAAAGGGCGGAAGTACCACAAGGGTACTACCGCTGAACCGCCCGCTGCCCGGCCTCAATGCGTCCTAGTCGGACTCCTCCTCCTCACTCACACCACTGCCAGCCAGCCACTGAGCCACCCACCGGTACTATTAACTTTCAACAAACTTTTTTTATGGGGAAGCGGGCAGAGGGGGGAGCGCCAGCGGAGGGGGTGGGGGGAATTTCCCCCCCCCCCCCCCGCGATCGGGGCATGCTCCCCCTTTATGCCTGCGACCCCATAGGGGGGCCATATTGCGGCATGTTCGGGTCCCCATTGACTTCCATTGAGTTCGGGGTTCGGGCCGAACGTGCCGAACATCTGGCCCATGTTCGGCCTGTTCGGCCCGAACCCGAACATCCAGGTGTTCGCCCAACACTAATCCTGGGAGCAAATGTAGATATCCATTCTCGGATTCCCTCCAAAATTGTAGTGCTGCATCATCCCTCTGCAATTGTTCTTCAAAAAGAACAACTACATGGCAAATCACCGGGGCCTCTCTTGCAGAAAACTTTGATAAGCGAGAAAGGCCCAAATTATCACACGATCAAACTTATGATTGTCACTTGCTCATCCCTAATCAGAGCACACATGAGCCTGTGTGGGATGCAGCTGTGTCTATATTAGTTGAGAGTTGTTAAGAAAGCATCCCATAAACTTAGCTGCATAATAAATCCATGACTGCTGAGGTAAGCCAAGAAAAATGTTAACATTTCCTATTAGGAAATTAATATGACTTATGCTCATATAAGCAAAATGGAACACTATAGGTAAAATATACAATTTATCCTGATGTGGTGCTGTAAAATGATTTTATTTTATTATTCCAAATTAAAGATCTATTAACATGGAAGGATATATTCTGGAGCATAGAAAAAAATAAATATGTGGTACCTCAGTGATGTAATTTACTAATAAATGACACTTATTAACAAAAGCCCAAATACAAAAGCAATTAATAACATATGGCACCGGTATTTTAAACTTAATACTATAAAAGTCGGTGTAAAAAAATAGAAGTATTGTGCAATTTTTTTTTTCATAGATCTATTTCTTATTTAATGCTGTAAATAAAGTCTGAGCTTGGAGAGCAAGAACACATTTTGTGAGCTGGCAATATGTGGTTACATGATCTATAGCCTAAGTTCTCTACATATGATATGCATACCACAGGGGGTATTGTAGTTGGGCTTATTTAAGAGGTCCCATCCCCATGATTTGTAGTTATGCCTCTCTGCTAAAAATATAATTGTATGAATATAATTCTATATAACAATTTAACTACTTACTACACAGCGTGCAATATATCTACGCCCTGCAGGACATCATCAGAAGGTCCAGGGACATAGATATTAGTCTACTCCTACTCAATCCCGTGTGCGTTCTCACTGCCGATTGGTAGGGGAGAGGAATAAATAGAAATGCAGTGTCAGTGTCAGTGTCAATGATGCTAACAGGAAATAATGCGCGAGGACATCTTGTGGCAAAATAGTAAAATTACACCTACAATTTTTTTTTTAAGGGAATCTAAACTGAGAAGGATATGGATTTATCCTTTTGTAAAATAATATCAGTTGCCTGACTCTCCTGCTGTTTTTGTATCTCTAATACTTTTAGCCACAGCCCCTTAACAAGCATGCAGATCAGATGCTGAATCAGGACTAAAGTCAGACTGGATTAGCTGCATGCTTGTTTCAGGTGTGTGATTCAGCTACTACTGTAGCCAAGGAGATCCGCAGGACTGCCAGGCAACTGCTATTGTATAAAAGGAAACATCCATATCCCTCTCAGTTAAAGCTCCTTTTAAGTAAAAAGACTTACACTTACATTTAAAATTAACTCCTTACCTCCTACACTCTCCCATAGTTACCCCCCAAAAAACAAAAACAATTTAAAAATATACATAAATAGTTACCATAGGGACTGAACTTTTTTAATATGTATGTCAAGAGGGTATATTACTGTCAAGAGGGTATGTTACTGTTATTTTTTAAAATATGGGCTTTTAATTAGTGATGGAAACTGAAAATATGCCAAATAAAATATTTACATTGCACTAGGGAAATATTTTAAACATTGCAATAACCGGGACAAATGGGCAAATAAAATGTGTGGGTTTTATTCACAGTAGAACGTTTTATTTTAAAACTATAATTGCCGAAAACTGAGAAAAAAATAATGTTTTCATTTCTCTTCTCATTATTCACATTAAAATGCATTTAAAAAAAAATCTTAGCATAATGTATCACCAAAAGAAAGCCAAATTGGTCGAAAAAAACAAGATATGGATCATTTTGTTGTGATAAGTTGTGATTAGGTTATTGCTGAATAAACGTGAGGAGCACTGATAGGTGAAAATTGCTCTGGTCCTTAAAGAAAACCTGTAATGAGAAAAAGTTCCCCTGGGGGGTACTCACCTCGGGTGGGGGAAGCCTCCGGATCCTATTGAGGCTTCCCCCATCCTCCTGTGTCCCACGGCGGTGGTGAAAATCCTCCCGGGATGTAAATATTTACCTCCCGGGCTCCAGCGCAGGCGCAATATCGGCTCTCCGCTCGGAGATAGGCGGAAAAAGCCGATCGCTGTCGGGCCGCTCTACTGCACAGGCGCAAGTCTCCTGCCCACTGGAGCCAGGAAAGGTAAATAAATCAGCGCTTATCAGCACTTCTCAGCCTTGTCGAGGGAGGACTCCGGGACACTCTGGGGGAGCCAGAGCTGGATTGCCTGTAGCTACAGTGGAGGAGAAAGCCTCATTTGGATCCTGAGGCTTCCCCCTACCGATGAGATTACCCCCCAGGGGACGTTTTTTTTGTTACATGTTCTCTTTAAGGGGAAAAGCCCCTCAGTGATCAACTAGTTAAATGAAGTTAGCTAGTTACAGTTCTGGCATCTAGCTACCCCTACTAGAGGGTTCATCTAGTAACCTATATGGGGAGGGTCATCTTGCTACCTACCTGTATGAAAGTCACCTGGATACCTGTACTGAGGGGTCATCTGGCTACCTATGGTCTTGGGCTTCCTATACTGGTATAGGGGGCAAACCCTGGCTACCTAATACTCGTCGTGCCCTCTCTGGCACCTACACGGGGGGGGGGGGGGGGCACCTAATACCGGGGGAGGGGGGGGGTGGGGACACCACAGACTACTGCAACAGTGTGCCCAAGATATCAAGGTGGGGAGGGCGGGGTTTATACAAACTTGCCCTGAGAGCTAAAGAGCAGAGAGAGGATTGAGGTTCCAACCTCTGGTTGCAATATAGGAAGGAATGTGGGGAGAGGGGCCCAACTTCTTTCCTCCCTCCCTCTCCTAGGGCCCCCATTTGCTCTCTTAGCAACAAGGACTAGTGCAGTGGAGATTCTTGCAGCCTTACCATCTATAGCGCCTTGTGTCCTGATTCCCAACCAACCCCCTCCCAACAAACACCCCCCCCCCCCCCATGGCCGCTTGCTACTAACTGCTTTTATTGCACGTTGCATCACATAATGTGTAAGAATTTTGTTTTGGGAAGGGGGGGGGTCTGTGCACACACATATCCTGAGGGTATAGGAGGAATAAAAGGCTACCTAACACTTCCCTATTGGAGGGTGGGTCACTACCCAAAGGCTATCTATTACCAGTCTCTGTTGGAGCACATAGCAAAGACTACCTATTACTGCTATATGCAGGTAAGTTGCAAAACCCAAAGGCTATCCAATACCCACTGCTAGTCAGTCAGCGGTCCTTAGAGAGACATCATGCGTGACACCAACCCTAGTAATTCCTCTGTGGTGAAACGCCTTAGATGTTGTATGAGGCTTTACTGCTACTGCTGCAGTTACTGCTTCTTTTCAACTACAGTTTCGCAAGATTTTAGGTGTACAAGCAATGGCTCCTCCCACCACTAGAACTTGTACTGTGTCCGAGGAAAGAAGTGTGACTTTTATACGGATGACACAACCTTGGTGTAAAAGCTATTAGGATAACTAAATAACCAATTAGGAAATACATCTTTACTCTATGTAATATCAGCCTGTAATTCTGCTTTAAGATCAACATCACCATCCCTGAGATCTCTGAAAATGTATAAGAATCTATTTTAACTGATTCATCCGAAAGACATCTGCAGGTGTATTTAGTGCTTTGTCAGACATGATGATGCTCCATGAAAGTAATGTGACTTGAGTGTCCAGAGCTAACAAGCCAAGATAACAAATAACAGCAGCATGAGGGCTGCTCTGTTTGTTATATGGGCTGTGTAGGACTCCTTCCTGCCACCACCCCTGGAACGGAGATCTGTTTATTTCAGCTGGACAGGCCCTTTTAGTGGTTACACAAGCCAAATGAGACACAGTACGATGCGGCACTCCTGAGTGCCGGTATTTCCGTACAATTCTACATATACAGTATTTCATGTAACCTCCGTGGATCGCACCGGTAGACATAAAAAAATTCCTTAGTCAGTGGTTCAGTTGTTATTCATTTCCCAGCACAATCTAGTAAAAAGGAGCAAGCAACATTACATGAGCTATCAAATGTCTTAGCGTAATCCCTCAGTAGCTGCTTTGGTACATTTTTTGGTGATGTAATACATGGTATCAGCTGACCCTAACAATGCTCAGGCACTGTTAACACTCTGCCTTGGGGAGGGTTATGAGTGGGTCTGACTGCACACAATCTTTCCCTGAGGTGTTCTCAGCAGAGACCTGCCAGAGCCTCAGCCTATAACTCCAATGTGCTTGTATTGCAGTAGTGCTGAAATATGTTTCTTTCCAAATCATTAAAGGCTGGAATTTCAGAGCCACGCTCCTGGGAAACAACACACTTTTCCCTTACTCTTATTTGTGAGTCTCCACACAGAAATATGCACACGCTGCTCCCCAAACTGCCTGCTGGTGCTTTTACAACATTATAAGTATTTACCTATCCTGTGCTGCCCTCAACGTGTTTGCTCTGTTTAACAATTATCATTTATTGCTTGTGATTGTACGTGTTTTGCTACAGAATTGCAATATTGAAAAATACAGGTTACACAGGGAAACATTTCCTTCCACAGGGACCAATACAGACTATCGTTAATCTTGTTTTCTTTACTCACTGTACATTTTAAATGGAATGCAGAGAGAGGGAAAAGCAAAACAAAAAATTCAACTGGCCATGAACACTGCTTAAAGTGAGCCTAGAGTGTATTTTTTTTTAAAGATACTTAACTAAGGAGAGGGAAGGGTCTTATAGAGCCCTCCCGTTCCTCTCATGATCCACTTATTCCAGCACTGGCTCCTCCGTTTGAATCCTCCACTACTGGAGGCTTTGGAAGTCTTCGGGAGCTCAAGTGCTCCTGAAGACAGATGGCTCCATGCTGCACATGCGCGAGTGCATGAAAGACTATGCTCGCGCATACGCAGTATGGGGCAGCCCGTCTTTGGGAGCACTGGGGAGCACTCTACAGGAGCACTACTGAAGAGGCAGAGAAAGTAGTCTCTGACCCATCGGATGGAGCCTGCTAACGGTAGAGCCAGGGGGGAAGGGGGGGGGGATGAATACGGGGACCGTAAGAATAAGCAGTAAGGCTCTATAGGACCTAGAGCCTTTTCTCTCCTTAGGTAAGTTTCTTTTTTTTTAAATATTCTTCAGACTTCCATTAATGTAACTCTCCTCTGTTAAAAAACAAACAAATTGCTAGTCCAATGAAATCAGGCAGGGGCAAAAAAAAGTCAGCATAAGTGTGTACTAGAATGAAACAAATAACCCTGATAGGCTGTTTTTTGTTTTGTCCTTGTCTAACTTCTCTGTTCTTAAAAAGAATCGAAAATGCCCATCTTAACTTGCCTGGGGCTTCTTCCAGCCAGCTATTGTCACCCTGGCCCTTGTTGTCTTTACACTCTGTTCCATTTAGCAGCTGTCCCCTCCAAAAGTTGCATGCAAGGTCACAGGTCATGGCTGGGAGCATTCTGCGCTTGCATGCCGTGCATACGCAGTAGCACGCGACTGACTCAGTCAGCCAGCCTTCAGAGTGGCACAGCTGCTGAAGGTATCAGAGCAGAATGATGATAAGGAACCAGGACAACTATAGGGGGGCAGAAGAAGCCCTAGGTAAGATAAACTGGGCTCCTTGCTGTCACTGACACAAAAGCAAAAAAAAAAAACAATAAAAAACAATAATGATAAATAATGACTTATATGTGTAGTACAGATAATTAAAGAGAACCCGAGGTGTGATACAGCCCAGCCTCTGTTGCTATCCCAAACCCCACTAAGGTCCCCCTGCACTCTGCAATCCCTCATAAATCACAGCCGTGCTGTGAGGCTGTGTTTACATCTGTAGTGTCAGTCTCAGCTGCTCCCCCGCCTCCTGCATAGCTCCGGTCCCTGCCCCCGTCCCTTCCCTCCAATCAGCAGGGAGGGAAGGGATGCAGGTGGGGACTGGAGTTCTGCAGGAGGCGGGGAGAGCAGCAGACTGACACTATAGAGATAAACACAGCCAGCTCTGACAAGCTGTTTGTCAGCAGCGTGGCTGTGATTTATGAGGGATTGCAGAGTGCAGGGGGACCTTAGGGGGGTTTGGGATAGCAACAGAGGCTGGGCTGTATAGGCAGATCCAGCATCTGTATGCAGATAATATTCTTCAAACCCACCTCGGGTTCTCTTTAATAGAATATTAGTAGCAAAGAAAATAGTCTTATATTTTTATTTTCAGTTATATAGCTTTTTTTAAAAAAAAACATTGCATCATTATATCATATTTGCAATTACAAACCACACTGTGTATTTTAAACTATGAGACATAGAAGAGCCAATGACCCTTTGAACTCCCCTGCAGTAAAACCTTATCAGAAGCTGCCTCTTACTGTTTCTTTAATGTATAAATGTTTCAGAAAATAGGACTGCCTCCTATCCAAGTTGAGTCAGAGAACCCTGAAGTTTTTTTTGCATAGATAGCAAGTGATGTTTCTTAACTCTTTCTGTACTGGGAACATTATGAGACTCTGTTCTTTGCTACTAATGTTCTACATCTTAGCTGTACTACACAAAAAGACAAAAATGTGTCCTTAGCCGTTTCACCTTAACCTTAACATTGTGCTAAGTCTTCACCATTTCAACTATGGTATTCCTCAAATGTAACCCATTAACTGATCTACAACCCTCACCTTTCATCTGATCTATTACTAACCATAAGGCCGCATTTCTACTGACACAATTATGGTTGTAGCTACCTGCATTGCACATAGCATGGTGGTGGAAAGGAGGTGTGTTAGGCCTGTTGGGATATCTACTCACGAATCAGCTCCAATGCCCCATTCTAACTCCACACGCTTCACCCTATGTGGCGCGTCCCCGCTTAAACGGTAGGTGAAGAGACAACACCTGCACGACTTCGGTTACACCCAGGCCTTTAGTGTGCAAAGTATTGGAGCTGAATGCAGGGTGAGCAAATAAACTTCCAGGCCAAACAAGGAAACCGAGTAAGCAAAGTCCAGCAACAGTCCAGGGTCATACACGGGTAAGCAGAGATATCTCAGTACAGGAGGGCTAGGCCAAGAGAGGTCAAAAAAGTAACTGAGGTCAAACCAGACAGCAAAGAGTCCTAACGATAATCCAGGCAAGAGGTCGGTTTAGGCAGCAGAGAGAGAGTGGTCAGGTTCCAGGCAGAAGGTCGATACACAAATTATCCAATAGAAGTATTCACACACAGCAAAAGCACACAGCCAAAGCTATCATGGGCAATGACAGAAAGCACTCAGTAGGTTTAAATACTTCATGCAACCAATCAGTGGCCGGCCACATGCACACAACAGCCAATCACACGCAGGCAATAATTCTGTTTAAGTGTCAGGTGACAGAGAGATCAGTTGACACAGGTAGCAATACATGTCTACTGACTAACCAGTTGGCTGACCACCAAAATATCCTGACTGTGTGTCAGCCATAGCATACTGGTCAACGACAGCCTCCAACGTGAGAGACCAGGGTCCAATCCTGACCATGGTCAACATACATTTATAAAATAAACCCCTGCCCAAGTGTCAGCTGACTATGCTGTCAGCTGACATTACCTCTGTTGCCACCTCAGACCATACTACGGCCGAGAGGAGCGAGACATCCGCCCATCAGTATGCGCAGAGTGATCCCCAGTGTGCGCATCACCAGCAGAGGACGACCCCTGCAATTTGGAAGTGGATGACCCGGCGAGACTCTCATCAGAAGTGGTCGTATTGCGGGAACCTCGAGGTTAGTTCCTAACAAGGTGAAACTCAGCCTTAGTTACTTTCACCTAACCCTAGGAGCTAACCCTAGCCATAAACCCTTAACAAGTAAGACTCAGAGTCCTAATAGGTACAGTGGGTACATTTTGCTCTGGGCTAACAGATGAAAGTAAAGCTGCTTCAAATTGAGGCTGCTTTCAAACAGCTGTTTTTCTTCAAACTTTCTGTGGGGCTCAGTTAGAACTTAAGATCACAAGGCATTTACTTGATGCTCCACCAACCCCCCCCCCCCCCCCCCCCCCCTCTGTCATCAGGCATTAATGTAAAAATCTTTTTTTTTTTTTTTTTTTCTGGTTGGTGTACCTAGTGCTGTGGCTTAGTGCTGCACAGCTCAGTGCAGGAGAAAATGAAAGCAAAACGTTTTACCTTTTTGGCACTTTTTAAAAAGGTTTGTTGAAAGTGAACTGGGGCCGAAGCTTGGGGCAGGGTCTGCCTTGCTCTTGTCGCCTCTTGTCAGGACCCTTTTTAACATTGGGGCTGTGCTTCTTTTCAGGCAAAAGCATGGTTGTGCTGCATCCATGCGAGCATGGTCGCGTCTTCTTTGGATTACTGTGCAGGCATGGCTGTACTCGAATAGGCGCAGTATGGCCATGGAAGTTCTTGAAGAGGAGATCTTTGGGGGTGGGGCGGGGGTCTGTGAGTGGCAACATGGGACTGGAGGACACCGTGGAAAGTTTCTATAGCAGAGGTCAGGAACCTTATTGGCTGAGAGAGCCATAAGCGCCACATATTTTAAAATGTAATTCCGTGAGAGCCATACATTATGTTTCAAACTGGGACAGTGCGCATGCGCAGCAGAGTGCTCATGTCCCTGGCGCCATGGTGATGTGTATACAGTTGATCCGGTGGGCAGCAGAAGTGTCAGACATGTCTTCAGCTTCTCTTGGGTTTCAGCAACATCAGTCATTTCAAAGAGCCAGACAGGAGAAATACCAACTAACAGCTTCTACAATTAGCTAGCTGACTTGAGGGTTGATTCACTTTGTAGGACGAGATCCCAGCATTTTGTCCCAATAGGCTGCCTGTCAAGTGACAGGCAGTCTATTGGGCCAATCAGAGTGTGGGGATCTTGTTCTACAAAGTCACTGGACCTGACAGGGTCCAGAATGGGACATTTGGAGCAGCCGTTCGTTTTGGGGTAGCACGAGTAAGTTAGTAGTGCATGCTACAGCTACCTTGCACTACTTTGAAAAATTTACTTGTGCTGCCACACTAAGCTGTACTGCTTGAGCAGTGTAGCTTAGTGAATCAACCCCTACTGATTTGTATGTGAACCAGATGTAGCCATCAAAAGATCCACATCTGGCTCCTGAGCCATAGGTTCCCTACCCTTGTTCTATAGGATCCAGAAACTTGTATGTAACAGAATGTGCGTTTGTACCCGAGGTTCCCATCGGGTACACGTTATAAAGGTCTTAAAACATGTAATAGTGTAGCTAACCTAGTAAAAAAAACTTTGACTGTGAATATCTTTAAGTATTGAATGATTTAACATATTTTTTTTTGTTTTTTTTTGTGATAATAAAGACAAAAAACAGACCTTGCTGGAAGTTGCAAGTGCACAGCTACAGGTTGTCAGCTGTTGGGCACAGAGGTGCCATCATCAAAACAACTGAGGGAGAACAAAGAAACCTTGATTCATCAGGTGACGACTTGTGAGCCATGATCAAAATGCATTTGGTTCTTACGGTGCAGTACAGGTCTTTTTGGCATACAATCCCCATGAGTACATGTCAAAAGCAAGCCTGACTGTGAAGTGATCATAAAAATGAGAAAGCCCTTATTGCACCATTAAGTTAAAGTTTTATCTTCCATTGTCTCCAAGAGAAGTCATTATTACTCGAATGGGCATTAGGTCACCGTGAGAACAGACGCCGGTTTTATCTGACACTGCAACATTGCAGAATTGACAGCTTTGGCCTACTGAACTTGTGCTACGGCTTTAAAATGTCTCAGCAATCAAGGATGAGTTTGAGAGTTGACAGAACGCTCATTTATTCATGTAGAAAATTAGGTCTTTCTCAAAGTTCACATCTCTCGTCAAGCATGGAATAGATCAACACTATGACTGCACCGTAATACCACATGAAACACAAACTCTTAAAAAGATCATTTCACGTTTTCTGCCGTATTACTGAACATACTCATGTGAGTGTATACGCCTTGAGTCTCTGATTTTCACCAAGGTGGAATGCCACCTTTCAGTTCATTTTCAGGAATATTTGCGGTACAAACACTGTAGGAAAAGAACGATTTACCAAAGAAGATCTAAGATGCAAAGCAGTGAAGAAAAGCTATTTCTTCTTCTTACACCCAATCATGTTAAGAAGAATTTAATGTAAAAAAAAACAACATTTCCTGCACATAAGTGCATGGTTGAAAATGTATGGTCACTTAATTATTACCTTTTCAATTAACTTTTCTCCTGAGTTTTCTCACAAGAACTCTTTATCAGTAAAACGTTTTCAGATGCCGGTGAGCAACAAAATACTCAAAATAAGCTTGGTGCTATTTATTTACCTACTTTTTTGTTCACATATGCACCATTGGGCATCCAGTACACTGCTGCTGCCACCTGTCCAGTCCACCGACGTTGCAGCCATCATTCGGGTCCACTGGTGCTGCTGCCACCGCAGCTTGGGTCTACTGCAGGGGACCAGCACTGGTATATAGACCAGAGCACTAGCAGAAGCTTTATTTCCATTGGAATTGAACAAACCAATGGGTACCCTGCTTCCTTTGAGGAAGTATTTACATTTGTATGTTGCAAACCAATGGGTAGCCCCATGCTTCCGCCGGGGTATCTATATACTAGCACTAAGTTCCATTGTAGACAAAAATGCCTTCTAACTATTTTCTCAGGTGTAACAGTGACCTGACTTGCTAAAAACAGAAGACTATTGGGACTAAGAAAAGGAACTGTTCTGCAAAGAGTTCAGAGTAGATGAGATATTGGCCTTTTAAATAAAAAATCCACCTATACTCCCATTGTAAAAAAAAAAAAGGAAGTCTATGCCTCCAACCCAAAGTAGGGCAGTATCCCAACATTATAATGACCCAAAACACACCTCTACAACAACCACTGCCTTGCTAAAGAAACTGAGGGTAAAGTTGCTGGACTGACCAAGCATGTCTCCCAGGCATGTTTCCAGACCTAAATCCTATTGAGAATCGGTGGGGCATCCTGAAACAGAAGGTGGAGGAGTGCAAGGTCTCTAACATCCACAAGCTTGGAGGAGTGGAAAAGAATTCCATTAGCAACCTGTAAAGCTCTAGTTAACTCCAAGAGAGTTAAGGAGTAACTGAAGGGAGATTTTTGTTTTGTTTTACTAAATAAAGTAAAAGAGAGTGTGTTGTGAGCAAAAGGAGAAGAGAACAGCAAAAGAGAGAAAAAAATAATCTTACCCTGTCAGTGTGGTATAGTGTCTCATGCAGCATGGGCAAAATCACGAATTGGCGCAAAGAGGGGAGCTCCCTAAACTACCACTGTGCCAAATGGCAGCCCCGCAGTCCTGCTGGCTCCTGAGATAGGGTATATTGACGCTATCTAGTGAACCAGTGAGGCTGAGGGGCTGTAATTTGGCACATAGGTAGTTTTGGGGGTCCCCTCCCAACCCTCAAAATTAGGAGTGTGTATGAGCTATGACTGCTTTAATATCAGTAGCGTATATCATACTGACAGAGGTGTAGCAATAGGGGTTGCAGAGGCTGCGACCACATCGAGGACCTTAGGCCAGAGGGGCCCCCGAAGGGTCCTGCCTCAAACAGTATTAGCTCTCTATTGGTCCTGTGCTCATAGTAATGACTTCTATAGATACTTTGAATAGTAATAATCGTTAACAAAGTGTTCCCCATTCCCTTCTTTCACCTCTGACACTGTAGTTGCCATTGGCAGGTTTTGGTGCACCATATTATTGTTATGTATAGAGTGTTTGGGGGGCCCCAATGTAAAACTTGCATCGGGGCCCACAGCTCCTTAGCTACGCCACTGCATACTGTAGTCATAGAAGCATCAGACACATCATTTGTATAGCAACCTAGTGGAGAGCAGAGAAATAGCAGAAGCAGCACAGGATCAGACACAGCCTATCACACCGATTATGCGGGCACCGTAATGACACGAGGCGGCTGGCGTGGTGACGACTGACGTAACCTTTTAGGAAGAGGAGCCCAACACTCAGGCCCAGTGTCGCCGGGGAGCCATGTCTGACCAGGCCCTGGGAGAAGAGCCAGATGGACGTTGAGGGACCTCCCGACCTACGGTGGGCTGGAGAAAGCCCCAGGTAAGTTCAGATTTTGATTCTAATTAGAGCTCAGAGTCCCTTTAAGGCAGTGCTGGAAAATAATGGTGGGCACACAAAATATTGACACTTTGGGCACACATTTGACATACTTCCCTTAGGGGTATACTCACTTTTTTTTACCAGTGGTTTGGCCATTAATGACTGCGTTTTAAGTTATTATAATGAAACAGAAAATGTAGTGTTTTATAAGCATCACTTTGCATTGTATCAACATGTTATATCTCTAGTGTTGTCCCCTGAAAAGATATTTATTTACAATGCAAGAGGTCTATTCACTTTTGTGAAATACTGTTACTCGTATGAATCTGCTGGAGAGGTTCAAAACATTTCCAAGCTTGTATGACAATCTACACATGGGTGCTTGTAATAGAATTTTTATTGCTTGAAATGTAATGGAATTGTTCTACCACTACAGTTCACTGATCCTAAACATTTTTCTAAGACAAGATAAAACAAAACTACACATGACATAGATACATGCAATACTTGAGAATCCCACTTCAGCATCACAAGCAAAAACTCAGGTGAACAACCCAAAGAAAAAAACAGATTCAAGATCTGAAAAGGAAATGTATTTGGAAGCAAGAGGTTGCTAATTTCTACAAAGATGGGCCACTTCTTTGCTCTTATACTACCAACTAAATGGACAGCAAAATGTGTAAATGCCAATATTGAGTTAAGCTTATAACAATGATGAAAATTCTCACATAAAGGATATCTGAGGCAATTAATAAAATCTATCTTTACGTTCCTGGGGCTTCTTCCAGCTCCTACAGCAGGATCCCCAACCCCTGCTCCGTGGCCCAATGCCAGTCCGCGGTATGTTTTGAGCCAGTCCGCGGGTCTGGCCTCGCTCTCTGTGTGTATTCATATACAACAGCGGGCAGCACAGAGTCACCAGGTGGGGCTGTACTGTCCTTACAGTCGTCTGTTATAGGAGCCGTATGAAGTACACTGCAGCTGAGATGACGCAGTAAGAAAAGGATGGCGCCAGCTGATGACGCTGTGCTGTGGGCTGCTGTGCATGAATACAGAGAGAGGCAAGGCTCACGGACTGGTTCACCTGTGCCAACAGCCAGGTTACACAGGCGCACTGAAGGTCAAAATCCCTGTGAACAGCCTGTGAGCAGTCTCAGTCCCATGCCGCGGGAGAATGTGCCCATATCATCGGCAGTACACTCCCGGTGACATGGGCATGTCCGTGCATGCGCAGAAGACGCCAATCCATCGAGGGTCCGTGATACTTCAGAGATGGTCAGCAGGACCTGTGAGAAGACTGGAGCTGTGACGAGGGACACATGTGACCTGTAGGGATTGAAAGAAGCCCCAGGTAAGTAAAGATAGATTTTATTAATCGCCTCAGATATCCTTTAAGTAATCTGAACAGTTAGAGTTTGATAAAGAATAAAGGACCATGCTAAAGCTAAAAAGGATGCTTGAAATGTTTTTCCAAATACGAAGGTGAGCCCGATTTACGAAAGCTGGTCATATGTGTATTGAATTCGCTCGGCTTCTCCTCCCCCCAACACACCCAATCCTTTCACTTTCAGTTTTAGACAGTTTATCAAATGACGGTGTAAGTGAATATGTAAATATCTGTGTGGGTGGGGGATGAGCAGCAAATAATCAATCGCTGCATCGGACTCCACTACACTGAGTGGTACAATGCTTGCACATCAACTAATGCTCAAAGGTTTCTGATGAGATCTCTCCCAATCTGTGGTAAAGGAACAGATCACTATTTGATCGATTTCCATTTATAGATGGATCAATCAGCTTGGCAAGCCAAACTGTATATGACCTGTGTATGCCTAGATTAAAGGAAACCTAAAGCAAGAAGGATATGGTTGATTTTACTTAATTATTTCCTTTTAAACAATACCAGTTGCCTGTCACTCCTGCCAGTGGCGTACCTAGGGTATTTGGCACCCGGTGCTGGTTATCCACAGTCACCCCCCCCCCCCCGGGCTGTGGAGTCGGTACAAAAATCTTCCGACTCCTCAGTTTATGAAACCACGACTCCAACTCCGACTCCGGGTACCCAAAATAGCTTCAACTCCGACTCCTTAGTCTTAATACTTAACAGGGCTGTGGATTTTGTACCAAAATCACCCGACTCCTCAGTTTATGAAATCAACGACTCCGACTCCAACTCCAACTCCAGGTGCCCAAAATTGCCCAGACTCCGACTCTTCGACTCAGACTCCACAGCCCTGCCCCCCCGTAATTGGGGCTACGTTGCGCAAAAAATGTGTGTGGTCATATACCAAAATGTGGGTGTGGTCACGGGTGGAGACTAGTTTACATGAACTTAGCAATGGTGGGACATTAGATTAGGACAGTGGTGGCGAAAAGTCACTTATCTATCGCAAAGTGCCAACAGCAATTTAAACTAAATACAAACATTTTAACTCATACATGAACATTATGGAAAATCCAAGTTGAAAATAAACTGTGAAGATAAACAATTTCATCCATCCTACTCCTGAAAAATGTATTTTTTTTTTTTTTTTAAAACCCCCCCAGTTTTATTTTCTGTTTTAAAAAGCTAAAAAAAAAAAAAAAAAAAAGTAGGTTTAAAGGAGTAATCCGGGCAGTTTTAATAAAATGAACGCCCCAAGCTCCCAGGACCTCCCTCGCCGCATCTCTGCTCTCAGCCGTTTGCCGGAGGCTAAGAACTACTACCACCTGCGCAGTCTGCTCCGGCCCACGTGGCGGTGATTGACAGCGACGATCGCGCAGGCGCAGTACAGAGCAACCTCCAGGTCGCTCTGACATCATCGCCGGGGACCGGGTCGGAGCTCCGGCGAACGGCTGAGAGCAGAGATGCGGCGAGGGAGGTCCTGGGAGCTTGGGGCTGGAGGAAGCCCCCGGTTAATTTTATTAAAACTGCCCGGATAACTCCTTTAGGGCTGGAACCCACAGGAGCGCCTTTGGCAGCGTTTTGGCAGCACTGCGATACGCTAGCAGTTTGCCAAAACGATGGGCTAATGTTAATGGATGGGGCAACTTCCACAGGAGCGTTTGCGTTTCTCAGAAACGCAAACGCAGGACATGCAGCATTTTGGGAGCGTTAGCGCTTCAATGTAAAGTATTGAAACGCTAGCAGAAACGCTCAGCAAAACCTAAACTGAGCGGTTTTGCTAGCGTTTTGCGGTTCAGCACACTGTAACAAAATGAAAAATAATTCACAGGACCAATCAGGATAAAAACGCAAAACGCAAAACGCTAGGCACCCGCTGGGGAAAAAAATACAATGTTGCAAAACACGACCAAAAACGCGCATGAATCCGCTTGCAAACCGCTCAGACAAAACGCTAGCGGTTGCGTTTTGCGTTTGCGGTTTTCAGTGGGTTCCAGGCCTCAATGCTATTGTCTCATATGAGGTTGATTCCGCTTTTCCCATAGTCTCGCAGTTAGCAATCATGAGGCCCCCAACAAGACAAATTCAGCAATCTTGAGGCCCCCAACAAATCATGAGGCCCCCAACAAGACAAATTCAGCAATCTTGAGGCCCCCAACAAGTCAAATTCAGCAATCATGAGGCCCCCAATAAATTATGAGTCCCCCAACAAGACAAATTCAGCAATCATGAGGCCCCCAGCAAGACAAATTCAGCAATCTTGAGGCCCACAACAAATCATGAGGCCCCCAAAAAGACAAATCCAGTAACCATGAGGCCACCAACAAGACAAATTCAGCAGTCATGAGGCACATAAATAGACAGCATTTCAAATAAATAGGCAAAATGCCCCATTAATATGGTAGACACCTCTCACCTGGCTTCTGAATTCTCCTCTACTGGCTGCTGTGCCTGGCTGGCAATACTATTTTTGTCTGGATTGGCGATGATGTGTGAGCTGAAAGGCCTGGCAGTGATGCTGTGGCCTGACTGGCGGGTTGAAGTAAATGCTGGCCTGACTGGTGGTGATGCTGTGGCCTTTTTGCCAGTGATTCTGGGCTGGTTGGCTGGTGGTTATGTTGGGCTGGCTGGCCTAGATAGTTTAGGTAGTGAGAGGTGCCCCACAGTTTAGGTAGTGCCAGGAGCCCCCTAGTTTAAGTAGTTACAGGAGCCCCCCAGCTCAATTAGTGACTGGAGCCCCCCAGTTCAGTTAGTGACAGGTACCCCCCAGTTTAGGTAGTGACAGGTACCCCCCAGTTTAGGTAGTGACAGGTGCCCCCCAGTTCAGCTAGTGACAGGTGCCCCCCAGTTTAGCTAGTGACTGGTGCCCCCCAGTTCAGCTAGTGACTGGTGCCCCCCAGTTTGTGTAGTGACATGAACCCCCAGTTTAGATAGTGACAGGAACAGGAAAAGTTGTGACTGGGCACACCATCTTTGGTAGGGTGCTTGGTATTGTGGTATAGGCAAACCACCAAAGTATAAGTCCAGAATTCAAATATACCAGCACTCCAGCTTTCTCAAAGAATCACGCTCTTTTATTGAGCTAACATATCCACAGAAATGACCGACAATTGTTTCGGGGCCTCGCAGGGTCCCCCTTTCTCAAGGCGTGTGTGGTTACCAATATCAATAAAAGAGCGTGATTCTTTGAGAAAGCTGGAGTGCTGGTATATTTGAATTCTAGATAGTGACAGGGACCCCCAGTTTAGATAGCGACAGGGACCCCCAGTTTAGACAGCGACCCCCCAGGTTAGACAGCGACCCCCCCAGGTTAGACAGCGACCCCCCCAGGTTAGACAGCGACCCCCCCAGGTTAGACAGCGACAGCGACCCCCCCAGGTTAGACAGCGACAGGGACCCCCCAGGTTAGATAGTGACAGGGACCCCCCAGGTTAGATAGTGACAGTGACCCCCAGGTTAGATAGTGACAGTGACCCCCAGGTTAGATAGTGACAGCGACCCCCAGGTTAGATAGTGACAGCGACCCCCAGGTTAGATAGTGACAGGAAACCCCAGGTTAGGTAGTGACAGCGACCCCCCAGGTTAGATAGTGACAGCGACCCCCAGGTTAGATAGTGACAGGGACCCCCCAGGTTAGATAGTGACAGGGACCCCCCAGGTTAGATAGTGACAGCGACCCCCGGTTAGATAGTGACAACTGACAGGGACCCCCCAGGTTAGATAGTGACAGGGACCCCCAGGTTAGATAGTGACAGCGACCCCCGGTTAGATAGTGACAGCGACCCCCCAGGTTAGATAGTGACAGCGACCCCCAGTTAGATAGTGACAGGGATCCCCCAGGTTAGATAGTGACAGCGACCCCCCCAGGTTAGATAGTGACAGGGACCCCCCCAGGTTAGATAGTGACAGGGACCCCCCCAGGTTAGATAGTGACAGGGACCCCCCAGGTTAGATAGTGACAGCGACCCCCGGTTAGATAGTGACAACTGACAGGGACCCCCCAGGTTAGATAGTGACAGGGACCCCCAGGTTAGATAGTGACAGCGACCCCCGGTTAGATAGTGACAGCGACCCCCCAGGTTAGATAGTGACAGCAACCCCCCAGGTTAGATAGTGACAGGGACCCCCCAGGTTAGTGACAGCGACCCCCAGGTTAGTGACAGCGACCCCCGGTTAGATAGTGACAGGGACCCCCCAGGTTAGATAGTGACAGGGACCCCCCAGGTTAGATAGTGACAGGGACCCCCCAGGTAGATAGTGACAGGGACCCCCAGGTTAGTGACAGCGACCCCAGGTTAGATAGTGACAGGGACCCCCCAGGTTAGATAGTGACAGCGACCCCCAGGTTAGTGACAGCAACCCCCGGTTAGGCAGTGACAGGGACCCCCCAGGTTAGGCAGTGACAGGGACCCCCCAGGTTAGGCAGTGACAGGGACCCCCCAGGTTAGGCAGTGACAGGGACCCCCCAGGTTAGGCAGTGACAGGGACCCCCCAGGTTAGTGACAGCGACCCCCAGGTTAGTGACAGCGACCCCCGTTTAGATAGTGACAGGGACCCCCCAGGTTAGATAGTGACAGCGACCCCCCAGGTTAGTGAAAGGGACCCCCCAGGTTAGATAGTGACAGGGACCCCCCAGGTTAGATAGTGACAGCGACCCCCCAGGTTAGATAGTGACAGCGACCCCCCAGGTTAGATAGTGACAGCGACGGCAACCCCCCAGGTTAGATAGTGACAGCGACCCCCAGGTTAGTTAGTGACAGCGACCCCCAGTTAGATAGTGACAGGGACCCCCCAGGTTAGATAGTGACAGCGACCCCCAGGTTAGTTAGTGACTGCGACCCCCGGTTAGATAGTGACAGGGACCCCCCCAGGTTAGATAGTGACAGGGACCCCCCCAGGTTAGATAGTGACAGCGACCCCCAGGTTAGATAGTGACAGTGACCCCCAGGTTAGTTAGTGACTGGGACCCCCCCAGGTTAGATAGTGACAGGGACCCCCCCAGGTTAGATAGTGACAGGGACCCCCCCAGGTTAGATAGTGACAGCGACCCCCAGGTTAGTGACAGGGACCCCCCAGGTTAGATAGTGACAGGGACACCCCAGGTTAGATAGTGACAGGGACACCCCAGGTTAGATAGTGACAGGGACCCCCCACTGCCCCAGGTAAGATAGTGACAGCGACCCCCAGTTAGTGACAGGGACCCCCTAGGTTAGATAGTAATAGGGATCCCCCCCAGGTTAGATAGTGACAGGTGCCCTTCACTCGTTGTGCAAATTTGGGATTTTACACCCCCCGTGGCCGTCCCCGCTGACAACCTACCCCCCCCCCCTCACCTCACCTCACAGGCCTTCCCCGGTGACAGGCAGGAGCAGCCCAGCTTCAGACCTCAGTATCAGCCGGCGACCAGTATGCGGGCGCACCGAACTCAGTGAACACCACGCCGTATATGCGGAAGTGATGTCACTTCCGCATATCAGTGCGGTGTCCGCTGGGTCCTAGCGCCCGCATACTGGTCGCCGGCTGGTCGGAGGTCTGAAGCTGGGCTGCTCCTGAGTCCTGCCTGTCACCGGGCGGGGAAGGCCCCGGGGGGGGGGGGGGGGGACACACACATAGGTTGTCAGCGGGGACGGCCACGGGGGGTGTAAAATCCCAAATTTGCACAACATGTGCACTGACTGCAGCGGCAGGGGCGGCAACACAGGACTCCCGGTGTCACCCCCTAAGCATCAAGACACCCGGTGCGGGCCGCCCCTGCCGCTTGACGGTAGGAACGCCACTGACTCCTGCTAATCTCTTTGGCTGCAGTAGTGTCTGAATCTCACTCCTGAAACAAGCATGCAGCTTATCTTATCAGATTTTTGTCAGAAACATCTGATCTGCATGCTTTTTTAGGGTCTATGGCTAAATGTATTAGAGGCAGAGGATCAGCAGGACAGCCAGGCAATATGCATTGTTTAAAAGGAAATAAATATGACAGCCGCCATATACCTTTCACTTCAGGTGTCCTTTAACACATTGCCAAAGATCTCCACTTTTTGCAGAAAGAAACTTCATCAGTAATTCAGCAAACCTGTTCTTGTTTAAATAGAAATCAAGCTTGAGGCCCCTTTTACACTATAATTAATTTATGAAGGCATGATCCCCGGATCGAGGAAAAAATCCTGAATCACCATGATTCATAAAGACGGGAAGGATCTCCATGATGTTAAAAGCTGTCAGCTGATTTCACTGATTGACTTTGACCTGAAGATATTCACAAAGGTGTTGGCTTTGGCTACCAGGTTGAATTCAATAACACCACCATTATTAATGGGGACCGGGTGGGATTTAATCTTCAGAGACAGGTGGGGATAACACCATTGATATGATTGACTGGATTGGTGTTTCTCGAAAGGCCTACTCTGCTTCTTAGTTTAGATGCAGAGAAGGCCTTCGATAGACTGTGATGGCCATATTTATTTAAGGTTATGGAACGCTTTGGGTTTAGGGGATAGTTTCTTTCTTCAATCAGGAGCCTGTACTGTAACCTTTAAACGTTGGTTAAGCTCCCCCAGGTAAATTCAGCCTACAAAATCAACCCTGATAAAACAGAAGCATTCCCAATCCCATTCCACATACCCTCACCTGACCCCAGCTACTTCATAGTTCCTTTCATTTTAAATGGAAATCGTTCAGCATTAAATACCTGGCCATCCAACTGGGCACATCCTACCACTCTCTATATAACCTTAACGTTCCCCCCTTGTTCTGACAATTCAGGAAAGACTTGGACAGATGGAACCAGTACCAGATATCCTGGATAGGGAGAATTTACTCTATTAAAATGAATATTTTACCCAGGTTCCTTTATCTCTGTGAAACTATACCTACTGTATCTCTACACCTTATTCTGTATTACATAATTTTCAAAGAGAGGTTCATATGGGCTACCAAGGGTGTCAAGGCAGGTTATGGAATCTAATAGGACTAGAGGTAGACTCTCAGTATCACAGTTTCAACATTACTATCTAGCATCCCATCTGAGACAGATCTCTGAATGGCTAACCTCTCCCTGCAAGTGGAAATGGTTTGAAATAGAAGAGGCATCTATTTCCCCCTACGCTATTGGGTCATCGCCCCACTTAAAGACTAACCCTTCTACTTTTAAGCAACTCCACCTCCATCCTATTTCCTTTACTTGGAATGTATGGCATAAGGCTAGTCATAATTATTACCTGGTGAGTGCCTACTCACAATTGATCAACCTTACAGGGAACCTCAAATTCCCACATAACTTACTTACTACCTCCTATGGGACCTTCTGGATCTATATACCCCCATGGGTGCCCACTTACTTACTTTTAGCCAGCTTCAGGCTAAGTATCCCATTCCTTCTCACAGGTTCTTTGAATATTTTCAGGGGAGGTCATTTATCTCTAAAACATGGGTTAATGGGCATCTATCCCCACAGACAGCTTTTGGGTTCTTCACCTTACCCAAGACACAGGACTAATATCAATAACCTACTTCACTTTCAGTTTTCCTTCCTTGGAGTACTTTATCAAGCATAAATATATGGAGATATGGAAAAACAGATTGAATTGTACTATATTACTGTCTGATTGGGAAGATCAGGGAAGATGGTTAAATGCTATGCCAACTTCCTGGGTATATGACTACCATATAAAAAATGTTTCCACTGGGCATAGGACCCTGATAGATTATACAAGATTTTCCCAGGAGACTCTTGATATGTGTTGGAGGAATTGTGGCTTAAGGGGTACCTTGGATTGCATCTTTTTGTTTTGCCATGTGGCCCAGGTTTTCTGGGCCGGGTGAGAGTTTTGATATTTAAAGTTCTTCTGAAGCATATACCACTCATCCCATGTGCGCATCTATTAGGTAAACCCTGAGGAGGCTTACAGAAACACTCACAATGTATGCTGAACCACAATAAAAAATCTGTATCTGCTGTGAAGTCACTTAACCCACTAGTGATGGAGTGCAACCAATTCTCACAAGATGCTCAATGCTCATGTCAACTAACCCAGTGACTCAGTGAAGAAATAAAACTGAGCCAATCATAGCCACTAGCCACTAGCCACCAGTAATTAACCAGCTGATAGCTTATTGATGGACAGCTTCTTGCTTTGGTTGCTTCAATTTCTTTAGCTTCCCGAGTACATGGAATTTTGCATTTTAGAAAATTCTTTCAGTTCTAGAATTCACCTTTTGTTTTATTTGCTAACCCACACTGAAAGCACAATAGTCTACAGCATATAATAAAAAACTGATTGGTTGCTATTGACATTAATACTTCATACACTGAAACCATTCATTCTTTTGACTTTTAATACTGAAAGGTTTGCCCAAAGCATACATTCTCCTGTGCAGCTAAAGTATGATGGAAAATAATACAACGCGGTTGACAGAATATTCTCAAAAATTGTGGAACACAATAAAATGATGATTATTTACAATAATATTTCCACCTTAAATAAGTACAACATAAATTATACAGGACGGCAATCAACAAAGGGGTTAAAGAGGCGCAATGTATCATTTTGCAATGACACGTCTTTCTGTCTCAGTTGCTGTGGGCAATCAATCTTGGAAGAGTTTCATGAGCAGTTGAGAATTTAAAAAACAGCTGTAATCTGTGGCCATTGACGGTAGTGTAGATTGTTTGCCAAACTATTACCATAACTGTCAGCCGAAATCAGAAAAATAATCTCATTGTGCTGGACAGATGCGTCTCCTGCATTATTGATATAGTCTCTCTGGAGGTAATAGCGAAATATAAAGCATTGTTCTATCTACAAAAGGAGATTGGCTGAGTCCTTGAGATTGAGAGCGGGGGAAAGGCGTTTATAGCAAGTAAGATACGGGCAACTCAACAAAAGTTATGTCTTCAGGTCAACTGACCTTTATGGTCTGTGACAATACATCCTCAAGTTCAATTCATGGCTGGATTGAAAGTATTTTTCAGACGTTCTGGGTGAACTGTTAAGGATATCATTTACTTAGGATGTATTTTTGTATTAAGGTGAATAAGTTAAAGCTAATATAATTTATATGTTTTGTAGGTGGCAATAAAAAATAGGCATGCTATCAAATTCTCTACAGGGTGCAAATGAAAATGTCTCAAGGGAAATTTGGCACAAGGGAAGCTGATATTCTGAATATTAGTAAAATGCTCTTACCCATACTCAAATATTCTGACTGCTTTGCTGGGTTTACTGCAATGTTGCAATCATTCCACGGGGAGGAGGGATCCTACTTTTCTATAGGAATGCCAGCTCTATGCATACAACACCTGTATTAATCACCCCCATCTCACTGAGAGGCCAAAAGGAAACCAAAACACTGTAACAATGAAATAAGCAGAATGTAAAATAAATGCTTTGGCAAAACACAGTGATGCTGTAATACAACTTGTTTAAATACTTGAACTTAGGGCCATTTCTGGCATGTGAGTGCCCAAGGCAAGACAACCATTGTCAATGGGCTGGTAAGGCCTTTGAGCTGATCTTAGGGCTTCATCTTGTTTTATCATTTCCCATCCATGATGCAAACAGCATGATTCCATTAAAATAGTGTTCTTGGCATGGTTCTTTTGTGACAATTCAAGTAGATGGTTCCCTATACTATGGACTAGGTTGCCTATGCCTAAAAATGACCCTGTTTTAATATAATAGAGGTGATTTCGCCAGCATTTCTTTTGGAAAATGCATATTATCCTCAGTGGCATTTAATTTCCCCTGAATTTCTGTGCAAAGGGTGATACAATTAATTGTCATACCTTTTTTTCCTGTAACTTGCCACAATGTGTCAAGCAAGGGTCTAGTATACAGTGCAGGAGAGTATTGACGTGTATGCACGTCAATACAGTTCATAGCATGATTTGTATTGACGTGTATAACCATCAATACCGCTAGGGAGGTTAAGGTATGCTGTATTTCCTTCTCTGTACCCAAAGCAAAGTAACTATTTTTGGAACCATCAGATCCGAGTTACTTTCTTTATGCACACCAATGTAAACTTGCTGTACAGAGCATACTGTCATTAGCAATGATTAAGGAAATTAGTATTATATATACCCCTACTAAAGCTACATACCCACACTAGTCTGAACTCTTTTTTTGTAAAAGATACAGAGGTGCCAGCAGAATAAAAATAATTCAATTTTAAAGCCAATAAAATGCTGGGGTCAAGGGTGGACTTACCTCCCCAAAAACCAAACACAACCACTATGTATGGTTTTAAACAAGTTTTAATTGGTACGCCAAAAACTAAGTTTTTGGCGTACCGATTAAAACTTGTTTAAAACCATACATAGTGGTTGTGTTTGGTGTTTGGGGAAGTACTCTCTTGCCCCCCATGATTTTATTGGTTATAATATTGAATTAGTTTTATTCTGCTGGCGCCTCTGTATCTTATACAAATATTGTTATCCACCTGGTGGATGGGTGTGATTCTTTCTTTCTACAGAGAGCGGGCTCGATTAACAAAGCGGTGCTAACCCAGTTAGAGACTTTAGGCGTGATAACCATTGCACCACGCTGGTGAAAAGCTAGTTTAGGCGTGATAAGTTTAGGTGTGATAAGTTTAGGTTTGATAAGTTTAGGCGTGATAAGTTTAGATAAGTGTAGATAGCGCGCAAAGTCCCGCACGCAAAGCAGCGCCATTAAACTCTATGCGAAGTGCACCAGACTTTGCTAGCGCAAAACTTTTGATCAGCTGTGCACTGCGGTGCTAACGCAGTTGGTGCTTAAACTTATCGGGCCTGATTCACAAAGCGGTGCTAACAGTTAGCACGCTGGTGAAAAGCCCTTTATCATGCCTAAACTCAGTTTAGGCATGATAAGTTTAGGTGTGATAAGTTTAGGTGTGATAAGTTTAGGCATGTTAAGTTTAGGTGTGATAAGTTTAGGCATGATAAGTTTAAGCACCAACTGGGTTAGCACCGCAGTGCACAGCTGTTCAAAAGTTTTGCGCTAGCAAAGTCTGGTGCACTTTGCATAGAGTTTAATGGCGCTGCTTTGCGTGCGGGACTTTGCGCGCAATCTAAACTTATCTAAACTTAGCATGCCTAAACTTATCATGCCTAAACTTATCACACCTAAACTTATCACGCCTAAACTGGCTTTTCACCAGCATGGTGCAATGGTTATCATGCCTAAAGTCTTTTAGGCATGCTAACTGGGTTAGCACCGCTTTGTGAATCAGGCCCATCATGCCTAAACTTATCACACCTAAACTTATCATGCCTAAACTTATCACACCTAAACTTATCACACCTAAACTTATCATGCCTAAACTGAGTTTAGGCGTGATAAAGGGCTTTTCACCAACGTGCTAACTGTTAGCACCGCTTTGTGAATCAGGCCCAGCAACTTTTTAGCCTGAGTGGGGACAGGCTTAATATCCCCACGAGTGATCTAAGTGGTTGCCTGAGCTTGGCAACCCAGACTTGTGAGTATTACTCTATCTGCTGCTATTTATTATCCCGTATTATCAATAATACACTATTGGGGGCTCTCGATTGTGATTCTTTCTTTGTTTTACTAGACTGAACTTGCCCATGGTGGACGATAATGACCTACATGGCTGAAAATCGGGCATCAAGCCAGGGTGTGTACAGTGGCTGCATGCTGATCGCTAAAGATTTAGCATGTCTGATATTTAGCGATGCCAGAAACCTGAGGATTGCGCAATTGCATTGTTCTTCACGGTCGTTCTCCCCCCTCCCCTGCCTGCTGGAAGCCACTCTGTCACATGCACTCATCGTCTCTCCGGCCTCTGCATAGCAAAAAAGCGCATCGCTATCCAGAGGTTGATGACAGATCTGTACACCTTTGTCTGTGCTTTGTCGCCTGCCTGGGCTCGGTACATGATCCCTTGGGGGCCAGAGATCCAGAAGACATCCACAGGTGAGTATGGGCCTTAAAGTACCCCTGGCCCTAGTGTGTACTTTGATTATTAGAATCGTGTTGTATGTGTGGTACTGTGACATAATGATATGTGGTGTCAGGTTGGTGGAAGTGAGGACAATGGGCTCGATTCACAAAGTGGTGCTAACCCAGTTAGAAACTTTAGGCGTGATAACCATTTTTATCATGCCTAAACTCAGTTTAGGCATGATAAGTTTAGGCATGATAAGTTTAGGCATGATAAGTTTAGATAAGTTTAGATCGCATGCAAAGTCCCGCACGCAAAGCAGCGCCATTAAACTCTATGCAAAGTGCACCAGACTTTGCTAGCGCAAAACTTTTGATCAGCTGTGCACTGCGGTGCTAACCCAGTTGGTGCTTAAACTTATCACGCCTAAAAACTTATCACACCTAAACTTATCATGCCTAAACTTATCACACCTAAACTTATCACACCTAAACTTATCATGCCTAAACAGAGTTTAGGTGTGATAAAGGGCTTTTCACCAGGGTGCTAACTGTTAGCACCGCTTTGTGAATCAGGCCCAATGTGTTATTAAGACTAATCAGGGGAGTGGAGCTTTAGTCATGTTCATGGATGGTGAGGAAGGGATACATGTGCCAGCAAGAGGAATTAGTGGGAGAGGAAGAGATAAGCACTGCTGGAAAAGGTGGTAAGGAAGGAAGATCTGTGCTGGCATGGGGACTGGGTCATGTTTGATCCATTGGCAATAGTAATATGCACAGCTGCAGGCCCCAACATGTGGCCTCAAGAAAAGGCAGTTCTAAAGAAGAGGAGGTGTTGCCATTTTATGATCCAGGTATGCTAGTTCATGTGGTATGTGAACACACTAATTCTGTGTTTCAATGCCATTATATGTAGGAAGGCGTGTATTTAAATCCATACAGTCATGTATCAGAATCAGAATCAACTTTATTCACCAAGTGCGACTGACGTCGCACCCGGAATTATTTGTGGACACATGGCCATTGGCAAAGTACAGGTAGTGCATTGATCAATAGATCGCATCAATATGGTACAGAAATATGTACAAATGAGTTAAAGGACAACTGAAGTGAGAGGGAGATGGAGGCTGCTATATTTATTTCCTTTTAAATAATACCAGTTGTCTGGCTGTCCTGCTGATTCTCTGCTTCTTATACGTTTAGCCATAGGCCCTGAACAAGCATGTAGCAGATCAGGTGTTTCTGACATTATTGTGAGATCTGACAAGATTAGCTTGTATGCTTGTTTCTGGTGTTAATCAGACAATGCTGTGGCCAAACAGACCAGCAAGGCTGTCAAGGAACTGGTATTGTTTAAAAGGAAATAAATATGGCTGCCTCCATATTCCTTTTAATTCAGTTCTCCTTTAAGATAATTAAACTTGCATCATTTTAACCACTTATCAAAATGGAGACAGTATATCTTTGCAGTGTTGCCAACCTTTCACGTTATTTTTTACTGACAAATACCTAAAAATTTACCGGCAAAAGATTGTTTTTACTGACAAAATCCCCTGCGGCGGACCCAAAAATGCGCGTGGTCACGCAACAGAATGTCGGCGTGGTCATGGGTGGGGCCAAATATACATGATTTTAGTAGTGCTGTAAAAGGTCTGCCGGGGAAGTTTGAGCTCTGCCATAGTGTTTCCCCCCTTCCCCAAAAATACATGTAATCTTACAGCATTTCACAAAAAATCCACGTAATCTGTCAGAGGTTCTTCCAAAATACAGATAATATAGCAGTGGTTCCCTAAAAATAGATGTAATCTGGCAGCAGTGATTCCCCTAACATACACATAATCTGGCAGCAGTTCCCCAAAATACACTTAATCTGACAGCAGTGGTTCCCCAAAAATAGGTAGCCCCAGTTCTATAGGTGTCCCCAGAATAGGTGGGCAGCGGTATACATGTCCCCAGAACAGGTAGCCAGGGGTAGAGATGTCCCCAGAACAGGTAGCCAGGGGTATATGTGCCCAGTATATTTAGGCAGGGGTATATGTCCCCTGTATATGTAGCCTGAGGTATATGTGCCCAGTATATGTAGGCAGGGGTATATGTCCCCAGTATATGTAGCCAGGGGTATATGTGCCCAGTATATGTAGCCAGGGGTATATGTCCCTAGTATATGTAGCCAGAGGTATATGTGCCCAGTATATGTAGGCAGGGGTATATGTGCCCAGTATATGTAGTCGGGGGTATATGTCCCCAGTATATGTAGTCGGGGGTATATGTCCCCAGTATATGTAGTCAGGGGTATATGTGCCCTGTATATGTAGCCAGGGGTATATGTGCCCAGTATATGTAGTCGGGGGTATATGTCCCCAGTATATGTAGGCAAGGGTATATGTCCCCAGAATAGGTAGCCAGGTGTGCCCCCAGCAGGAGGGGAGCAACGTAGAGAAGAGGTAGAGCTGTGGGATTAGCAGTGGGGAGAGCTGTGGGATCAGCGGCCGCTAATCTCCCTCCTCCTTCCCTCACCTTGGGGCTCTCCCTCCCTCTCTCTCCCCTCAAGAACGAAGTCTTGTGCGCTGGCTGGCAGCAGGCGGAACTTACCTCTGTCTCGTTGCGGGCCCGGGATGGATTTGCCGCTAGTCTGGTCTGGTCCAGACCAGAGCAGCAGCACCAGAACTTCCGGCGCTTGGAGCGAGATGGAGGTAAGTGCCGCTTGCTGCCAGCCACCCGCACAAGACTTCGTTCTGGAGGGGAGAGCGAGGGAGGGAGAGCCCTAAGGTGAGGGAAGGGGGGGAGACGTTCGCCCATCCCCACTGCTGATCCCACAGCTCTCCCTCTTCTCTGCGCTGCTCACAGAGCGGCTGATTGGCCGCCCTTACGGACGCTGCTGAATTCCTTACGGAATTCACGGGCAGCTAAATTTCTATTAAAATTTACGGTATGCCCATAAATGTGCGGGCGGTTGGCAACAATGTATCTTTGCCCTGCAGGTAGACTGTTCCCATTCCAGGGGCATAGTGTGAGAAAACGCGGAAAAGCCGCCGCGAGTACTCAAAGTAAGGCGGCTGATTCTGCGTTCAACATGGCAGCTTGTGCGCATGGGCCTGCATCCACTAGCCTGACGGAGCGCGGAGAAACCGCCGCATTCCCAGTGAACACATGTCTGGTGTGGCTGGGACTGATAGTCCACACAGGTTCACAAGGACGCGCGCGCGCGCTGAGAGGCAGAGCCTTTATGGCAGTCAGAAGGGTGTCAGCTGATCCAGCCGATCAGCTGACAATTCTATCAGGTTTCATTGGTCCAGCACTTAGGGGAGGCGCTGGAGAGCGCTTGTGTATATATACTGGGTGCTGGTCATTTCTCTTGTGTCTGGTGTTGCGATCACTACGTGGTAGCACTCAGACCTTGTCAGTATCTGTGATATTATCTGTGTTATTATCTAGACCAGTTCCTAGGTGTTGATGAACAAGGACCTCACACCTCAGTCTAGGGCAAACTATGGGCTTGATTCACAAGGCGGCGCTAACCTACTTAGCACGTCTAAAGTCTTTAGACGTGCTAACCAGGGTGCTAAGTAGTGTTGGGCGAACAGTGTTCGCCACTGTTCGGGTTCTGCAGAACATCACCCTGTTCGGGTGATGTTCGAGTTCGGCCGAACACCTGATGGTGTTCGGCCAAACTGTTCGGCCATATGGCCGAACTAAGAGCGCATGGCTAGTGTTGGGCGACCACCTGGATGTTCGGGTTCGGGCCGAACAGGCCGAACATGGGCCAGATGTTCGGCATGTTCGGCCCGAACGCCGAACTCAATGGAAGTCAATGGGACCCCCGAACATGCCCATTTTGGGGGCCCTATGGGGTCGCAGGCATAAGGGGGGAGCATGCTACGATCGCGGGGGGGTCGGAAATTCCCCCCACCCCCTCCGCTAGCGCTCCCCCCTCTGCCCGCTTCCCCATAAAAAAAGTTTCAGGCAAGTTAAATAGTACCTGGTGGCTGGCACTGGCAGTGGAGTGAGGAGGAGGAGGAGTCCGAGTAGCAGAGTGACGCGTTGAGGCCGGGCAGCGGGCGGTTCAGCGGTAGTACCCTTGTGGTACTTCCGCCCTTTCTCTGACCTCACGTCCTCTGCATACGAGGGTACGCGTCACGCGTACCCTCGTATGCGTCATCACGTAGAGGACGTGAGGTCAGAGAAAGGGCGGAAGTACCACAAGGGTACTACCGCTGAACCGCCCGCTGCCCGGCCTCAACGCGTCACTCTGCTACTCGGACTACTCCACCTCCTCACTCCACTGCCAGTGCCAGCCACCAGGTACTATTTAACTTGCCTGAAACTTTTTTTTATGGGGAAGCGGGCAGAGGGGGGAGCGCTAGCGGAGGGGGTGGGGGGAATTTCCGACCCCCCCCCCCCCCCGCGATCGGGGCATGCTCCCCCCTTATGCTTGCGACCCCATAGGGGGGCCGTATTGCGGCATGTTCGGGCGAACAGGGCCCTGTTCGGCCGAACAGGGGCCCTGTTCGGCCCTGTTCGGCGGGCATTGAATAGTTCGGGCGAACCCGAACTAAAAAGGCCGAACACCATCAGGTGTTCGGCCGAACTCGAACATCACCCTAACAGGGTGATGTTCTGCAGAACCCGAACAGTGGCGAACACTGTTCGCCCAACACTACGCATGGCCGAACGTTCCCCGAACGTTCGGCTGGCGCTGTGATTGGCCGAACGGGTCACGTGGTTCGGACCCAAACGCGCTCTGATTGGCCGAACGGGTCACGTGGTTCGGGTAAATAAATACCCGATCCACGTCATTTCTCCGCCATTTGTCTGTGGGTTTAGCTTTGGGTAGGCAGGCAGGGTAGTTCTCTCTCCAGCCAGGCTAGCCAGGGTCCCCCCAGTCATTGTGTCACTGCTGGGAACAGTAGTACACCGCTCACCCACACTATATAGCATTGTGTTTACTGCCACTCTGTGTCTCTGCTGGGAACAGTAGTACACCGCTCACCCTGTATAGCATTGTGCTCTGTGTTGCTGCTGGGAATAGTAGTACACTGCTCACCCACCACTGTATAGCATTGTGTTTACTGCCACTCTGTGTCTCTGCTGGGAACAGTAGTACACCGCTCAACCACCACTGTATAGCATTGTGCTCTGTGTCGCTGCTGGGAACAGTAGTACACCGCTCACCCACCCACCACTGTATAGCATTGTGCTCTGTGTCGCTGCTGGGAATAGTAGTACACCGCTCACCCACCACTGTATAGCATTGTGCTCTGTGTCGCTGCTGGGAACATTAGTACAACGCTCACCCACCACTGTATAGCATTGTGCCTTGTGTCGCTGCTGGGAACAGTAGTACACCGTTCACCCACACTATATAGCATTGTGTTTACTGCCACTCTGTGTCTCCGCTGGGAACAGTAGTACACCGCTCACCCACCACTGTATAGCATTGTGCTCTGTGTCGCTGCTGGGAATAGTAGTACACCGCTCACCCACCACTGTATAGCATTGTGCTCTGTGTCGCTGCTGGGAACAGTAGTACATCGCTCACCCACCACTGTATAGCATTGTGCTCTGTGTCGCTGCTGGGAATAGTAGTACACCACTCACCCACCACTGTATAGCATTGTGCTCTGTGTCGCTGCTGGGAACAGTAGTACACCGCTCACCCACCACTGTATAGCATTGTGCTCTGTGTCGCTGCTGGGAACAGTAGTACACCGCTCACCCACACTATATAGCATTGTGTTTACTGCCACTCTGTGTCTCCGCT
The DNA here is from genome assembly GCF_040937935.1 of Hyperolius riggenbachi. NCBI lineage: Eukaryota > Metazoa > Chordata > Amphibia > Anura > Hyperoliidae > Hyperolius > Hyperolius riggenbachi. The sequence goes on along the minus strand of NC_090648.1, from coordinate 154,780,941 downwards.
GGGAACAGTAGTACACCGCTCACCCACCACTGTATAGCATTGTGCTCTGTGTTGCTGCTGGGAATAGTAGTACACCGCTCACCCACCACTGTATAGCATTGTGCTCTGTGTCGCTGCTGGGAACAGTAGTACATCGCTCACCCACCACTGTATAGCATTGTGCTCTGTGTCGCTGCTGGGACTAGTAGTACACCGCTCACCCACCACTGTATAGCATTGTGCTCTGTGTCGCTGCTGGGAACAGTAGTACACCGCTCACCCACACTATATAGCATTGTGTTTACTGCCACTCTGTGTCTCTGCTGGGAACAGTAGTACACCGCTCACCCACCACTGTATAGCATTGTGCTCTGTGTCGCTGCTGGGAATAGTAGTACACCACTCACCCACCACTGTATAGCATTGTGCTCTGTGTCGCTGCTGGGAACAGTAGTACACCGCTCACCCACCACTGTATAGCATTGTGCTCTGTGTCGCTGCTGGGAACAGTAGTACACCGCTCCCCCACACTATATAGCATTGTGTTTACTGCCACTCTGTGTCTCTGCTGGGAACAGTAGTACACCGCTCACCCGCCACTGTATAGCATTGGTTGTTGTGTCTCAAAGCGTGGCCTTCTCCTCCTGCGCCGCCCTCCTCCTGTTCCATCATGTGTGCTGCTGCTGGGTTAGCGTTACCGGTCCCTTTTCCTGGAACCTCTCATCTGTATTACATTTATGACTGCATGCCGACAAAAAGCAAATTGCTATCCGCACGCTTCTTGTCCGCATGCAAGGCCTGGGTTGTTGTGTCTCAAAGCGTGGCCTTCTCCTCCTGCGCCGCCCTCCTCCTGTTCCATCACGTGTGCTGCTGCTGGGTTAGCGTTACCGGTCCCTTTTCCTGGAACCTCTCATCTGTATTACATTTATGACTGCATGCCGACAAAAAGCAAATTGCTATCCGCACGCTTCTTGTCCGCATGCAAGGCCTGGGTTGTTGTGTCTCAAAGCGTGGCCTTCTCCTCCTGCGCCGCCCTCCTCCTGTTCCATCACGTGTGCTGCTGCTGGGTTAGCGTTACCGGTCCCTTTTCCTGGAACCTCTCATCTGTATTACATTTATGACTGCATGCCGACAAAAAGCATGTTACCTGTGCAAAGAAAACAGACATTTCCCGCATTTAAAAGACAGTTTTCCCTTTGAAACTTTAAAATCGATTTTCTCAAAAACGATAAGCTCTTTTTGCTAGATTTTTTTTCCTCTTATACCCACTCCCAAGATGCACATACCCTGTAAATTTGGGGTATGTAGCATGTAAGGAGGCTTTAAAAAACACGAAAGTTCGGGTCCCCATTGACTTCCATTATGTTCGGATTTCGGCTCGAACACCCGAACATCGCGGCCATGTTCGGCCTGTTCGGCCCGAACCCGAACATCTAGATGTTCGCCCAACACTAGTGCTAAGTAGGTTAGCACCGGATTTCTCAATCAGATCGCGTGCAAAGTTTTGCACGTAAAGTTTTACGCGCGCAAAGTCCTATGCGCGCGCTAAGTCTCATAGGCTTTAATGGGCACTTCGCGCGGAGCGCCCTGCGCTCTGTGCAGTACGCGCGTAAAGTTTTATGCGCATAAAGTTTTGCGCGCGAAAAGCTCGTTTAGACGTGCTAAGGGGGTTTTCACAGAGGTGCTAACAGTTAGCACCGCTTTGTGAATCAAGCCCTATATGTGCTAGCTCTCAGACCTTAGCTAGATCCGACTGTTCCAGAACCGGCTGGAGCTGGGAATCCACACTGAGTCAGATTCTTGATAGCTTAAAGTACTAATTGCATTGTTTATCTGTTATGACCTTCTGCTTTCCTGACTACTCTTCTGTTCTCTGATTAGGTACTTCACTATATCTGATACTCTGTTGCCGTACTCTGTTTGTCTTAGGATTCCACATCTGTCTCTTGTCTTTGTCCCTGATTTGTCTGTCTGTTGCCGACCTGGCTTGTCCGACCTCGAGAGCTATCTCCTCAGTCAAGAGATAGCTCACAGTCCTGTGGGTGACATCCCTCCTGGTGTCACTCACACTTGTCCTTCCTACTCCTAGCTTGACCCCTCCCTCGGGAGAGTCTCAGGCTTACGGAAGGAACGTGTTACTGTGCAGTACTCCTTACTGCTGTGCGCCTGCTCCACAGGAGCAGTCCTCAAAGTATTTCTGTTGCACTAAACACTCTTTATTACCCAGGTGTCCAGAGGTTAGAGATATATCTGATTATCGGTGATACTGCAGATCATCAATAATCGGGTATATATCTGTATTCTTGTGATACTGCAGATCACCGGTAATCAGATCCCTACTGTGTTACGCCGATCGTTACACATAGATACTGTATACATCTCCCACCGTGATCACCCACCGCACGCACCAGTTGTGTGCTCCCGTGTGTTTTTATTGTCGCTCATTTGTACACAGATCACATTCACGCATCTAAGTGCCTGTGATCAGTGATCTCCAGCATTATTGTGATGCTGGTGGTTATTACCTAAAGTGAAAGTAAAACATACACGGGTTACTTCCTGTAAAGCATGTATGCAGTAAACAGAACACAATAGGAATAAAGAAGGGGGTATCTATCACCTACACATACATTACATAAAAAAAAAGGTTTTTTTTTAGGGACATTTAATAAAAAACATAAATAGTTACCTTAGGGACTCAACTTTTTTAACTACTACGGTACCAGTGGTCTCTTTCCCCTCAAGGATCAGAGACCACTGGTACTGAATACCAGGGTTCGCCGATGTCACAACTCACAGAATCACTGCTGTTGCAGATCACACTGAACACCCATCACCTTAAGTCACCAGCTCTGCCATCTCTAAGACGGCAGACCTCTGTGAGCTGTTTAGGAGCCACTTTCATTGGCTTCTAACCCTGTGATCAATGTGAGCCATTGGATCCTGACCAGCTCACAGAGCTCTGTTGCAGCGGCAAGAGAGCACACGATTTGCGGGAGCATGCAGCAGGGAAGTTGGATATATTACTGTGGATATATTACTGTTATTTTTGCAAATAAGGGCTTGTAATTAGTGATGGACACACAACTGAAAAAAATACATCTTTATTTCCAAGTAAAATACTATTGCCATACATTGTGATAGGTACATCATTTAAATGCTGTAATAACTGGGACAAATAGGCAAATAAAATATGTGGGTTTTTACAGTAGTATGTATTATTTGTTATCTGTTGTGCGTATAGTTTGGCTGAAACTAAAGCTGACTCAGGCACTACCTTATGCACAAGACAGGACTATACAATGCATACCAGGCAATGGGTTCATCTGTTTATTTTTAAGGATGCTCATTCGGATCGAGCAATTGGAAATTGGGAAACGCAAATGGAAATCGGAATTCAAATTTCTGCGAAAATAACGCATTACTGCAGGTCTGTAATTTTAGCCCAATCACAGAACTCGGAAGCACTGGACCAATCAGAAAATGCAGAGTCAACTCGAAAGTATTTGGCCAATCAGAGGAAGCAAAAAATAACACAAAAAGGAAGTTGGAAACCTGTGGAATCGGTAATCGGCATTGGCTGAAATTGAAATTCCCACATAATAGGAAATTGTCATTTCCGACCATCCCTATTTATTTTAGCAAAGTGTTTTCAGGAACCGGGACATAGCACAAGTATAAATAACCCTATTATCATGCTCCTTGTTGGCAGTGAGTTTATGAATGGCATTATTCTTCTGTAAAAGTACAGTGAACACCCACCTGTCTAAGCAGGCACAGCTAAAGGAGAGAGACACAGTAACATTTTGCTCAGAGGCCCTAGGAGCTCCAGTCCTTGTGCACGTTCATAATAATTTTACATGTCCGTAAGGGAGTTGAATCAATCAAATGATAATTACCAAATAGCATTCCGTACCCATAAAATTTGCACCTCTTGTTTCCTTGTGTAAAACAAAACAGTCAAAAAATGCAATAAAACAATAATAAAACAATGGCGTGCGGCTGGTCATCTGGCAGTTGCGCACAGCTGAGAATGTGCGTACTTGTTGCCAACGCCTGCCCTCCCCAATGCTATTTGGATCATCATATCATTAACCACTTGGCGCAGAGCCAGGCAGGAACGTTTGCATCGTCGTAAAACCTGTCAAACATATTTTCCCCTACGTGTTTGTGATAAAAACAAGTGGCATGGCGTGCAAGCGTTTTACTTTGTCTCACCTGTTAAACCTATCGATTCACTTTAATTTGAAATTCCTAGCTATTTCCTGAGATTTCTTAGTGTGGGTTTGACAGCTTTTGCCACAGTGAAAATGAGCCTCGGGGGATTTGATAAATTCTTAACATCAGCACCAGCTGGACAATTTGTGTTGGAGTTTTTCTAAAAGTACCCTAGACCTTTTATCGCAAATCGCAACGTAAAGAACATCAGAATTTCAAAATGTTAATGGGACAGGGTACTTTTTTTTCTTTAACTCCCTTGCACACAACTGGATTTTTAAAGCACTCTCAAGAATTAATTCATTAAAGAACACCTGAACTAAGAGGGACATGGCGGATGACATATTTATTGCCTTTTAACTACCATCAGGCTTCCTTAGTTCTCTTTACCTGCTGCAATAGCATTTGGATCACACACCTGAAAACCAGCATGGGATCTAGTCAGACTTCAGTCAGAAACATCTGATCTGCATACTTGTTCAGAATCTGTGGCTAAAAAGTATTAGAGGCAGAGGATCAGCAGCAATGCCAGGTAATGTGCATTGTTTAATCACTTCAGCCTTCAGTCATTTTCACTTTATGCATCCGAGCAATGTTCACCTCCCATTCATTAGCCTATAACTTTATCACTACTTATCACAATGAACTGATCTATATCTTGTTTTTTCCGCCACCAATTAGACTTTCTTTGGGTGGTACATTTTGCTAAGAGCCACTTTACTGTAAATGCATTTTAACAGGAAGAATAAGAAAAAAACGGAAAAAAATCATTATTTCTCAGTTTTCAGCCATTATAGTTTTAAAATAATACATGCCTCTATAATTAAAACTCACGTATTGTATTTGCCCATATGTCTTGGTTATTACACCATTAAAATTATGTCCCTATCACAATGTATGGCGACAATATTTTATTTGGAAATAAAGGTGCATTTTTTCCGTTTTGCATCTATCACTATTTACAAGTTTAAAATAAAAAAAAATATAGAAATATTTCATCTTTACATTGATATTTAAAAAGTTTAGACCCTTAGGTAAATATTTACATGTTGTTGTTTTTTTATTGTAATGTTTTTTGTTTTTTTTATATTAAACATTTTATTTGGGTATTTTTGGGAGGGTGGGATGGAAACAGTAGTTTTTATAATGTAAATGTGTGTTGAATTTTATTTTTTTTACTTTTAGTTGTAGTTTTACTTTTTGGCCACAAGATGGCGGCCATGAGTTTGTTTACATGATGTCACTCTAAGCGTAACATACGCTTAGAGAGACGCATGGGGAAGGCAACAGCCAGAAAAAGCGAGGCTTCTGAGAGAAGCTGTCGCTTTTTCTGCGGGGGAGAGGAATCAGTCATCGGGCACCATAGCCCAATTCACAGATTGCCTGGCTAACGAACCGCGGGCCGGGAGCACGTGTGCACGTGCGCGATCGGCCGCGGGAGCGCGCGGATGCGCACATGGCCTCCTGGGCGTAGCTAGTACGTCCAGGAGGCCAACTACGCCCAGGAGGCCAAATTAGTTAAAAGGAAATAAATATGCCAGCCTCCATATCCCTCCCAGTTCTGATTCCCTTTAACTACTTTAGGACCGAGGTGATTGAAATCTACGCCCTGTTTTGGTTGGCTCCTGCCTGGCAGGGCGTAGATTTCAATCACCGCCCGCAGCGCGCATCCGCTGTTTTCATTGCTCCCCGCCGATCTCGCCGCTAAAACCCGATGTCTCTCGCCCCAGCTTACAGGCTCTGCCGGTCTCTATGACGGCAGAGCCATGTGAACCGGTCAGGAGCCAATTTCATTGGCTCCTGGCCGTGTCTATCAATTTAAGTCACTCCCATTGTCTTACATTGATAGACACGGTCAGGAGCCAATGAAAGCTGTGTCAGGAGAATCCCGGCGTGCAGCGGTGACGGCGGTTTCGGTGGGTATGCACGCGATTTGTCGGGATTCCGTCAGTATTGCACCAGCGGTCTCTGGTCCTTAAGGGGGCAGAGACTGCTGGTACTTAAGTGGTTAAAGAGTGAAAACAACTCTATTAGTGAATAAACACTTTATTGGACATAGATATCTATTCTGTTATACAATGTGGATATAAACTACATTTTTTTGTTGCTTATACTTTTACTTACTAAATACATTTTTTTATCCACTTTTTCACAAAAATTTTGTAAGAACCATTGTAAAAGTAAATCTTTATAGCAGCGTTGCCCAACCCTGTCCTCAAGGCCCACCAACACTGCATGTTTTGTGAAAATCTTCAGGGCCCGTTTCCACTAGAAGCGGTGCGATGCGGCTACATAGCCGCATCGCACAGCGGTATGCTGAAGCACATGCATGGCAATGGAACAGTTTCCACTGCGTGCATGTTGTGCGGTGCATGCTGCAGATTCTCGCATGGCCACATCCGCCCGCAGCCGCGTCCCATCCCTTCAATTGACTTCCGCATTGGTGTGACACGGGCGCCGACGAAAGTGATGCGTAGATGCATCGCATCACTTTCTCCAAAGGAAAAGGGCCCTATAGGTGGGTACACACGTCAGATAAAAGTCTTTGGAAAATGAAAGATCACAGACCAATTTTACCCCCTTTCATGTAGTATGAGAGCCATACTCTACACAGTCTATTCTATGGAGCTGAACTCCCCATCAGACAGAAATCTTTGCAAGATGCTGCACACACAGATGCTGTACAGACACAAAAGATCAGTAGCTGCAAAAGATCTGTTCCTGCAAAAGATCCATTCCTGCAAAACGCATTCATAGTCTATGATATCTGCAGATCCTCATACACACCTTGTTTAACGGACAATTATCTGTAGATCAGATCCACCAGGTTGGATCTTCAGATCGGCAGATAATTGTCTGATCTGCAGATGAATGTCCATTAAACAAGGTGTGTATGGGATCTGCAGCTATCATAGACTATGAATGCATTTTGCAGGAATGGATCTTTTGCAGGAACAGATCTTTTGCAGATACTGATCTGTTGCATGTGTACAGCATCTGTGTGTACAGCATCTTGCAAATATTTTTATCTGATGGGGAGTTCAGCTCCATAGAATAGACTGTGTAGAGTATGGCTCTCATACTACATGAAAGGGGGTAAAATTGGTCTGTGATCTTTCATTTTCCAAAGACTTTTATCTGACGTGTGTACGCACCTTAAGGCTCAACACACACCATACAATCTTGGTTGTTCAATCTTACCACTTTCATGTAGTATAAGAGCTTATCCAATCAATAATTCAAGGTATTTTCAATCTGTTGGCCCTTATACTACATAGATTTGGTAAATCTGTACAACCAAGATTGTATGATGTGTGTTAAGCTTAAGAGTAACTTAATCATCAGCTCTGCTGAGACACTAATTACCTCACCTGTGAATGTGTGCAGTTTCCTACAAAACATGCACTATTGCTGGGTCTTGCAGACCTGATTGGGGAACTCTACTCTATAGGGTTCTTTGAGTCAACAATGCTACACTCTTTAATGGACAACAAACCAGAACTGTATGTAGCAGCTATTTCAAATACCTGGAAAAAGTGTCAAATTGTAAAATGCACTATAAATTACTTTTCTTCTATGTTGCTGGCACTTACAGTAGGCAGTAAAAATCTGACAGTTCTGGCAGGCTTTGGACTAGTCCATTTTCTCATGAGGGGCTCTCAGTATTTCCTTGATTCCCTTTAAAAGCATTTCATGGAAAGTATCTGTACAAAGATGCCAGCCAGCCTCCCTACTCGATTGCACACTATTTTGGCAGTCAGACTCAGCAACAGTCAAATCTGTCAGATTTTCACAACCTTTTTTAAGCAATGTAGGAAAAGAATACATTGAGGCTTCTTTCACAGTGGGACGTTAAAGTCCCACGTTACAGCAGGGTGTAACGCAGCCCAACTCACAGTAATGAAAAATCAATGTGCTGTTCAGAGTGCCCACCTTGCGTTACATTGTAACGCTACACGTTGAATGAAAGTGCAGCATGCTGTGCGTTATACTGGGCTTTAGATGCGTTAGACTGCTTGCACATGCTCAGTGACTAGCCACATGGCTAATTAATATTCACTGCACTGTGGTGACGTAACCTGGACTCGTAGTGTTGTCTGGATCATTTGATCCGGATCTTTTTTGCGAGTCGAATCATCCGGATCATCACAATGAACGATTTGGTTCACAGTGGATGTCTGTCTGGAAGAGACAGACTGGCAAGAGACAGACTAGCAAGAACACACAGAATGTACAGTGCAGGGAAAGTCGTATCCTGCTAGTCATTTCACCCCCAGTCTGCTTCCCTAGTAAAATGATTCAAATGATACGGGCGGGGCTACAACCTGCGTCGCGCGAAGCGCGCCGCAGCAAAAAGCAGGTGTGGACAGAACCTGCGGCGCGTAGAAAAAATGGGCGTGGCAATGACCGGATGAGGGAGGAGCTAACTGTAACTTAAAGAGAACCCGGGGTGAGGGTTTATTTCCTTTTAAACATTACTAGTTGCCTGGCGGCCCTGCTGATCTATTTGGCTGCAGTATTTGACAACTTGATAAAGAGCTACATCGCTCGAAACAGCGGTCTGTCGTTGTATCTTCTGCACAAGTCTGATGTGACCAATAAAGAAGCTGTAATTATACCGGTGGTGCCTGCAAGATCCTTTCTCTGCATGTGACGGCTCTGGTGGTGTGGAGGGCCGACTGCTTGGGCACACCATCTTCTATACATGGGTGCTGTCTCAAACCTCAATTCTGTCTTTGACTGAATTACACCAGCAACAAGCATGCAGCTAATCTTCTCAGTTTTGACAATATTGTCAGAAACCCCTGACCTGCTGCATGCTTGTTCAGGGTCTATGGTTGAAAGTATAAGAGGCAGAGGACCAGCACGGCAGCCAGGCAACACGGCAGCCAGGCAACTGGTATCTCCTTAAAAGGAGAGAAATATGGCAGCCTCAAGATTATTCTCACCTCAGGTTCCCTTGAAAAGTGCAACGCAAAGACAGTGGGCCCAAGTTTTGGTGACCCAGAAAATACGTGCAATCAAGTCGGCAGATATGCCCAGAAAATACGTGCAATCAAGTCGGCAGATATGCCCAGAAAATACGTGCAATCATGTCGGCAGATATGCCCAGAAAATACATGCAATCATGTCGGCAGATTTGCGCAGAAAATACATGCAATCATGTGGCAGACCTGCCCAGAACATACACCTGCTAATATAAATAAAAAAACAAAAACATTTACTCACCTGCAGCAGCAGACCTCCTGTCCCAGCCTCCATCCGGCGCGCAGCTCCCATGGGTGGTTGGGTGGATAGGTAGCCTGGTGGGTGGGTGAGTGGGTGGGTGGGTTGGTAGCCTGGTGGGTGGGTGGGTAGGTAGCCTGGTGGGTAGGTAGCCAGGTGGGTAGGTTGGTAACTAGCCCGGTAGGTAGGTAGGTAGCCTGGTGGGTGGGTAGGTAGATAGCCTGGTGGGTGGGTGGGTAGGTAGGTAGCCTGGTGGGTGGGTAGCCGGGTGGGTGGGTAGGTAGCCTGGTGGGTGGGTTGGTAACTAGCCCGGTAGGTAGCCGGGTGGGTGGTTAGGTAGGTAGCCGGGTGGGTAGGTAGGTAGCCGGGTGGGTGGTTAGGTAGGTAGCCGGGTGGGTAGGTGGTTAGGTAGCCGGGTGAGTAGGTAGGTAGGTAGCCGGGTAGGTAGGTAGCCTGGTGGGTGGGTAGGTAGCCGGGTGGGTAGGTATCCTGGTGGGTGGGTAGGTAGTTGGGTGGGTGGTTAGGTAGTCAGGTGTGTGGTTAGGTAGGAAGCCTGGTTGGTGGGTATGTAGCCGGGTGGGTAGGTAGGAAGCCTGGTGGGTGGGTAGGTACTAGGTAGCCGGGTGGGTAGATGGTTAGGTAGCCGGGTGGGTAGGTAGGAAGCCTGGTGGGTGGGTAGGTAGCCGGGTGGGTAGGTAGGAAGCCTGGTGGGTGGGTAGGTAGCCGGGTGGGTAGGTAGGAAGCCTGGTGGGTGGATAGGAAGCCGGGTGGGTAGGTGGTTAGGTAGCCGGGTGGGTAGGTAGGTAGGTAGGTAGCCGGGTGGGTAGGTAGCCTGGTGGGTGGGTAGGTAGCCGGGTGGGTAGGTGGTTAGGTAGCCGGGTGGGTAGGTAGCCTGGTGGGTGGGTAGTTAGGTAGTCGGGTGGGTGGTTAGGTAGGAAGCCTGGTGGGTGGGTAGGTAGCCGGGTGGGTAGGTAGGAAGCCTGGTGGGTGGGTGGGTAGGTAGCCGGGTGGGTAGGTGGTTAGGTAGCCGGGTGGGTAGGTAGGTAGGAAGCCTGGTGGGTGGTTAGGTAGTCGGGTGGGTAGGCAGGTAGGAAGCCTGGTGGGTGGGTAGGTAGCCGGGTGGGTAGGTGGTTAGGTAGCCGGGTGGGTAGGCAGGTAGCCCTTTGAGTAGCTATCCGGGTGGGAGGCCCGACTCCTATTCTCCCTCTCTCCCTTCCTTCCTCACCTCGGGGGGCCCCCCTCCCGATATGCGCGGCGGGAGAGCGAGCGGCAAATACAGGAAGTCTTCAGGGCTCCAGGCAGACGCTAGAGGCCCAGCCGCTTGGTCTCCAATATGTCTCCAACTCTGTCGACATATTGGAGACCAAGCGGCTGAGCCCTCTAGCGCATGCCTGGAGACCCGGATTTGCCGCTCTCCCGCCACGCATACTGGGAGGGGGGCCCCCGAGGTGAGGGAGGGAGGATAGGAGTCGGGGCCCCCCGGGGGAAAAAAATAATAAAAAAAATATATTAAAAAAAAAATACTTAATGGGCCCCTGAAGAAAACAGAACTTCAGGGGCCCTCGTGCGGCGGCACGGCCTGCACGGCCGTATGTCCGCCACTGGATTCGAATCATCTGAATCCTTGAAAAGATCCGGACTTCCCATCACTATCCTGGAGCGGCTGTTCTATCAGTATAGATAGAACGAAAACAGCGCAGCAATAGCTACATAACACGGCTCAATCTGACGTCCAACTTCAACACCACCATGCGTTGCGTTAGGGGCACGTTATGCGACCTTAACGTCCCCTAAACCGCAACGTCTTGGTGTGAAAGTAGCCTAATAGTGCATTTTACTTCAGGTGAAATGTACTTTTTATACATATGCATACACATGCATTTTCAATTTTACAAGTTTTAAACTCTTTGGTCCTTCAATTCAATGATTATGCAATGTATAATAGATGTAATGCTTTAACAGTGATGGGTGTTGAGGACTTTTGCACCCTAGTATCAGGTCCTTGCCACCTCCTAGGTCAGGCATGGGACTTGTAGTGCCTTAACAGCTGGAGGGCCAAATTTGCCCATGCCTGCCCTAGGTCATTCCCCAAGTGACCTTGACTTCATCTATCAAGCACTGCTATTTATTGTACTGATGCAATGAAGACTCCCAAGAGCTGGCTGGTCAATAGTTAATAATAATTAGCACATTGGCTTTTTAACTACTTCACTATACAAATAGTGAACGAATAACTTGGGGAGAGACCTATGAGAGCGTGGGGTCACATTACTCAGGTCTGGCGAGTTATCCCAAATTGCACTTCATAGGTATTGTTGGGTCTATTGCACACCTTTAACCAAACCATCTAGCTGTATATATATATATATATATATATATATATATATATATATATATATATATATATATATATATATATATATACTGTATTTATTATAACAGCTGAGAGCTAGAGATGGTCATTGGGATGCTACTAATGCTGACAGGCTTAGCTTTATACACTGGGGCAGTGAGACTGCACAGATATGATTGCCCAGTAAACATATAATTTGCCTTATATAAGTATCTCATGAGTAACTGCACCTGAGTGGCTTGGGGATAGCTACACCACACTCCATCAGACCACAGAAGTAGTGTGGGGTTAGCGAAGACCCCCCTGACCATTTGTCTAGTGCAATTTTCTCTGCAATCACAGCCGAAAGATTTAATATAAAGAGGATTCCACACCCAGGATTGTCTCTTTAGTTGTACAGATTCTATGTTATATATATGTCAAAGAGACCATTCTTTTAATATTTTTGTACCTATAGGGCTGGTCCAGTTGGACATGTAGTACATGGATGCTAATAATCAAAATCACTAGCTACTGCACTTGAGTGGTCCATTTCCAAATTGCATTAATTTGCATATGATGATCATAAAGTTTCATGGACCATGGACCATCTCTACTGTGAGCCAGTTTTTGTTTCCACCCTAGGGAAGCAACAACACCGTAGACCTCTACATGGCCCATTAAACTCACCCCTTCGCCTTAGTTTTCTCCAAAGTAATATTTCCATACCTTAATAACCGGTTCAGCACCGCAGTCCGAAAATCTCATGCATCCGAGCAACGTTCACCTCCCATTCATTCTCCTATAACTTTATTGCTACTTATCACAATTAATTGATCTATATCTTGTTTTTTCCGCCACTAATTAGGCTTTCTTTGGGTAGTACATTTTGCTAAGAATTATTTTTTTCTAAATCTATTTTAACAGGAAGATTAAGAAAGAAATGAAAAAAATTCATTATTTCTTAGTTTTTGGCCATTATAGTTTGAAATTAATATACGCTACCGTAATTAAAACTCATGTATTTTATTTGCCCATCTGTCCCGGTTATTACACCATTTAAATGATGTCCCTATCACAATTTATGGTGCCGATATTTCATTTAGAAATAAAGGTGCATTTTTTCAATTTGCGTCCATCACTATTTATAAGCTTATAATTTTAAATAATATAATAACATATTCTCTTGACATGCATTTTTAAAAAGTTCAGACCCTTGGGTAACTATTTATGTTGTTTTTTTTTTTTTTTTATTGTATTTTTTATTTTTATTTTAATTAAAAAAAAGTGTATGTGGGTAATTTTTGGTGTGGGAGGGAAACTGTTAATTTTAAATGTAAAATATATTTTTTTTTTATTAAAAATGTATGTTGGTGCAGTTTACTATTTGGCCACAAGATGGCCACAGTGAAAAAAGTCCTGGATGCGAACGATCTCGCATCCAGGAACTAAAATGCTGGGGAGATGTTTCCTGGGGGCAGAAATACTGCACTCTCTGGAGAGAAAGCAGTGGTATTTCTGCGGGGCAGTTAGAATTATATTCCCATTCACTGATCGGGGGGCTAGCGGCGGGCAGCGGGAGCGCGCGCACCAGCCAGCAGCAGCAGCAGTGCCTATCTGGACGAGGAAGCTCATCCAGATAGGCCGAACTGGTTAATAAAATGCCTTTTAAGCCACCAGCAAACAGGAAAATATTCAATAATTAAAAAAAAAAAAAAATCGGGAGAAAAGCAATTTGATTAGGGGCTCATGAGTCTTAAAAAACGGAGGGAGATGTCTAGAGATGAGCGTAATGACGTAATTACGATTTCGCGAAATTTCGCGCAATTAGTGTAATTACGATTATGGCCGTAAGTACAAGAAGGATTTCACAAAATTTCGCGTAAGCGTAATTTTCGCGTAATTTTCGCATTACAGTGGGTATTACGAAATTAATGCGTATGGCCATGCTCCCAAGCGGAAAAGTTGACGCATGGATCAATGTTAGGTAGCCGCCGATTTTAAGGGTTAATAGCAAAGCCCCCTTAAATGCTTAGAGCCTCAAATTTGGAGAATATATTAAGGAGATCAGGAGGAATAAGAAGAAATTTTTTTTTTTCAAAAAGACCTTCTAGTTTTTGAGAAAATCGATGTTAAAGTTTCAAAGTAAAAATGTATACATTTAAAAACCCGCCGACTTTAACGGTTAATAGCAAAGCCTGCTTAAAGTTTAGGAACACCAAATTCCTAGGGTATATTAAGGGGATCAGTGGGAATAAGAGGGAATTTTTTTTTCAAAAAGACCTTATAGTTTTTGAGAAAATCGATTTTTAAGTTTCAAGGGCAAAAATGTCTTTTGAATGCGGAAAATGTCAGGTTTTTTTGCACAGGTAACAATAATGTATTATTTTCATAGATTCCCCCAAGTGGGAAGAGTTTTACTTACTTCGTTCTGAGTGTGGGAAATATAAAAAAAAACGACGTGGGGTCCCCCCTCCCAGACCTCTTTAACCCCTTGTCCCCCATGCAGGCTGGGATAGCCAGAATGCGGAGCACCGGCCGCGTGGGGCTCCGCACCCTGACTATACCAGCCCGCATGGTCCATGGATTGGGGGTCTCGGAAGGGGAGGGGCAGCCAAGCTTTCCCCTCCCCCTCCGAGCCCTTGTCCAATCCAAGGACAAGGGGCTCTTCTCCACCTCCGATGGGCGGTGGAGGTGGAGGCCGCGATTTCCTAGGGGGGGGGGGGGGGGGGGGGGTTTATGGTGGAATCTGGGAGTCCCCTTTAAAAAGGGGTCCCCCAGATGCCCACCCCCCCTCCCAGGAGAAATGAGTATAGAGGTACTTGTACCCCTTACCCATTTCCTTTAAGAGTTAAAAGTAAATAAACACACAAACACTTAGAAAAAGTATTTTAATTGAACAAAAAACATAACCACGAAAAAAGTCCTTTAATATTCTTAATTAACCAATAATACTTACCTGTCCCTTTAAATAAATGATCCCTCGCAATAGCCTTGGAAATGTTCTATCAGTTACAATGTAACAAAGTTATTACAATGTAACAAACTTTGTTACATTGTAACTACGCCGCACCTGACGTCACTCGCCGCTCATCCGCTGCAGCAATTACGCGTCCGTGCAGGATGCTAAGTCCCCGCAGCTCCCGCTGTCCACCCCGCCCACATCTGTCACCCACATGTCACCCACATGTGGGTGACATGTGGGTGACATGTGGGAGATGCGGGGAGGGCAGCGGGAGCCGGCGGGGACTTAGCGTCCTGCGCGGACCCGACAGAGCTCTGAGCTATATAGATCAGAGCTCTCTAAGCATCTTTGAATTTGGGCTCCAAAGAGCCCCATTGGTCCTTAGCAGACCAATGGGGTTCCTTCAAATCAGAAGGAACCCCATTGGTCTGCTAAGGACCAATGAGGCTCCTTGGAGCCCAAATACAAAGATGCTTAGAGAGCTCTGAGCTATATAGCTCAGAGCTCTGTCGGGTCCGTGCGGCGGCTGAGCGGCGAGTGACGTCGGGTGCGGCGTAGTTACAATGTAACAAAGTTGTTACATTGTAATAACTTTGTTACATTGTAACTGATAGAACATTTCCGAGGCTATTGCGAGGGATCATTTATTTAAAGGGACAGGTAAGTATTAATGGTTAATTAAGAATATTAAAGGACTTTTTTCGTGGTTATGTTTTTTGTTCAATTAAAATACTTTTTCTAAGTGTTTGTGTGTTTATTTACTTTTAACTCTTAAAGGAAATGGGTAAGGGGTACAAGTACCTCTATACTCATTTCTCCTGGGAGGGGGGTGGGCATCTGGGGGACCCCTTTTTAAAGGGGACTCCCAGATTCCACCATGAACCCCCCCCCCCCCCAGGAAATCGCAGCCTCCACCTCCACCGCCCATCGGAGGTGGAGAAGAGCCCCTTGTCCTTGGATTGGACAAGGGCTCGGAGGGGGAGGGGAAAGCTTGGCTGCCCCTCCCCCTCCGAGACCCCCAATCCATGGACCATGCGGGCTGGTATAGTCAGGGTGCGGAGCCCCACGCGGCCGGTGCTCCGCATTCTGGCTATCCCAGCCTGCATGGGGGACAAGGGGTTAAAGAGGTCTGGGAGGGGGGACCCCACGTCGTTTTTTTTTATATTTCCCACACTCAGAACGAAGTAAGTAAAACTCTTCCCACTTGGGGGAATCTATGAAAATAATACACTATTGTTACCTGTGCAAAAAAAACTGACATTTTCCGCATTTAAAAGACATTTTTGCCCTTGAAACTTAAACATCGATTTTCTCAAAAACTATAAGGTCTTTTTGAAAAAAAAAATGTCCCTCTTATTCCCACTGATCCCCTTAATATACCCTAGGAATTTGGTGTTCCTAAACTTTAAGCAGGCTTTGCTATTAACCATTAAAGTCGGCGGGTTTTTAAATGTATACATTTTTACTTTGAAACTTTAACATCGATTTTCTCAAAAACTATAAGGTCTTTTTGAAAAAAAAATTTCCCTCTTATTCCTCCTGATCTCCTTAATATATTCTCCAAATTTGAGGCTCTTAGCATTTAAGGGGGCTTTGCTATTAACCCTTAAAGTCGGCGGCTTTTTTATATTATACGGAGCGTTACGGTTTAACGCGAAATTACGGTAGCGTTTAATGCGAAATTACGGCATGAACGAAACGCGAAATTACGCGTTGAAAATTACGCTTACGGTATTTTCAATTACGATTTTAATGGCAATTACGCTACCGTAATTTCGCATCGTACTCGCAAATTTCGCATGCGTAATTATAGTAATGCGAAATTACGAAAATTTCGGCTCAACTCTAGAGATGTCCGCCATTTTACATTTTAGATGAGTAGAAGGCAATTTACTTATTGGAAATTATTTAACATGACTTGTTGTCCCATCATTACTAATCTGTCAAAGTGAGTATAGCAAATTGTAAAAAGAAAATAGAAAGTTAATTTCAAGACACAAAAAAATGTTCTTGCACTCAAAAGAAACACATATAACATTAAGAAGTAATAATGAATAGTAGAGAATCTTATCTGCACAAAAGCTGTCAGTGCTGTTGGTTCCTGTGGTAACCAATAAGCCAACATGTATTCTTGCTGAAGGGTCTTAAAGGGAACCTAAATCGAACAGGAAAAACGAGTTTAACTTACCTGGGGCTTCTGACAAGCAAAAGATTGTGTGCCGTACTATCCACCCAATGTAAGGATTCCTACTGTGGCGTGTTCTGTCCGTTGCGGTGGAGCCGTAAACTGACAGTTCTGGCTTGTCAGCCTGCATTCGGTTGTGCATTCGCAATGAGTCACATTGTCATTTGCAATTGCTCTGCAGTTCTGGGCAGCTCAGGATGCTGTCATCATTCCACCAATGGCTTACTACAGCTGAGCTGCAGCCAGATAGCCCTGGATTTCCTGCATGCATGTTGTTGCATAGTACTGCATGCATTTGTTATGATAGTCTTTCAGCTAGCAAATGGTAATCAAGCCAGCTCAGGATTGAATGATTACCATTCAGCTGTGTGGAGATTTGCATGCTTGCATCCATTGGCTGATGCCAGCATAAAAGTCTGCCTCCCTTTTTAGACCTCGCCCATTGTCGTTGGGTCTATGCTGTGAAAGTTGTTATTGTAAATGTATAATGCCTTGCTCTGTATTGTCATGTCTGCTGGATGTTTGCTGACCTGCGGGGCTCAGTGAAATCCTTCTGATCCTGATAGTTAGATTCTGACAGCACCACGTTGGTGACTGGTAGTATTCATTCTAGCCTTGTTCTTGAGGATGAACTATAGCAGCAGTCGCTATTAGTTCGCTCCTACCTGTTGGTCTAGTCTATTTCAGTGTGAATGTCGCCGTCGCTGAAACAGCGACTAGATTGGCTGAGCATTCCATCTGTCTGTCTGTTGTCTGTCTTGTTAACCTCCTTGGCGGTAACCCCGTGTCTGACACGGGGTAAGCCGCCGGAGGGTGCCGCTCAGGCCCTGCTGGGCCGATTTACATTAAAAAAAATTTCAAACATGCTGCTAGCACTTTGCTAGCTGCGTGTTTGGTCTGATCGCCGCCGCCCGCCGCCGATGCACCGCTACCCGCCCTGATACAGGCCCCCCCGCATACCCCTTGCGCAGCCTGGCCAATAGCTGCGCTATGGGGTGGATCGGGACTCCCTGTGACGTCACGACGTCGATTAAGTCGATGACATCACTCCGTTTGTCGGCATGGCGACGGGGGAAGCCCTCAAGGAAATCCTGTTCAGAACGGGATTTCCTCATGGGCAAGCGGCGCCGGCGGCGATTGGTTAGTACGGGGGGATGCCGCAGGGAGGGGGGAAGCCTAGCGCTAGCTACATGCTAAAAAAAAAAAAAGGTGAAAAAAACCCTCCCGCGGCCACGCAGCCACGGGAATTATACCGCCAGGGAGGTTAATCACCGTTACTTGTGCTTAGCTTAAATATATATTCAGACTTGCTAATATATATTTAGCCATTAATTGAGTTGTTTGTTATTTTCTTTATTCGAGTTACGGAGATTTCTCAGTTACTGTGTTAGCTAGTCAGTTTAGCACGTTTCAGTAGGTTGCGCTTATCGTGACCACCCGTGCTTAGTTAGGATAATTGTGTTGCTATTAGATACATTCTTTCCTGTAGTCTTGCCTGCATGGATGCTTGCTGATGACTTTTGTTAGCCTGCTTGCTCTGCTTCTGTGGACGGGACTGTGAGCTGCGGTTGCTACTAGTTACGCTCCAATCCTGTCTTGTATCTGTCTGAATGCTTGTTACCACAAGAGCAGCGCAACACCGCACTGCACTGCCATTGTGTCTTATTTGTAACGATATCGGAAGCCCAGAGCTGCAGTTGCTCTGGGCAGCCTGTGTAGCCTCTTCCATTATCCAGCTCTTAGCCTTGTTGTGCTGGGTGGTCAGAAAGTATGACCCCCCAGCATTACAGCCAACATGTGTATTGATCACGATACGAATTATAGAACCACCACCATCTGTTGGAAAGCATTTCAATTACAGGTTATTTCAAGATATTCCAACCACATAAAAGCATTTAAAAACAGGAATAATAAACCTCCTCTTTGGCAATCCTTATCAAAGTATAAATATATATTCATCATATCGACAGTTCAATAAGAACCGTTTCAACTATAGAACCTGGGTTCAAAGTACATAAATTAGGAGGCAATGACACCGTTAGAGCCAAAAAAAAGTGCCTTTAAACATACAATCTAAACCTACAAATGTGCATATCTGAATGGAGCAGCATACAAATGTACTAGACAGTAGTGCAATAGTGCAATGGAGTGCAGGATACAGTGATACTAAACTGCGTCTGTAGTAAAATGGATGCCAGATTTGTAGTCAGCAGCCAGGAGGAAGTACGGGAAACATCCTGAGAATCGCCCCACAAGTATCGCGGGAGTCCACACCCACTTTCTCAAGGGCTTGTATCTTGTTACTTGTTACAAGATATAAGCCCTTGAGAAAGCGGATGATAGATTTGCAAAGCTCTAATTTGCTGTGATCACATCCTGCTTTAGCACATGATCATGACTAGTAAATAAAAGCCTTACATATCTACCACCTGATCAAACTGATCACATGCTTCTCCATGAGTTCTCCTAGACATGTCCATCACTACTTAGCAGTTTCAAAATTGTATAGATGGCCTGACGTGTGAGGGTCTCTGTGATCAGTTGTGGGCCCTTGTCTGTTCTGTCCAGTGCAGCTGAACAAATTAACTGTGGCAAACAATGTAAACAGATGCTGCCCCACACTACTGAGTGGGAAATAATTGTACCTTATAATAATTACTCATTACATCAGACAAGTACATTTTGATTAACCACTTGCCAACTGCGTCACGCCAATGGGCGTGGACACGGCGGCAGCCCCAGGACCGTCTAACGCCGATCGGCATAAGGTCCTTTGGGTGTGGTTTGCGGGCAGTCACGCGCGCCGATGTGCATGCATCCCCGCTCTGATGGCGGAGCTCTGCTCCGCTTTCAGTACATTGCTGTACAGCACTGCAATCTAGGCCAGCGCTGTACTGGGGACAGTCGTGTAAAACACGACTGTCCCCTCCAGAAGCAGGAAAGTGATCGGCTGTCATAGGCTGAAGCCCATGACAGCTGATTACGCTGATTGGCTGGCGGGGGGGAGTGAGGGAGGGGTCACTACAAGAAAAAAAAAATAGGTATATCTATTCAAAAAATAATCAAAAAAATATTTATAAAATAAATATGGGGGGGGGGCAATCAGACCCCACCAACAGAAAGCTCTTTTGGTGGAGAGAAAAGAGAGGATCACTTGTGTGCAGAGTTGGACGGCCCTGCAGCGAGGCCTTAAAGCTACAGTGGTGTATTAAGTAAAAAATGGCCTGGTCTTTAGGGGGGTTTAACACTGTGGTCCTCAAGAGGTTAAATATGTACGGGAAAGTAGTCTAGTATATGTAGTTGTCTGAGGCACAAAGAAAGTAAATATTACACCTGTTCTTCAGTGAGAAGGAATTGTTAGTATTGTGCCTTTCTCATTTAAGATGCTGTTACAATAATACAAGAACGTTCCTTCTCAGTATTAAAGTGTCTGTGGGTGTCACTGACAAGAACACAGTGAGAAAAGACTAGCAGTTTTCAACACCCTTTTCTGCCACCAGTCAAGCTGTCTTGATCTGCAGTCTTGACAGATTAGTGTGAAAAATGGCATGTTTTTTTGGTTAACTTTTGCTGTCAACTAGTAGACTGACAGTAGAACATCTGGATGTAATAAACATTTAACATGGACATGGCACATTATTGTTTGTATTGTAGCTTGCTACATACAACACTTATCAAAATAAAGTAACCTAGAATGAATAAAAAAAAATGCATCAATTATCACAAATTTTGGAAGATGTATAATAATGCGTCTTAGATTGCAGGGTTTAATTAAAACTTCACCAGTGCCCGCCCACCACCATTTAAACATTTCGGCTTAGTACCCATCTCTGGTAATATATTTTGGAGAATCTAAAGTCCCACTATGATAAGGAAAACTTGGGATCAATAGTATAGAACTGGGTTTTATAAAGGTGAGTTGCATTGCTGAAAATTCATTTTTGTGCAGAATGAAAACTTTATTGCTTCTCCCTTGTTTGTGGGCGGCATGGAAGTGTCTCCTCAGAACATAAGATATTTAACGTATATGCTTCTGGATAGACTAATCCACACATAAGTGCCCCCCTTTTGGCCTAAGATATAAATCAAATGCAGTGACCCACCAGTAGGACGAAATCCCCCCCCCCCCTCCCCACAGTATGTGCCCTAGCCCCCTCATGCAGAGTGTGTGTTGGGAGTGTATTGGAAGATCATAGCTACCTGTCCTCACATTTAGTATCTCTCCCTGTGGTATCTAGTCCTACCCTCCCAGCGAAGCTTAGTAAACTACAGGTGAAACTTGAAAAACTAAAATATCTTGCAAAAGTTCATTTATTTCAGTAATTCAACTTTTAAAACATGGAACTAATATATGAAATAGGAACCCTTTGCAGATGCTTTGGATGAATTAGCTGATTGGAGTCTGACACTTTGAGCCTACAATATGGAACATTTTCACAATATTCTAATAATCTGAGATTTTGATTTTGGAATACATAAACTGTAAGCCCAGGGGCATAACTAGGCCCCACCGGGCCCCCCTGCAGAATTTCAGAGCGCGCCCCCCCCTCCCTGGGGCCCGCTCGGGCCGTTTTGTGGGGGCTGGAGGGGTGGCAGCATGAGGGGAAAGCCTTGGCCACAGTCGGCGGGGAGAGGGGAAGTCCCCCCTCCCTTACCTCGGGGCTCTCCCCTCTGCGCTCTCCTCTGCCCCCCCCCCGCGGGAGCAGGGGCTGCAGGCCCTATTGTTACGCCAGTGTGTAAGCCATAATTATCAAAATCATAACAAAGAAAGGCTTGAAAAGTTGAAATATCTCGCTTTGCATGTAATGAGTCTATTTGTAGATAGTGTCACCTTTTAAGTTGAATTACTGAACTAAATGGAGTTTTGCACAATATTCTAATTTTTCGAGTGACATTCCGTACACATCACTTGACATCATCACCACTTGTGATAAATTTCAGAATGTAAAGACTTTACAATAGGCAAACACTGTCTAATTTATAAATTAATATTGTAAAACAAATACCGTAAGCAATTTTATTCATTATGGTATTTTGACTAAGGCTACTAAGGTTACTCTTTAATTGCTTGCCGACTGCCTCATGCCAATGGGTGTGGCCGCGGCTGTAGCCCCAGGACCGCCTAACGCCGATTGGCGTAAGGTCCTTGAAGCGGGTATTGCAAGAGCGGAGCGGTGACATGGCTGTCCCCTCCATTGGCTCAGGGGTGATCCGCTGTCATAGGCTGAAGCCTATGACAGGCTGGTGGGGGGAGGCAGGGGCCACTGTGAAAATAATAAATACAAAAAATAAAAATAAATCAATATATATATATATATATATATATATATATATATATATATATAACATTGGGGTGCGATGAGACCTCACCAACAGAGAGCTCTGTTGGTAGGGAGAAGAAGGAGGGGGGGGGGAATCAATTGCGTGCTGTGTTGTGTGGCCCTGCAGCGAGGCCCTAAAGCTGCAGTGGCCCTTTTGTGAAAAATGGCCTGGTCTTTAGGGGGGGAGGGTTAACACTGCGGTCCTCAAGTGGTTAAAGTGACACTGAGGCGAAAAATAAAGAAAATAAATGATATAATGAATTGGGTGTGTAGTACAGACAACTACTAGTTAGCATAAGTAGCAAAGAAAATATTCTCATATTTTTATTTTCAGTTGTGTATATATATATATATATATATATATATATATATATATATATATATATATATATATATATATATATATATATATTATAACATTGAATCATTCTCTGATATTCTCTAATATGTTCCATGCATGCGACTCCTACAGAAGGTGAAGGCAGCTGACTTGATCAAGGTTACCCAGTGCTGGCAATCAAACTTGCTAGGGCAGTTTCAAGGATCAGCATGTTAACTTAACAACTGCTCTATGGAAATGTATACAATTCAAAAATACACATTGTGTGAAGCTATTGTAGGATTTACTTCACAGTCGCCATTGTTGGCTGCTTGAATTCACATCAACAAACATAAAATGTGATGGTCCATTAACAATAATGGCATGACCTATCATCCTTGCTAATGCATAATTTCTGGGCTTAAAATTTTCACTTAAAAAGAAAGAGTTTTTGCCATTTTTTTTTCTTTATTTAAAAGCTAATGGTGCTTATTTAGTACACTATCCTAATGGACAATCTCTTAAGGTGCCCGTTAATGGAACAATTTATATGAGCGATTCTAAAATACAATACATTTTGGAAACAATCAATTAGAAATTATCTTTTGTGACCACCATCTTTTTTTCCTGTGTCTATGAAGAAATTAGAGTATTTGTCACATAAGAAATTATCATAAATCATTAGCTGTGAATTAGAATGTTTAGACACATTTTATTTAACAGGGCAAGGGTGAGTATTTACTGATGACAAATATTTATATATACAGTGGCTTGCAAAAGTATTCAGCCCCCATGAAGTTTTCTACATTTTGTCACATTACTGCCACAAACATGAATCAATTTTATTGGAATTCCACGTGAAAGACCAATACAAAGTAGAACGAAAATCATACATAGCTCCAAACATTTTTTACAAATCAATAACTGCAAAGTGGGGTGTGCGTAATTATTCAGCCCCCTTTGGTCTGAGTGCAGTCAGTTGCCCACAGACATTGCCTGATGAGTGCTAATGACTAAATAGAGTGCACCTGTGTGTAATTCAATGTCAGTACAAATACAGCTGCTCTGTGACAGCCTCAGAGGTTGTCTAAGAGAATATGGGGAGCAACAACACCATGAAGTCCAAAGAACCCATCAGACAGGTCAGGGATAAAGTTATTGAGAAAAAGGCTACAAAAAGATTTCCAAAGCCTTGAACATCCCACGCAACACTGTTCAAATGATCATTCAGAAATGGAAGGAGTATGGCACAACTGTAAACCTAGAAAGACAAGGCCGGCCACCTAAACTCACAGGCCGAACAAGGAGAGCGCTGATCAGAAATGCAGTCAAGAGGCCCATGGTGACTCTGGACGAACTGCAAAGAACTACAGCTCAGGTGGGGGAATCTGTCCATAGGACAACTATTAGTTGTGCACTGCACAAAGTTGGCTCTTATGGAAGAGTCAAACAAAGTCTAAAAGAAGACAAGCCCTATAGGTAAAAACACCTCAGTACGGTGTCTTGTCAAAATTAGACCAATTGGTCGAGTGATATGCCTCCTGTATTTGGAGGGATATCAACGGTACACTCTCCTAATAGGGATAGTTGGCTACAAGTATGTGCAAATTACTGCGGGGGTCTTTGCTGATCCCCCCCACTCGATGTGTCGACGTGGGGTGTAGCTATCCCGCAGGCAGTGCACTAGTGTACCGGGACAGTGCGTGAGGTTAGAGGGGCATAAACAAGCTACCTGCAATCTATTAATAACAGATAGGGTAGAGCCCAGAGTTCTGCCTCACACTACTGTGCCCAAAGGAGACAGGATGGATAGAGTACTGTGTCATCACAAGTGCCCAGTGCTGTACATATAAAACCTTAATATGAACATATTTCGCCCATAGACAGGGCTTCCTCAGAAGGTGCTATACAATATATACAAATTTACATGAACAGTGATTAAAATATCTACACAGACCCCCCCACCGCCATCCCTCAAAGCTTAAGTCAAAGCTAACCGAGCCATGTCAGGCCTCTGTTTAAATAGGTGGTGGAGGGGGGAAGTGGACAACGCCCCTTGTCTGGGGCGTGTCTTAAAGTAAATTGGCAGTCAACACTGTATAGACCCTCTAATGGGTAGTTAAATGACCCTGAGGGGTGTCTACCTTAAATACATGTAGGCGCTGTGGTTGGCGGCAAATACCGCCACCGCGATCGTCCCCAGGAGTCCGCCATCCTGTGCCTCCAAGCCGGGTTAGTTCCATGTGTACATGGCGGAGCAGCCCGTTTCCGCCCGGCGTATACGTCATGCGCTGTATGTAACCATAGTGACGGCGCCGGACAAAGCCGGCGTCACAATGCGCCTCCTCCCATGTTGTCAGGGAGACGCAATGCCACCAGCGCATAGGTCTGCGTCAGACCCATGGGGCGGGGCTCCATAACGGAGCAGACTATCCCCGCCCAGCATGTAAAAGTGGCATGGAGTATAGTCAAGGTGCCGGCCTGGCCTCATTCGGCGCCGCATCCGCCCCCTGCTAAGTTGCCAGGGTAACGGCGATGCCGGCAACCGATTGGTCCGTCCTTGGCCAGTGGACGGACCAATCGGTTGCCGGCATCGCCGTTATGGAGCCCCGCCCCATGGGTCTGACGCAGACCTATGCGCTGGATGGCGGACTCCTGGGGACGATCGCGGTGGCGGTATTTGCCGCCAACCACAGCGCCTACATGTATTTAAGGTAGACACCCCTCAGGGTCATTTAACTACCCATTAGAGGGTCTATACAGTGTTGACTGCCAATTTACTTTAAGACACGCCCCAGACAAGGGGCGTTGTCCACTTCCCCCCTCCACCACCTATTTAAACAGAGGCCTGACATGGCTCGGTTAGCTTTGACTTAAGCTTTGAGGGATGGCGGTGGGGGGGTCTGTGTAGATATTTTAATGACTGTTCATGTAAATTTGTATATATTGTATAGCACCTTCTGAGGAAGCCCTGTCTATGGGCGAAATATGTTCATATTAAGGTTTTATATGTACAGCACTGGGCACTTGTGATGACACAGTACTCTATCCATCCTGTCTCCTTTGGGCACAGTAGTGTGAGGCAGAACTCTGGGCTCTACCCTATCTGTTATTAATAGATTGCAGGTAGCTTGTTTATGCCCCTCTAACCTCACGCACTGTCCCGGTACACTAGTGCACTGCCTGCGGGATAGCTACACCCCACGTCGACACATCGAGTGGGGGGGATCAGCAAAGACCCCCGCAGTAATTTGCACATACTTGTAGCCAACTATCCCTATTAGGAGAGTGTACCGTTGATATCCCTCCAAATACAGGAGGCATATCACTCGACCAATTGGTCTAATTTTGACAAGACACCGTACTGAGGTGTTTTTACCTATAGGGCTTGTCTTCTTTTAGACTTTGTTTGATTTATTGTTTCCCTGGTATCCCACTTCGGCCAGTGTGTGTTTCTTATGGAAGAGTGACAAGAAGAAAGCCTTTGTTAACAGAATAGCATAAGAAGTCCTGTTTGCAGTTTGCCACAAGCCATGTGGGGGACACAGCAAACATATGGAAGAAGGTGCTCTGGTCAGATGAGACCAAAACTGAACTTTTTGGCCAAAATGCAAAATGCTATGTGTGGCGGAAAACTAACACTGCACATCACTCTGAACACACCATCCCCACTGTCAAATATGGTGGTGGCAATATCATGTTCTGGGGGTGCTTCTCTTCAGCAGGGACAGGGAAGCTGGTCAGAGTTGATGGGAAGATGAATGGAGCCAAATACAGGGCAATCTTGGAAGAAAACCTCTTGGAGTCTGCAAAAGACTTGAGTCTGGGGTGGAGGTTCACCTTCCAGCAGGACAACGACCCTAAACATAAAGCCAGGGCAACAATGGAATGGTTTAAAACAAAACATATCCATGTGTTAGAATGGCCCAGTTAAAGTCCAGATCTAAATCCAATTGAAAATCTGTGGCAAGATCTGAAAACTGCTGTTAAACAAACGCTGTCCATCTAATCCGACTGAGCTGGAGCTGTTTTGCAAAGAAGAATGGGCAAGGATTTCAGTCTCTACATGTGCAAAGCTGGTAGAGACATACCCTAAAAGACTGGCAGCTGTAATTGCAGCAAAAGGTGGTTCTACACAGTATTGACTCAGGGGGGCTGAATAATTACGCACACCCCACTTTGCAGTTATTTATTTGTAAAAAATGTTTAGAATCATGCATGATTTTCATTCCACTTCTCACGTGTACACCCCTTTGTATTGGTCTTTCAGGTGGAATTCCAATAAAATTGATTCATGTTTGTGGCAGTAATGTGACAAAATGTGGAAAACTTCAAGAGGGGCGAACACTTTTGCAAGCCACTGTATATATATATATATATATATATATATATATATATATATATATATATATATATATATATATATATATATATATATATAAATTGTGATGCAATTAGACCCCACCAACAGGGAGCTCTGTTGGTGGGGAGACGAGGGGGGAATCACTTGCGTGCTGTGTTGTGTGGCCCTGCAGCGAGGTCCTAGAGCTGCAGTGGCCCTTTTTGTGAAAAATGGCTTGGTCTTTAGGGGGGGGGAGGGGGGGGGGGGTTAACACTGTGGTCCTCAAGTGGTTAAAGTGACACTGAAGTGAAAATAAAATAAATAAATTATATAATGAATTGGGTGTGTAGTACAGATAATTACTAGAACATTAGTAGCAAAGAAAGTATTCTCATATTTTTATTTTCAGTTGGTTGTATATATATATATATATATATATATATATATATATATTTATAAAATTGCATCATTCTCTAATATTTGCAGTTTACACATTACACTCAGCACTCTAAATCGGTTTACAGAGCAGACCCGTGAACCTTTGAACTTTCCTCTGCAGAAAAATAAAATAAAATACAGTGACAGACACTTGAGATAAAAAGCTTCAGAAGACAGAGCTCTCTGGACTTTAAAAGTCCTAGAGATCCGTGGCTCTTTTGCATAGATAACAACTGGAGTTTCTTAACTCTTCCTGTACTGGAAACAATATTAGACTCATGTCTCTGCTCCTAATGTTTTATTTCTTAGCTGTACTACAAATACAAATCATTATATCATAAGTTTATTTTCACTTCAGATTCCCTTTAAGAGGCTACAACATTTTCTTTATAGATTTTCTATCATAAACATTGTCATGTTTACTGCACAGGGAATCACAGTGGCTTCCCTGGTCACCCTGGTTTCCTCCCACATCCCAATTTTTTTTTTTACAAGGTGTTTGGTTTCCTGGTCCAATCAATTAACCAGAGAGTATTAAACCAATTAACTGGAGACACTTATAGGGACATCACACTATAACTATGGCATATGGGCATTCGTTTGTGAGATCTACTGCAGGGCAGTTAGTTTCATGACTGTGGACTTTGTGAAGTGTTGTGGAAGATGTCAGCACTATATATAGTAAATACAAAATAATAATAATAAACTTTAATAGGTGCATGACTACCACTTTGAAGGTGGGCAGTTAAGTGTAATTGCAAATGCCTTCCTGTTTCAGTGTTCCAGAAGACAGAAGTGTTTCTGTATTGGAGAACTCCTGTGTTTATATTACAGTGCGGAGCTCATAATATCAATTTTCACATTTACTGATGGTGCCCATTTCTCTTTGCTATCAGCATCTATTGAGTGCAAGCAGTTGAGATATCCACTACAGTGAAGGAGGAGAAAAAAATACTTAGCTGTCTGATGAAATGTTTTAAATGCATAGGGTTCACCTTGGGGTTGGCTAGTGCTTAGATTTTATCCATTAATAACATGCAGGGTCTGCTGCTTGGCTTCTCAAGGCATATAAAATTCCCTTCTCCTTGGGGAAACAGCGCTGTTTAGAGATCTTACCTATACCTGTAGTAAAGTGCACTTTCAGATCATACAAGTATGTATCTTTCAAGTGTCACTTCTGAAATATTAACTCTAAACAAAAAGAAACAGGTCTGTACCTGACATAGCAAAGCATCTACCAGAACTGTTTCATGCATGCGACTCCTACAGAAGGTGAAGGCAGCTGACTTGATCAAGGTTACCCAGTGCTGGCAATCAAACTTGCTAGGGCAGTTTCAAGGATCAGCATGTTAACAACTGCTCTATGGATATGTATACAATTCAAAAATACACATCGTGTGAAGCTATTGTAGGATTTATTTCTCATTCGCCATTGTTGGCTGCTTGAATTCACATCAACAAACGTAAAATGTGATGGTCTATTAGCGATAATGGCATGACCTATCATCCTTGCTAATGCATAATTTCTGGGCTTACATTTTTCACTTAAAAAGAAAGAGTTTTTGCTATTTTTCTCTTTATTTAAAGGCTAATGGTGCTTATTTAGTACACTATCCTAATGGATAATGTATCTCTTAAGGTGCCCATTAATGGAACAATTTATATGAGCGATTCTAAAATACAATAAATTTGGGAAACAATTAATTGGAAATGATCTTTTGCGACCAACATCTTTTTACCTGTGTCTTGCGGCATAGCAATAGGGGCTGCAGAGGTTGTGACCGCATAGGGGCCTTTGGGCCAGAGGGGGCCCCCGAAGGGCCCTCTCTCAACAACAATACTGGCTCTCTATTGGTCCTGTAATCATAATAATCACTTCTATATATACTTTGAATAGTGGTAATCATTAACAAACTGTTCCCCGTCCCCTTCGTGCACCTCTGGCACTGTAGATGCCATTGGCAGGTTTTAGTGTGCCGTATCAACTATTATGTATAGAGTGCTTGGGGGAGCCCCATTGTAAAACTTGCATTGGGGCCCACAGCTTCTTAGCTACGCCACTGCCTGTGTCTATGAAGAGAAAAGAGTATTTGTCACATATATAAGAAATTATTATAAATCATTAGCTGTGAATTAGAATGTTTAGACACAGTTTACTTAACAGGGCAAGGGTGAGTATTTACTGGTGACAAATATTCTATATTGACTAACGTTCTTTGATTTAACAAAAAGATGGCTGCCGCCTGCTGGTGGGGGCACATTGCATGGAACAAGCAATCGGATGAGTTAATTACACACCGCACTGCTGCTCCAGCTCTACAGGGGGCACAGGAGAGGGGTCCATGGAGAGGGAGGGTGATTGTGGCCCCCCTCTCACAATGTCACCTATATCTGGCTACCTATACTGCCTGCACTTACAACTGACTACCTATACAGGGAGGACCTATGCCTGGCTACCAATACTGGCTGCAGCTATATCTGGCTACCTGTACTGGGGGCATCTATTCCTGGCTACCTATACTGGGGGCATCTATTCCTGGCTACCTGTACTGGCTGCATCTAAATCTGGCTACCTGTACTGGCTGGCGGCACCTTTTTCAGGCTAACTATACTGGCTGTACTTATATCTGGATACCTGTACTGGCCACATCTATTCTAGGCTACCTGTACTGGCTGCACCTACTGTATATCTAGCTACCTGTACTGGCGGTATCTATACCTGGCTACCTATATCTTATATCATGATTTAATTCAGCAGAATTAGGGCTTTTACAAACAGTGACATTTTTGTCAGTAAAGTAATTCTTCTTTGAAAAATAATACAATAGAAAAATATTTCATTTTTTTATTATTTCACTTTTTTTAACATATTTCACTCAAAACTTTTGTTATATCTCCAGAAAAAGTACAACATTTTGTTTCAGTGTTCAAGCCTAATTCATTACAGAAAAAAAAAATATACTATGTCCTATTTCATGTAGGTTTTTTTGTCAAAAATCTGCTGGCAGGGAAGGGGTTAAAGAAGTAAAAAATATATAAATTTATGAAAATCAAA
The DNA here is from genome assembly GCF_040937935.1 of Hyperolius riggenbachi. NCBI lineage: Eukaryota > Metazoa > Chordata > Amphibia > Anura > Hyperoliidae > Hyperolius > Hyperolius riggenbachi. The sequence continues at coordinate 154,750,561 of NC_090648.1, read as the reverse complement.
ACAAAAGATGAAAGGTAAAAAATAGGGTTGCTCGTAATGAGCAAACTACGATTACGTTTAATTACGTGTCATTTTCCGCAATTACGCGTAGCGGAATTATGTAGGTGAAACCTACTTTCAGCTACGGTTGTCAAACGTAATTACGCATTAAATGACGCAATTACGCGTAGTTGTATGCGGAAGTTTAAGTCCATATAAGGAAAAAAAATCCGCATTCATTAACTGTTTCTATGCGTGAATTCCCCTTGACAATGTGTATTTTTTTAAGCGTATATCCGGTACATTAGTTCAATGCGCATGCACGTGCGTGATTTTCAACCGTACGCATAAAAATGTACATATATAGCACATTCATATACACATATGAATTACGTGTAAAAGCCGTAATTACACATAGCGGAAGATTTTTACGCGTAAATTCGTAAGCGTAATTTACAAAATTTGCTTTACACTTACAATGCGTAATTATGAATTACGATGTATAATTACATTTGGGCGTAGTTTCTGGGCGTACCCCTGGTGAAAAATAAAATCACAAATCAATATTGGAAAACATAGTTAACAATAATGGTTTGTTAATAAGAATTTGTCTTAAAATGATCAATATATCATATATATCAACACTATAATTTTGAACTTGATCAGAACAGATCAAATCATAAAAATCTGGATCGACAAACCAGATATATATGATTAACTATATGATCATTTTTAACCTATCGTGAGCAATTGCATTCTTTTTTTTTTTTTTGGTACTGTTAATTGGCACCTCTATTATTCCCTAAATCAGTGGTTCTCTAACTTTTCGGGTGAGGGCGCCCATGGAGACGTTCACATTTTTTCAAGGCACCCCTTGGCAAGAACAACTACTGAAAGGAGGCCTTCTGGTTGGATGGAGGCCTTTTGACTGGCTCTGGCTGGATGAAGGCTTTTGCCAAGCTACAACTGACTGCTTCAGTGCTGGTGATAGCACAGCCGAGATATCATTGGTAGGGATTGGATTTTGAGCTTTTCTGAAGACAGTCAGTGACATGACTTTGTACTTTGTAAAGTGCTGAAAATGGCAGTACTATATAAAAACATAACATGGAAGGGATACAATTTTCAGCTATTCTGAGGGCAATCAATGACAAGACTATCAGGCACTTTGCATCGGTCATTAAGAAAGCTCCTTCTCCCCTCCCCCACCACCATTGTCAGCAATAATAATATAGAGCAGGCCCACCACACTCTGAGAATACTAGCCATTGGATATGTCCCTCTCCAACCAAATATTAGTACCACCAAGGTCCTAACACACCCAGTCATTTATAACAAACCCTCTCCCTTACAAAGGAACACAGCCACCTCCTGCCTCACAGACACTGTCAGTGTCACAATTAGCAATAAACACACACCACCACCAGTCATTAGATAGTTGCACACAACCTCACCACACACAGTCATTCTCCACAAACCCTCTCTCCCTAACAAAAACACATAAGCAGCCTTATGAACCCCACTGACACATCACTTGGCAACACCTCCCCTTTTCCCAAAAATCACCGTGACAGACAATCACTAATCACAAACAAACATACTGTAACTTAAGATGTGGTAGCCTGATGAAGGGGGTATGGATGTAATGATCCGCTCAATGCTGAGCGTTCAATGCAGCGTGTGATGACTGCACTAAAACAGCCCTCTTAGTCTGGGAGGGGGGTGAAAATGCTTACTAAAGTGTGTTTATTGTGATGTAATCATCTACCAAACACCCCGCCCGCTCTTTTCACAACTAGACCCCAGCTACATCTCCCACCTTGTGCCTGTTCCAACAGCTCTGCTGCACTTGTGCACTAGAGCAGACATGGAGCTGTGAAGGGGGGCAGGTGGTGAACTTTACTTGCTCTGCTGTGGTGGGTCAAGTTAGGAGTCCCAGGAGAGGGGCAGCAGCTTGATCACACACATCAGCGGCTCTGACGGCACTGCTCTTGCTGCATCCACCCACCAGTGAGAAGCAGACCAATCAGAGTTGTACATAAACGTGTGTGAGCGGTGGCACTGCTCTGATGACTCTATAGTGTGAGTCTCCTCTCCAGCACAGCAATTGTACCATCAAATAGTACCATCAAAAAGACATACACTGTCAGAAAATCCTGCCTAGGCAGAGACAGAGCTAGGACAGAGCCGCAGCACCCCTAGGGAGTGCCACGGCACCCAGTTTGAGAACCGCTGCCCTAAATGATCCTGGGTACCTGGTCCAACAGATTGTCCTGAGTATGTTTACTTAGCCTGTGACATGCATCGGGAGTCATGTGACATCTTTAAATGAGAGGACCCAATGCTGGAGTACACATATGTTCTCTGCTGCACTGCTCTGCTAGTTGGATGAGGGGAGAAAGAGAGAGAGGCCGGTCCCATAGCCTACATGCTATAGTATATAATGGCCACACTTACTGAGGGGTTGGACAGATGCTGACTGCACCTTTTACTAAGGGGGAGGGACAAAGATAAACAAATGTACAACTCTTAATGGTAGAAAAGATAGTGACCTAACTTCTTACTGGGGGGGGGGGGGGCAGATAGTTGGTACACTTCTTACTAAAGAGTGGAGGAGTAGATGACTGGATAGTGTAATGGTTAAGTGGTTAAGGGTTCTGCCTCTGACATAGGTGACCTGGGCAAGTCTTCCTAACACTGCTACTGCCTATAGAGCTTGTCCTAGTGGCTGCAGCTTTGGTGTTTTGCGTCCGCCAGGAGAAAAGCGCAATATAATCTGTGGCTTGTGTCTAGATACTGGCTGCAATTTTTAATAAATTGTGGAGATGAACAAGAACAGGCAAAATAATCATGAAACACTGTAATGATGCTCACTAGTGTATTTCTTCAATCCACTTTTTATGTGCACCACCTGATTGCATTTTTTTCCTCAATGATTCAACAGAACATGGGTCGAAACAATAAGAATTACCTTGAAGCAGCTAAGTGACGTAAATGTGACAGTTTTTGCTTTCCTCACTCTGTCATATAGATTTATGGTGGGCATTTAAAAATGTCTCACTGCCTTGACTTGACCTATTAAGACAGCATGATTTACCTTTAACTGTCTGTGGCCTTCTTTTTCTCGGTTTGCTCGTCTGCAACATTTAGCATCTAAAGCCATTAAAATTCAACTCAACAAAATCCATCCTTGGGAAAAAAAATGACTTCAAGTATCAGCAAATGGACCTGATACGATGCAGAAGGTTTCTGCTGTCAGCGAGTAACTGCAGGACCAAAACACATGTTCAGGATTTGACATTCTTTGGCATCTTGTAAATAGCCTGCATGAATCCATACCTAAAAAGTGCCGACGCAAGCACAATTGTGCCCAAGTTTTCTAGTAAGTTAAGCAAGCACAGCAATGAGATGAGATGTGGTTGAATTGAATATAGAAACCTAAGGACCCTGAAACTGACCTTGAGATCACTTTAGCTAAAAAAAAATATAGGCTGTTTTGCAGAATTTATGCTTTTTCACCATTTTAAAAGGCTCTGGCTTTATTTACCAGGCTTAATAAACCCTTTATAGAAGCAAAGTACTTCCTTTAAGAAAGTGCTGAATCGTATCAAAAAAATCACTTGTTCCCCATTGAAGTGATCTATATTTTAAATACATCTGACGCTCTAGTTCACCTGTTCATAATTGGGTTAAGAAGTCATAAGCATGCTTAGGTAAATATAGGCATTGCTAATACGTGATTTACAAAAATGCTTACAGAGTACTTGTCACTACTGGTCTCACGAAAGAACGTTGTTGTTGCTGTTTTTGTTATATTATTTTATCAAGCACAACTCCAGAAGAGAGAAATACTTACTGGACAGTGATAAAAAGGCAACTCCACAGACACAGCCTACCAGTGTTTGTTATTACCTACAGATCTGTGCCTGGGAGATGTTTGTTGCCACATAAATGTGTAATTTAGTAACTACTGGTAGCTATTGGTATCAGCTATGCATGGCTAATGAGAGTGACTTGTTGTTGATACAAAGCACTGCATAAAATACATGTGTGCCCTGGGCCTTCTTAAAGCAGCAGAGACAGACATACTATTGCAGAAAAAACAAACACATATATAAGTGAATAAATACTTGTTCTACTTACATAACATAAGTATTGCACTATCCATATTTTGATTTCAGTGAATCTTATATAGTAAATAGAGATGGGCCGAACCTCCGATTTTAGGTTCGCGAACCGGGTTCGCGAACTTCCGCGGAAGGTTCGGTTTGCGTTAAAGTTCGCGAAACGCAATAGACTTCAATGGGGATGCGAACTTTGAAAAAAAAAATAATTATGCTGGCTCCAAAAGTGATGGAAAAGATGTTTCAAGGGGTCTAACACCTGGAGGGGGGCATGGCGGAGTGGGATACACGCCAAAAGTCCCCAGGAAAAATCTGGATTTGACGCAAAGCAGCGTTTTAAGGGCAGAAATCATATTGAATGCTAAATGACAGGCCTAAAGTGCTTTAAAATATCTTGCATGCATGTGTATACATCAATCAGGTAGTGTAATTAAGGTACTGCTTCACACTGACACACCAAACTGTTCACTGAACAGAACAGGTATGCAGTGGCGGGTTCACTAAACAGGTATACAGTGGCGGGTCCACTGAACAGAACAGGTATGCAGTGGCGGGTCCACTGAACAGAACAGGTATGCAGTGGTGGGTTCACAGAACAGGTTTGCAGTGGTGGGTTCACAGAACAGGTATGCAGTGGCAGGATCACTGAACAGGTATGCAGTGGTGGGTGGGTTCACAGAACAGGTATGCAGTGGCAGGATCACTGAACAGGTATGCAGTGGTGGGTTCACAGAACAGGTATGCAGTGGCAGGATCACTGAACAGGTATGCAGTGGTGGGTGGGTTCACAGAACAGGTATGCAGTGGCAGGATCACAGAACAGGTATGCAGTGGTGGGTTCACAGAACAGGTATGCAGTGGCAGGATCACTGAACAGGTATGCAGTGGTGGGTGGGTTCACAGAACAGGAATGCAGTGGCAGGATCACTGAACAGGTATGCAGTGGTGGGTGGGTTCACAGAACAGGTATGCAGTGGCAGGATCACTGAACAGGTATGCAGCCAGGAAAAGCTAAGCCTAACTAATCTTTCCCTATGAGAGACAGACAGCAGCTCACCCTACTCTCTCTAATGCAGGCACACGAGTGGCCGTAATGGCCTCCGCTGCCTGCCTTATATGAGGGGGGTGGGGCTCCAGGGGCTAGTGTAGCCTAATTGGCTACACTGGGCCTGCTGACTGTGATGTAGAGGGTCAAAGTTGACCCTCATAGTGCATTGTGGGGCGAACAGAACTTCCGGAAACGTTCGCCTGCGGGAGGCGAACGCGAACCACTGAAGTTCGCCGGGAACCGTTCGCCGGCGAACCGTTCGGCCCATCTCTAATAGTAAATAAAGAGAAAACTGTTCCAGGCATTTTCCATATTTACTGTCTCTGACTGAAGCTAATCCTGATTTAATTTCCTCTCTTACTCGTTTTTTTTCCCTCCTGTCTGAATGATGTATTATTTGCCAGCCCTCCTCCCCCTGAGCTCTTGCTTTGTAAACACATGTGAGCACAACATAGATCGTACTTCAGCAGCTTCTGCAGAGGGATGAGGTGTTTTTCCCTTCTCAGCTTCATGTCACACTGAACTGCCCTCGGCCAATCAGCGAGGAGCTGGAATGTTGGAGGGGAGATAACAAGCTTACCTTTCCCATGCAAAGTATCAGCAGATAGCCAGGCTGACTGAGATAAGATTAATTACAGCAGACTCCTTTATGATCATAATGGAATGCCTGCAGTGCAGGGTCAAGATGTAGACTACATAATAAACACAGAGTAGTAGGTAAATGGAATTTTATGGCTGACACTCCTGCTTTAAAGAATAATCCCACTAAGCAATCAAATAAGTATTCACAAGTTATTTCAGTTTTCACAATTAATTATCAAACATGTTTTTTCCCCTTTGTCTTATAATCTGCTTTAACAATTACTGCACTTACCATATATTATTTCTGCCCTCCTGAGAACTTAATTGGAAGGCCTTTCTGTTTACTTAGCTGTGCTAACACACATAAGCAAGTTCCACTGGGCAAAGTCTGTTGTTCCTCAAGATGAATCTATTATTTTTTGATCTGTTCATCATTCTACATTTCTCTAATTATCTATAAAAGTGGCCATACATCTGTAGACTTGGCGCTGATCGACCATCAGATTTGATAATTATTATAAAATCCAATGAAAATTGTGCCACTTAGAGCAGGCCTGAGTGACAATTCAACTAATTTCAGGACAAAATTGCTTGCATGTATCAATAGGACATGCAGGAACATTTTGGACCGACATGCTCGATCAGGTGTGCTGCGGTAACGGCTTGTGATAATCATAAACAGCGAATGCAACAGAAACTCCCGGCCACCAATATGTAAATGTTACACCCCACAATGTGCTTATGCATTAATACTTTACTTGCCTGGTGTTCCGTTGCTGTCTGCACACTCTTCTTCCTCATTCGCACCCCATGTGCAATATCTCAGCTACCATGTGGGGCGGCAAGAGGACACGGCTGGGGCGGCCAGGTAGGCAACGAGGCGGCGTCACTAGGCCAATTCCTGAAAGATTTCCTGTCACATGTTCGAATGGCCACCAAAATCACTTGATGTATGGCCACCTTAAAGAGACTCTGAAGCGAGAATAAATCTCGCTTCAGAGCTCATAGTTAGCAGGGGCATGTGTGCCCCTGCTAAAATGCCACTATCCCGCGGCTAAACGGGGGTCCCTTCACCCCCAAACCCACCCCTGCAAAATCTACGACCAACTTGGTCGTAGATTTTGCTCTTCCTGGAGGCAGGGCTAACGGCTGCAACCCTGCCTCACAGCACGTCTATCAGACGCGCATCGCAGCCTCTCCCCCGCCCCTCTCAGTGAAGGAAGACTGAGAGAGGCGGGGGAGAGGCAGAGGTACGCGTCTGATAGACGCGCGTGAGGCAGGGCTGCGGCGGTTAGCCCTGCCTCAATGCGGAAGTAATCCCCTGCTGCACAGAGGGGATATGGGGATCAGGGACCCCCGTTAAACCGCGGGATAGCGGCGTTTTAGCAGGGGCACACATGCCCCTGCTATCTATGAGGTCTGAAGCGAGATTTATTCTTACTTCAGATTCTCTTTAACATTTATTTGCAAACATCTGTCTAGATTCTAGGGTAAAGGGAACAATACAAAACAAAAGAAGAATATGTTTTTGAATAATGGACTGCCAACATTAACAATACAATCATACTGGGCATTGATCACACATACATACCTGATACATACCTGATTCTAGGTCTAGAAAAAGCAGGAAAATTAGAGATGAGTGACAACACCTCTGGCAATCTCATGAAAATTTCTTTGAGCTTCGGGGGTACTGTGACATTTTTCCAAAACACTTTTGCAAATTGCAATGAAGTCAAAGGTAACTTTCACGTAATTGCGTGATTACAGGCCTAATTAAAATTTACAAACTTATGCTGTTCATAATGTAATCGCAATGCGTAATTGCAAAAAATAATGCAACATTTTGCATCATCGTAATTGACCCATTACGAGCACCACTACTTATAGATTAAAAAAAATAGATTTAAAAGGTATGATAGGAACAATCAGCTAAAGCAGCGCAGCTTAATAAGAGGAGCACAAGCTATGCTGCGGTAATGTAGCATACGCTGGTAACTTACATATGCTCTTTATAACTAACGGCGGGTCCAGTGGCTTTCTAGGACGGGATCCTGGTGCTTTGATTAGCTCAATAGGCTGCCTGTCCTTTGGATGTTAAGGAGCCCATTATCATTACAATCTCCCGAACAATCATATATAATTATATATGATCAATTGGATGCCATTAGTTTAGTCCAATCACAACGATCGGATCGGACAGCCAATCATATAGGGAATTAGATTGTTTATAAGCACTATTAGGTGGATTAGAGTTACAGCTAGGATTCCAGCCTCACTGTTGACCCTATAGCTAGGACTCTATGCACCAGATGCAGGAAAGGTGGTGCTGATTAGTGTTGAGCGAACACCTGGATGTTCGGGTTCGGGAACGTTCGCCGAACATGGCCGCGATGTTCGGCATGTTCGGGCCGAACCCCGAACTCCCCGAACATCCCGCTTTTGGGGGCCCTATGGGGTCGCAGGCATAAGGGGGGAGCATGCCCCGATCGCGGGGGGGGGTCGGAAATTCCCCCCACCCCCTCCGCTAGCGCTCCCCCCTCTGCCCGCTTCCCCATACAAAAGTTTGACGAAAGTAAAATAGTACCAGCGGTGGTGGCTGGCTGCTGCAGTGGCTGGCTGGCACTATGAAGTGACTGAGGAGGAGGAGGAGTCGGAGTAGGACGCGTTGAGGGAGGCCGGGCAGCGGGCGGTTCAGCGGTAGTACCCTTGTGGTACTTCCGCCCTTTCTCTGACCTCACGTCCTCTGCATACGAGGGTACGCGTCACGCGTCCCCTCGTATGCGTCATCACGCAGAGGACGTGAGGTCAGAGAAAGGGTCGGAAGTACCACAAGGGTACTACCGCTGAACCGCCCGCTGCCCGGCCTCCCTCAACGCGTCCTACTCCGACTCCTCCTCCTCAGTCACTTCATAGTGCCAGCCAGCCACTGCAGCAGCCAGCCACCACCACCGGTACTATTTTACTTTCGTCAAACTTTTGTATGGGGAAGCGGGCAGAGGGGGGAGCGCTAGCGGAGGGGGTGGGGGGAATTTTCGCCCCCCCCCCCCGCGATCGGGGCATGCTCCCCCCTTATGCCTGCGACCGCATAGGGGGGCCGTATTCGGCCGAACAGGGGCCCTGTTCGGCCGGGCATTCAGCAGTTCGGGCGAACCCGAACAGTTTGGCCGAACACCACCAGGTGTTCGGCCGAACTCGAACATCACCCGAACAGGGTGATGTTCTGCAGAACCCGAACAGTGGCGAACACTGTTCGCCCAACACTAGTGCTGATTGAAAACCTAAAGTGTGAACCTTCGAAAACCTATACTTTTAAAAACTTATTTGACTATACTCACCATTTCACTTTAATCTAGATTGGAGTTATGGAACCCAAAACTTTTTCCATCTGTTGAAATAAATATACCAGCGCTGAATTGATTCCTTAGCATCCACTGTCCTTTTCACAGGCAGTTTGTGACATACCAACTGCTGTTGCACTTCAAACTAGCAGAAATTTCTACAAGATGCAATAAATATTTAAACAAAGTTATTTAATTACTGTTCTATTTTAATAGTAGTGTATAAAAAGGATATCACTGTCAGTGCTGAGTATAAAAAGCCGTGTGTGACTGTGAGTAAGAATTTAGCTCCATATGATATTAGATATGGGAAAGTGTATTTAACAGCATGTCATATTCCAACTGGCAGTCTGCACAGGAGACAGGTTTGTTTGGCATAGAGGAGAGATTGCCCAGGCATGGAACGGCCGTTGACAATCCCCAGCATATGGCCAGAGAGGCAGCACCGGCCTACCCCATCAGGTAGGTGCCATCTCTCTCACTATCCCAGTGATAGATGGCATGTTTGCATGGCACTGACTGCTTGGAAAACTGCCAGAATAGCAACCAGCCAACACAAGTAAACAGGTCAGTGTGGCCAGACCCTCTGTGTTACACATAAAGATGAAACAATAAAAAGATAATGGAATGAAGGGTGTTTAGCCAGCCCTGGCCTGCTCTGTCGGTTAACATCCTCATGATTGCAAAGCAGATTTCACACTTTTTTATTCACTTGTATATGTGATTTTAACTGGTAATAGTACATTTGCTACTGTTATAACAATTATTACACAGTTAGTTCTTCCATTATGAGTTACTAATAAGGACTGGTTAGCACAGGCAACAACGCAACATTTTTGCGGCAAAAGTGTAATTCAAAAGTGATCTGCTGCTGTTCCATTATAATGAAGGGGACAGCAGTTGGCATAATTTGAGTAAACATTGCGGCAGATTCCATCCTCTCATCTTTTATGCTACGGGTAGTGTATTGAAGTCAGTTGCTCTTGCTGCCACTGTGAATGAATGCCAGCAAAAAACAAACAAATGACAGCAAACAATCGCAAATGGAAAGAAGAAACACAAAGAACATCATATAACAGCAAATTAAATGCTTTAAAATGAAATGCAGTTGAATCACCTTTAATGGCTTTAAACAACGTTAAAAGCATCACCGAAAATCACTGGTGTTTGTGTTTAGAAAAACAATGATATTAAAAAGTGAAGCAGAACAGACACCCATCTAATAGAAAACTCTGGGCTTAACACAATATTTGGCAATACAATAAATGTACAAAATTGGTACTTACCTGGGGCTTTCTGCAACCCACCGTAGGTCGGGAGGTCCCCCCGCGGTGTCCTGGCTCCTCTCCCGGTCCCTCCGTCGCATATCGCACCGGCGTGTACCGCAGTACTGCGCATGTGTGATTAAACCGCGCATGCGCAGTACTGTCACGCCGGCTGCCGTGATGAGGCGCAGCGGCCGACGCGATGACGAAGAGCGTCCCGGTTCAGGAAGTGGGAGCCCGACACCTGGCCTGGGTGTCACCGGTGCGGTATGCGGCGGAGGGACCGGGAGAGGAGCCAGGACGCCGTCAGGGGACATTTGTTTAAAAACACAGTGGCAAGGGCAGGGCGGTGGGACAGGTCAGGTGTATGGCAGCATGTGGGAGAAGCTTGCTCACACATGCAGACACGTGTTGCTGGCGGCATCTCCTTATGCTTTCAATGAAGGAGTCAGTTTCATCACTGATTCCATCACTGATATCCTCCCGAGGGATATCACATAACACACAAAGGAAGTTGTGGTGATGCCCTTCACTATCACAGTTGCTGCTGCCAATATCCAGAGAAGATGCTGGTGGTGAGTTATTGCATTTCAGACATGCTCCACATATTCCAAAACACCTACACCTACCAGCCCTAAATCTCTGCACCCCAGCCCTACTAAGCCTGTGCTAACTATTACTTGCCCTAACATTCTGATGTTACTCTTACTAATTCTAGCATTTTTTGATTGTATGTAACCCTAGATCTGACTGAAACCCTTGGTTGTCCTGGCATTCTCAGACTGTAACCCCAACACACTCATTGTAGCTTTTACAGCATTAGTAACCCTCAATAGCTATAACCCAATGTATACTTATAACCCTATAGCCAAATATCTTCTTGCTCAGTAAGGGTTTAGGGTCATTTTTTTAACATAAAGTGCATCTACAGTTTCTGTTGACTCTGCCATTAGCAGTTTGGGTGGACTCTGTCAGAATATTGGGTTTGAGTGGTTATGGGTCTTCACCAGAGTACCCTATGTCAGAGATGGTGGGCTGCCAAACCTAGTGAAGACAGACTGCTTTGCTGCTTGATAACCATCAGAGCGTTATCTCTGTAACTGCCTCTCCAGCAACAGAAGAA